>NW_026596046.1:27051202-27061105 GCF_907164565.1 Psammomys obesus
ACACACACACACACACACACACACACACACACACACACACACACACTAAAAGATAAGAAGAGGCAAGGAAGAGCTGGATGTAGTTCAGGGAAAGAATTCTTGTCCAACATGTTTGATATCCAATGCTGCAAAAGATAGGTGCAAGACAGATATATGAACGTTTCCTGAAACCTCACTTTGAAGGATGGACTGGTGGGAATGATAAACAGTTACCTTCTAAACTTTATGTTAAAGACTGATAAAATAATGATTACAATAGCCACTGACATACGTTTTATTAATGTGGGTTGCTCTCATGCGATTTCCTTTTTTAACAAAATACAAATACTTTTATTAAAGTTGATTATCCTATAACTTTGTTTCTAGACAAGTCCGCTGAATTAAAAAGAAAAGTCTGTGAGTTAAGTAACAGCTGCAAGAGTTCTGTAAAACAGGAAAGAAAATATATTCTAATTTTCTTTATAACATGTAAATTCATGTGCTCAAGCTATCCATGGGACCTCTTGTATATTAGCACGAAGAGAAATGTATTGCACTCTCTGTAGACATCAGTATGTCATATTCTTTACAGATAGAAATATCTATAATGAATGATACTCCTAGATCATCTACAT
This sequence comes from Psammomys obesus, assembly GCF_907164565.1. Taxonomy (NCBI): domain Eukaryota; kingdom Metazoa; phylum Chordata; class Mammalia; order Rodentia; family Muridae; genus Psammomys; species Psammomys obesus. The sequence goes on from NW_026596046.1 coordinate 27,051,817, forward strand.
TGATTTTTAAGTAGCAAAATATTTACTGTGTTAAGGACTACACTGTCTTATTTAATTCTCATTTGCACATGTCATATACATGAATATATTACTAGAACTCTGCATATGGGGGGGGGGAAACAAAGCTCCTAGATCAATGGTTCTCAACGTGTGGGTCATGACCCCTCTGGCAAACTTCTATCTCTAAAAGTATTTACATTACATTAAGTAGCAAAATTACAGTTATGAAGTATCAACAAAAATTATTTTACAATAGGGTGTTCACCACAATATGATGAGCCTTAGGAACATTGAAAACCTCGTTAATAACAACAACAAAAAACAATTGTTCAAAGTGATGAAACAAGAGTCTAGTGGGGAAAGGCATCTGCAATTTTCCTTTACTCATAGCTTCTTTTATTATGGCACCAGTAAAAAATTATTTGAAAAATATTATGCCAAGTTTTTTTATTATGATTTATTCAATTTGTATCCCAGCTGTATATGCCAAGTTTTTAAACCAATTATGTGTAAGACTTTAAAAGAGCAGTCAGATTGCCTTCCCACAGTAGAGTTCATTAAGGAAAGGCATGTGAGAAGCTTACCAGGTGGTGTAGAAAGGAGTGGGATTGAAGTAGACACTGTTGTGGGCTACGTTATGGCGTGTAGGTATAAGATTCGTGTAGATAAGGGCTTTGATCTGCTTGTATCTGATATTTGATTCCAGCTTTATTTTGAATGCTTACCGTTGAATGAACCAATGTATGTCCTGCTCATACGCTGGTACCTGGACACATGTGGAGGGAGGTGATACGTTAGCAGACCTGTGCTTCTACTTACTCCTTTCTGCTGGTCTTTTGTCTGTGAGGAACTTCAGCTCATTGATTTGTACCAAATGCTGAGCTGATACCTCGGTGAAACCCATCCTTACTCTACCACGTGCTAGTTTATAAGACACTGAGTCTTCCTTAATATTTGGAGAGAAAGCTGCTTCTGGGGGTATTTGAATGGCATTGATTCTGTCAAATCTTTTGAGTCACTGAACTAGGAAATTTTATAATAAGCATCAGGGGATGGTAGGCATACTAAGTTAGAAAGAATACAACTTTAAAGATGCTGTCAGAGATGGATGGCCCAATTGGGTATACCAAATTATCCAAACATTTAAACCTAAGTTCTTCTCTCACTTGATTAATGGTTGATGTTTATTGACATAATGATATATTTAAAATGTAATTAAATATGAAATCAGATTAAATATAGTATGCAAAGTCTGACACTACTCTTTGAAGACTATGTGTGGATTTATATATCTATAAATATTTCTATATTTATAAATATTTCTATATTTATAAATATTTCTATATTTATAAATATTTCTATATTTACATATTTACATATATATGGGAAAAGTTTAGAATATTAAAATTGTCTTTGAAAGGAATGAACATCTGATGGCAATTTTTTCTTTGTGTTCCTCTTCATGTTCTAATTACCCAATTTTTGTAAATAAAAACTAAAACTTATAGAGTTGAATTAACTTGCCTGTGTCCATATATAAAACGCATGTGTTAAACAAATAAAATGAAATAGTTGAAAGAACATTATTCTGATAATCGTTCACAGAAACCAATGTAGTCATGTGCAACTTGTCCCTAGTCTATTGAGAGCCATATCCACAGATTCAATCAACAAGCGATCGGTTGACTCATAGTTATATAGTTATTATTACAATAATAAAAATAACAAAGATAATTGTGTCTGTATTAAACATGCACAAAACTTTTCTCCTTATCAATATTTCATAAATAATACATCATACATTTTCATTGTATTGTGAATTACAAAGAATATAGAAATGAGTTTAGTTGTATGGAAGGAAGTATCTGGGTTATCTGTAAGCCTATGCATTTTGTAAAAGGGGGACTGAATGCCACAGACTCTTATATTCATATTCATGGGTAGCAAGAGACAACTGATATAAAATTGTATTCACATTCACATATGTATTATGTTGTGTGTATATACATAGAAAAGAAGAGACAGGAATGTCTATTCCTCTTGGATTGAGTTTGAGAACTAAATTATGAAGAGGAAAAGGCAAAAATCTTCAATTCGTGGATACCCACACTTTCCTTCTTCAAATTTGCCAAGCTTGGCCTCTCTGCTCTGATCTCTCTGTCAGCCTTGCCCAGCTTTTCAACCCAGAATTGCTGCAGAGCCACAGCCTGCCTCAGGATTGGAAGACTGGCTGCTTTCCTGGTCTTGGCTTTTGGAGAGCTGTGCTGGTCATTTCCTGTGGTGGCAGATTTTCAGTTTAGCACTGAGGTGATAGCCTTGTCAAGGAAGGCAGACTGTGAGGGCCAAAGATATAGGTCAGAAACAGGAAGCCAGAACAGGAAGCTAATCCATGGGCCATGATTGTTTGGGTAAAAGGAATCACTTAGTGTAAAATCTAACTGTGAGTTAAGTAAGTTGGCAAACATTAAGATTCCCTGGTCTGACTTTAGTATGCTGAGTAAGCAATGCTGTGGTATGACGCCTACTTGAGTGCTTGGAAGGAACAGAATTCAGTCAAGTACAAAAGGAGCTCAGACAGGGGAACAGACAAGGGGAAAGCTAGAAAGTTCTACGTCAGGATGTTACATTTCCCAGTTGTGATCACATCAAACAGGGAAAACGCCTTCTGTAGTAGTTTTCAGTATGTATATTAGTATTTCTTCATTATTTGTGGCACAGAGAAGTCACCTAATAGGCAAAATAAGAACATATTTAAAGATATAGGAAAGCAGGAAACTTCAAAGATAAAAAAAAGCAACCCTATTGGTAAACATACCCAAGTTTGAATGCATAAAATGAATGTTGTCTTAGTTAAGATTTTACTGCTGTGAACATGGCAATTCTTATAAAGGAAAGCATTTAATTGGGGCAGGCTTATAGCTTCAGAGGTTTATTCCATTATTGCCATGGCAAGAAGCATGGAAGCACGCAGGCAGCCATTGTGCTGGAGAGTTCTACAGCCTGGTAGCTGGTAGTTCTACAGCCTGATCCCCAGGCAGCAGGAAGGAAGACTGTCAGCCATACTAGGCAGAGCTTGAGTATAGGAGACTTCAAAGCCCACGCCTATAGTAACACACTTCCTCCAACAAGGCCACCCATCTTCCAACAAGGCCACACCTCCTACTAGTGCCACTTCCTATGAGCCAAGCATCAAACACAAGAATCTATGGGGACCATTCCTAATCAAACTATCACATACATACAGGAATAAAATTTTATATAAAAGTAAATCATAAGCATAATCTTTACAGGGCTTGAGTTGTTAAACATTTTAATCCAGACTGTTCACATCTGTAGACATCTCCAGAATTATTTTCAGTCTTAAATCTCAAATTTGAGCTTGCACATCTGTCTGTTAACCTAAGCCTAGAACTTTCTCAGCCTCTGAGAATTATTGCTGACTAAACTCACCCTTTCTAGCACAAGACAACTCCCCAAAAGATTCAGAAATAGAAGGGATTGCTTTAGGTTACACTTTAAAAGGGGCCAGCACTTTTCCAGTAGCTATCAGCAATGTCACAAAAAGAAACTGTCTATTGAATGCCAAATGCTCTGTGGACCAAACTGGTTGGCACAGTCCTAAATCCTAAGAGCCTTCGCATTACTCTGAGACTAACTTAAGGTGAAAGCAAATCATTTTCACCATTTGGGAAACCTTTGAGCATATAGATGTTTAACAGCACAATTTAACTTCCAGAAACAATCCATGATTCTCAGCAGCTCTCCTCTTTTGGACTAGGGCTGTTGAGGAGTATTTTTTTTCTACCTGTATAGAATTCTGTATAAAGAGTAAGAAGGACTTGCATATGATCAGCAAAACCAAAGTGGCTATAGCAGACAATGGAGATTTCTGAAAGGCAGGCAGGAACATAAGTCCATGTAAATAGTATTCTGATGTGCAAAACACCTGCACCTCCACTCACCTGGGTTCTTTTGAGAATCATCAAGAAGCTACAGAACATGGTTCCAGAAAGATGGCTCAGGGGTTAAGAGCATTGATTGCTCTTCCAGAGGATCCAGGTTTGATTCTCAGCATCTACATGGCAGCTTACAATCATCTTTATCTCCAGTTCCAGAGGAAGCCGATGCCCTCTTCCAACTCCATGAATGCATATGGTACACAGATATACATGCAGGCAAAACATCCACAAATATAAAATAATAAAGATATTTTGAAACTACCTTCATTGCAGCTCTGAAGTATGATGTCCTGCTAAATGCTTCCTCTTGGGAGGATAATGTTCCATTGTTATTCTTCTTGTTTGCATTTTATTTTTCTATTTGGGTAACATTCATTTCCATATTCAATGGTCTAAGGGCTTTCTGAAGGCAAAAGTCCTCATACCTGTTGCAGCACAATGTAACTGTCATCAGAGGATATGAGTATTTGTATCAAGATATTTGTATCAAGATTTTTTAGGAGGAGTGGTCATTTAATGAGGTGGAATAGAGTTTAATGAGTTCTGAATAGAACATCTAGGGATACACTCTGGGATGAACCCAATCCTGAGAACTCAGGCCACAGGTAATTTGCAATTCATAGATGTTTCCTAGGACAATTTCTTTGGAAGGTCTCACAGTGGGCATTTTGCACAATCCCACATTTCATTTAGCACAGCAGGCCTAAATGAATACTTACTGTCAGGGGTCACAGAAAACACCCACCCAAAAGTAGCTGATAACTCATTTCTGCTTGGCCTTCTCATCAACATTGGCTTTTTATAATTAGATTTTGATTTTCTTCCCGAAGCCTCCATGGTTTGACTCAGAGACTGACGTTTAAAGGACTTATGTTGGACAGAGAGACAGACAGAGACACAGAGAATCAGAGAGAGAGAAGGAGGAAGATGAAGAAGAGGAGGAGGAATTGTTGCAACAGGGAAATTTGGGATTTGGAATCTGCCTACCTGCCCTTAGTTTGGTAGCTGTGTAACCTTGAACTGGCTGCTGTCTCTGAATTCATTTCATCACTGAGAAACAGGAATAACATTGACTGTTGAGAACTGTTGGAGGAATTAGGTTTGGTTTTCTAAGTCTCTGGTACCTTCATAGTGTGTAACAGCTGAGATTTGAACACTTGTTGGCAGCACTGTCAAGGGAGAATTTAGGAAGTGTGGATTTCTTGTAGGAAATGTGTCACTGGATGTTGGCTTTGAGAGTTTCAAACTCTCACCATTTCCATGTTCCTCTCTCTGCTTCCTGCTCCTGCCACCGTGCCTGCTGCCAGCTGCCAGCTGCCATGCCTTCCTGCCATGACTGACTCTGAAACTATAAGCCCAAATGATCTCTTTGTTCTGAGTTGCCTTAGACTTGGTGTTTTATCAGCAACAGAAAACCAAGACAGTGGCCAAAAAGGGGAACTGCAGCTGCTGTGGGTGTTAGACAGCTAGACAGAATGGGTTTACATAAACTCAAACCTCTTTCTTGAGGTTGCCAGAAACTGCAGATGCTCCCAGGCTTATATGAGAAAATATAATTAAGGCAAAAACTTTATTTTGATTTAGGCCTTTCAAGTTTAGAAAAAAGCGTTTCCATCAGACCCCAAAGTCCTGATTAGTTCTTTCCTTAGGAACTACAATTAGGAACAGAGAAGGCAAATGCAAATTTTATGCTGACACTGAACTTAAAAACTTAAGTTCTAGGTTTACTAAGTGTATTTTCTGTCTTGTACCAGTCTGAAGGCAGGGAGACTGACAGGGTAGCACTGTTCTACCCCTAGGGAGTATGCTGCATAGGGAAGGAGAGAGAGATAGTGGAATGTTTTAGAATGGTCATTGGGTTTAAAGTTTGGCTCTGACAATGTCACTAACTGTGATCTACATTATATCATGACAAATAAAGCTCAGATTTTCTCATGTCCAGTGTAAAGCTTCCAGTAGGATTAAGAGGGGTCAAAGATCTGGCAGTACTTAAAAAATAAACGTATTTTAAAAAAATGAGATTTTACGCTTCCCTCTGACAGCATTCTCTTGCACTGCCTAGGTAGAAGCCCACTTGCTCAGTCCTGAAGCAACTTGATGTGCTGGGGTGGGTTGGTGGAGGCAGGGCTCCCCTTTTCAGAGGAGTAGGGTAGGGGAAATAGGGGACAAAGAGAAGGAGGGTGGCACTGGGAGGACATCTGGATGTAAAGTGTATAACTTTTTTTAAATGAGATTTTACTGAAATAGATTGTCTCACGTAATATATCCTGATTGTCTTTTTTTTTTCCTCCCTCTACTCCGCCCAGTTACTCCTTACCTCCCATCCCATCCAAATCCACCCACTTTTTGCTTTTCATTAGAAAACAAACAGGCTTCTAAGTGACAGAATAAAATAAAATGAAACCTAACACATCAAAATAAAACAAAACAAACAAACAGAAGAAAAAGAGCCCAAGAAAAGACACAAAAGCATGCAAAGACCCAGTCATTTTCACACTCAGAAATCCCATACATACACTAAACTAGAAGTCAAAATATATATACCCAAAAGACCCGTGGGTTAAAAAAAAGTATAAATAAATTAAAGAAAATAAAAATGAAAACAAGAAAACTAAAATATACATATTTAAGAAAAGAAAGAAAGAAAAGAAAAGTCCAGACAGGACGTTGTAAGACGAGGAACCTCCAAAGATGCTGTTGAGTTTCTCTCTGTCGTCTACCTGCTCCTGGACATGCAGCCTCTCCTGAAGAGTAGTTTGTTTCTCAGCGAGACTCCTTAGGAGAAAACTAAATTTTCATTTGCAAGTGGCTGTCAGTTGAGATTACTTCTGTCTTAGTGACTGGAGCATGAGTCCACGTCTCCTTTCAGCTCTAGGACCCTATCTGGCACAGGCCTTGTGCATGCTGTCCAAGTCTCTGTGAGTTTACCTATGTGTCAGTCTTCTTGATTTAGAGAGCCTTGTTTCCTTGGTGACCTCTGTTCCCTCTGGCTTTTACACTCTTTTCCCTCCTCCCCTTCCAGTCTCCCTGAGTGGTAGGGGGAGGGATTTGATAAAGGCATCCTGTTTAGGAATAAGTGTTACAAAGGCTCTCATTTTCTGACTCTTCTCTGCCTGAGGGTCTCTGTATATATTCCCATCTGCTGCAGGAGGAAGCTTCTCTGCTGATAGCTAAGAAAGTCACTGATCTATGAGTAGAGCAGAATATCCTTAGGGGTCATTGTATTGCTATATTCTTTTAGCAGAACAGCAATATTTGATTTTATCCGAGGTCCCTGGCTATCTCGTCTCAGGCTTTTGGTTATGCATGCAGGGTCAAGTAGACCTCCCGTCTTATGGAGTGGGCCTTGAGTCAATTCACGTACCACCATTGTGCTAGCGTATCTTTCAGGCAGAACACAGTTGGAGATCAAATGATTTGTAACTGGGTAGGTGTTTACTTTTCTCTTTTGGTAGCATGCAGAGTACCTTCTTGTAACAAAGATGCTATAACGTTGTAATGAAAGCTCGTTCTAGGTACCAGCTTGACTTCTCCATGATCTGTGAGTTGTGTAGGTATTTTCAACAACGAAGACTTGCCATCAGTTTGTGGAGGGCAAACTATAGTCTTGGCAACAGCCTAAGCTCTGTGAGGATTTCCATGGGATCCCTTTGGCCAACAACTCAATTAGATATAACCCATTCCTAGTACTGGAAGCTTCATTTGTGACAAGAGATGGTTAGTTGGATTGCCTTCCTAATATATACATACATATATATATATATTATATATCAAACATATATAATTATATAGAATATATTCTATTGTGTTAGGTTAGGTTCAATATATATAATATGTAATATTATATTATATGGTATATAAAAATATATATTCTATTGTGTTGGGTTTCTATCCGACCCCTCAAATAGTCCTTACTTTTAGCTGTTTGCTTCATATTTATTCACACATCGCCATCTTCCCTCTGACTCCCCCACTTGATCCTCCTGACCTCTACCATTCATAACTATCTAGTCTATTTCCCTTTCCTGTGGAGAGCTATTTACCATCCCCACCTCAAGCTCAAGCCCCAGTCCCTTACTCTATACCTAACCTCTTGTAGCTTGGTTAGGATTGACTTAACAGCTAATATCCATTTATAAGCAAATGCATGCATATTTGTCTTTATTGGTATGGGTTAACTCACTCAGGCTGATGTTATTGAGTTCCCTTCATTTGCCTGTGAATTTCATGATTTCATTCTTTTAATGGATGAGTAATACTCCATTGTGCAAATGCTCTACATTTTTTATTTATGTATCTTTTGAGGAACATCTAGGTTGTTTCCAGTTTGGGGCTATTATAAAAAAGAAGAAGAAGAAATAAACATGGTTAAACAAGTATCTCTGTAGTAGGATGAAATGTCCTTTGAGTAGATGCCCAAGAGTGGTATCGTTAGATCTTGAGGTAAACCAGTTCTCATCTTCCTGGGGCACGGCCACACTGATTTCAACAGTGGCTGCGTGAGTTTGCATCTCCATGTGTTATGGGTGAATGTTCTCCTTATCACACACTCTTCCCAGCATGAGCTGTCATTTGTTTTATTGATCTTAGCCATGATGATGGATAAAAGATCAAATCCCAAAGTAGTTTTGATTTGCATTTCTCTAATGGCTAGGGGTATTTAACATTTCTTTAAGTTTTTCTCAGCCATTTGAGTTTCCTCATTTGAGAATTCTCTGTTTAGATCTGTACCCTATTTTTAAATTGGGTCAGTTATCTTCTTGTTAACTAGTTTTCTGAGTTATTTATATATTTCAGATATTAGCCCTCTATTGGATGTTTGGTATCTGTTTCATTATATAACTCAGGTATAGTCTCTACCTCTGATTTATTGAAGGTTCTAGTCCTTATTAGTGCTGAGTCATGAGTGAATTACAGAACCAGTCAGAACCATTCAATATTTTCAGATTATAAACCAGTATCTTTTTCACAATGTAGACTAACCAGGGTCAAAGAAATGCCATGCTTAAGACTCCCTCTAAGTGTTCAAAAAATTATGAATGTTTTATTTTTGGTTTTGTTGCTTATCACCTGAACCAGGACAACACTTTCCTCAAAATAGGGAAGACAAGACTAGGATCAATATATATAATACTGATATTTATTTGAACCTAGCGATTTTAATGATGATTTGTTCATGGTCATTGCAGATTTTTAAAATGTCAATCTGTAGAACTTACAAGTAGAATGAGGAGGGGTGTTTGAAATTGGTATTTGAATGGATAGGTAGGAAGATAGATATATAGATAGATAGATAGATAGATAGATAGATAGATAGATAGATAGATAGA
>NW_026596046.1:27061115-27080927 GCF_907164565.1 Psammomys obesus
AGATAGATAGATAGATAGATAGATAGATAGATAGATAGATAGATAGACGGACAGATAGATAGATAGACGGACAGATAGATAGATAGATGGACAGATAGATAGACAGACAGATAGGTAGATAGATGGTAGTAGATTATTTAGCATTATGATGTACCAGTAATTATGTTAAGTACTTTCCAGAAATTAACTCATGTTATCCTTATATGATTCTGCTGATGTAAAAAATTTCTTCTTTTATAGATAAATAAATTGAAATTCAGGGAGCTTATGTGACTTACTCAAATTTATGATCTAATGTGAGCAAAACTGGGATATGAACCCAGAAGTCTGACTCTAGAGTTCCTGCCTCATTAATAATAAATGAGAAAAAAATAAATGCATAAATGTTGTACAAAGCTTTGTCATAGTGCTCGGAAGGCAGAAGTGTTAGAAGAATAAAATGCCACCAGAGTTCAAATATTTGTACCTTGATGAAAATATTTTCAACCTCTAAGTGGATGCTGTAGAGATCCGTCAGGGAAAGGGAGGAGGATCTCTTCCCTACCTTTGAATAGATGATCGAAATAGGATATGATGGTGATTGAAGGGACCAGTCATTCATCATATCATAATAGTCTCTGGACAAATTTTATGGAAAAAATGCAAATTGACAATACAAGAAAAAAAAACCTTAATGTATTATTTTTAATCACACTACAATTTTGAATCCACATTTTTTTTATCAGAATAATGTTATTACAGCAACAGAAATCAAAGTAGAGCACCTCTATTAGATCAGTTAAATCCAACTGTTCTCTTGTTAGAGTCCTTGTGGTATCTTGTCTTTTGGTTTCATCAATGACTTATTTTTAATTAATTTATTTATTTTTATTAATTACAGTTTATTCACTTTGTATCCCACAGTGACCTACTCTTTGATCACCTTCCCCTGAGGGGGTAACAACCCTCTCAGGCCACAGAGGAAGAAGATGCAGCTGTTCCTGATGAAACCTGATAGGCCAGTGTCAGAGGAAAGGGGAGGAGGACCTTCCCTATCAGTAGACTTGGGGAGAGGCATGGGAGGAGATGAGGGAGGGAGGCTGGGATTGGAAGGGGATGAGGAAGGGAGCTACAGCTGGGATACAAAGTGAATCCACATTTCTTAAGTGATAAGGAAACAATGATTAAACCTGAACATGTTAACAGAGTATCCCTGTCACTGTCCCTGCTATTTATAACTTAGTATGCCATGATGATAACTTAAAGCTTACCAAGTTGTAATGAAGGTAAGAGAGGTAGGAGACGGCAATGTCAAAATTACAGCATGTGTCCTGAACAAAAGTAGGATGTTTTCTAGGTACATTTCACAAAGTGACAAAGTGAAAAGGAGATTCTGAGTATAAAATAGAGGATGACCCAAGCACTTCAGTAGGTTACATTGTGATAGTGAAGACAAATTTTCCCATATCTAAGACTCACCTAATGGGGGTAAATTCAATAGCAGGGGACACCCCTACATCTTGTCTCTGTATATGCCATTTCAATACTGTGTGCATTTGCATATTTAATACCTCTGCTCTCACTAGAATTTTCTCCTGTCTGCAGTTTCATAGCACAATCTCTGGTATGAAATAGATACTCACTAAATATATGCTAAATCAAATGAATACACCCAAAAGCAAAAATCATGTGGAACCACCAAGGAGATGATTAATTAAATGTAAATTTGAAATATACTGGCCCCAGCAAGGCCATTTAGGTCTAACTTTATTAAACTGTCACATCTCTGAGGAGAGGAAATTATTTAGCTAGAGGAGAGCCTGTCATTTCTACTAATCCATGCTTCTGCCTTTAGGCCAGTCTACAGATGAATTACCTCTGACAAGCCAGGGTTTGCCTTATTTTTAACCCAGAAGGGTTTTCTTTTTAAAAAAGCATTTCAGTAAACTCAGAGACCATCCATTACAAATAATACATCTAGAAACTAAAAGCTTATGAAAATATTTTAATGAAAGACTGGTTCCAGATTCTGGATCCCTTCCTAGTTCTACATGTGACAATTTAAGAAATCCAGGAACTCTGCTTCAAGGAGGGCAGGCTGGTATTAGGATACCACTCAACAGTTGTTATAAAAACAAACAAATACCTGAGATAATTAACCAACAAAGGGAAGTGCTTTATTTCAGCTAGGAGTTTTGGAAGTTCAGTCTATGTTCTCTTGACCCCATACCTTTGAGCCCATGTGAGCCAGCACAGCACAGCACAGCACAGCACAAGGTAGATAATGCCCACTAAACCTCTCACTGTGTCCTGCCCCTTGAAGGTTCCACCTTCAAAATTATCACTTGTGGTGTCCTTGTAATTTTGTGTATATCAAGAGTTAGTTCCAACAGCCTATAAACTACTTCAATGTCTATCAGTAGAGGGACAGTATTTGTCTATGTGTCTGTGTATCCGTATATCTATCTGGTTGTCTGAAAGAAGAAGGAAATCCTATAACATAGGTGACTTAAGGACATCTGTACACCAAGTGTAAAAAATATATAAAGTAGTTAAATCCATCGAAACAGAGAGTGAAATGATGGTTGCCAGAGCTAGGGTTAGAAAGAAGACTTTGGGGTGATTAATGAGTCAGAATTTTTTATTTTTAAAAACTACATAAATGTATATTACATATCTTAATCATAATAACCCCTTACTCCCTTTTATGATGGACCCAGGACTTTCCATCACATCTCCCTTCCAAGTTCATGCCTCCTTTTATAAATTTTTTATTAATTTATTTTATATTTATTTTTATATATTTTTTATTTATTTTTAATCCACTTGGTTCAATTAGTGCTATATGGTTGGATATAAGGTCATCCACTGGGGCACAAGGAATTTACCAATGGCCACACTGGTAAAGAAAAGAGATACCCCAACCTACAGCAATTATCAATAGCTTCTTGTCTAGGGGAAACCACTTTCACTATATAAAATGGTTTCATTTTTATTGTTTTTTTTTAATTAAACTTTTATTTTTTTACATTAATTACATTTTAGTTGCTTTGTATCCCAGCTGTAACCCCCTCCCTCATTCTGTCCAAATCCCACCCAACCTCCCTCATCACCTCCCATGTCCCTCTTCTAGTCCACTGATATGGGAGGTCCTCCTCCCCTTCCATCTGACCCTAGTCTATCAGGTCTCATCAGGACTGGCTGCATTGTCTTCCTCTGTGGTCTGGCAAGGCTACTCCTCACTCGGGGAGGGTGTCAAATAGCCAGCCCTTGAGTTCATGTCAGAGACAGTACCTGTTCCCTTTACTAGGGAACCAACTTGGATACTGAGCTACCATGGGCTACATCTGAGCTATACCACTCCTAGACATATATCCAAAATATATTCAAGTATACAAAAATGACATTTGTTCAACCATGTTTTTAGCAGCTTTATTCATAATAGCCAGAACCTGCAAACAACCCAGATATCCCTCTAGGTTATCTGAGGAATGGATACAGAAATTGTGGTACATTTACACACTGGAATATTACTCAGCAATTAAAAATAAGGAAATCATGAAATTCACCTGACAAATGGTGGGAAATAGAAAAGATCATCCTGAGTGAGGTACCCCAGAAGCAGAAAGACACACACAGTATAAAATGGTTTCTTGACAGAGAAAACTGCTCTATCCCATGCTGGTATTTCAACTGACTTGATCTTGTTATATATGTGGAAGTAACTACAGATGCTGTGAGTTCATGTATGTAACACCCATGTCATGACCAGAGCACAGAATGTCACTACACTCCTCCTATTCTCCAGCCCTTTCTGTCCCTTCTTCTGTACTGTTCCCTGAGACTTGACAGGGAGTGTTAGTTGGTATAGGTGCCTGAGAACTCAAGGGTGCATATTCTTGGGACATTGAAGAGTTACCAGCCTGCGTGTTAACTGTAGTAAGAAGCTTCTCTCACCAAGGCTAGTAACAGGACCAACAGGCTGATGGAGAATATTTTTTTCTTATTGTTGTGGCTTTTTTAAAATTTAATATTTTTGTATTTGTTTTTACAATTTATTCATTGTATAGCCCAATTTTAGCCCCTCCCTCAACTCCTCCCAGTCCCACCCTCCTTCCTTCTTTCCCCCTATCCCCTTCCCCTAGTCTACTGAAAGGAGTTCTCCTCCTCTGAGATCTGCCCATAGCTTATCAAGTCTTATCAGGACTGCCAAAATCCTCTTCCTCTATGGCCTGGCAAGACCACATCGCGAGAGGCAAGTGTTCAAAGAGCAGGCAACCAAGTTCATGACAGAGGCAACACCTGCTCCATTTACTTGGATACCCACATGGAGACTGAGCTGCCCATGGGCTATATCTGAGCAGAGTGTCTAGGTCTTCCCCATGCATGGTCTTTGGTTGGTGTATCAGTCTCTGCAGGAACCCCTGGTCTCAGATTTTTCAGCTTTGTTGGGCTCCTTGTGGGGCTCTTCTGTGTTCTTCTATTCCCCACCCCCCTTCTTCCATAAGATGCCCTGAACTCTGCCCAAAGTTTGGCTATGAGTCTCAGCATCTGCTTAGATCCTTGCTGGGTGGAGCCTTTCAGAGGACCCTCTATAGTCAGCTCCCATCCTGTTTCCTGTCTTCCACCACAGCACCTCCATGTCTTTTAACTCTTGCATGCACAAATTTAGTTTCTGTGAATTGCCATTTCTTTTATATTATGTCTTCTTGGGAAGAACTATAGTTTGAATAGAGCCTGAGAGTCTTTCTCTGTTTTACTATTGATTGACTTTTAAAAAGGATACTGCTTCTTTTTATTGTATGTATACGACTTTTGACTGCAGCATGTGTGACAGCCAGAACGCGATGTTAGAGCTCCTGGACATGGAGTTACAGTGGTTGTGAGCTGCCAGGTGGGTGCTGGGAACTGAACCCAGGGCCTCTACAAGAACAGGAAGTGCTCCAGACCACAGGACCCTCTCAGCAATCCCCTATAATCATAGAAAATTGAATGTTAACTTAAAAAAAAAAAAACCTCCAATTTTCACACTACCCGTAAAGTGAGACTATTTACAAAGACTTGAAAAGAAAATCCAGCTGTCAGGAAGTACAGATTTTATGAATTAGTATCTTGATAAAATAAAGAAATTATTTCAATATTGAGACCATTAATACATTTCTTCACAAAACTAAATTATTATAATTATGTAACTAGCCATAATAAATGCTGCACTGAATTGATGACCGTGAGAATCCATTGCTATTTTGTTTTTATAATCACAATGCTTTTTAAATCATTTTATACTGAAAGGTGTATCACAGACTAAAATACTCACGTTTCTGTGATCACTATAAAATAACTGTCTTCCTTCTTGATGTTTTTTCTTTTTTGTTTTTGATTTTTATTTTTATTAATTACAGTTTATTCACTTTGTATCCCTCCTGTAGCTCCCTCTCTCCTCCCCTCCCAATCTCACCCTCCCTCCCCTTCTCCACCCAAGCCCCTCCCCAAGTCCACTGATAGGGGAGGTCTTCCTTGATGGTTTTAATAAACACTAATTATTACTTTATACTGAGATCGGAGGGTACAGCAGACATAAACATGAGAAGTTCTGCTTACCCTGATAGTACTGGCCTATGTTATATTTTGAGAAGGGAATGGAAAAAGTAAAACCACACTTTTTATTTTGCATACGATTATGATAATCTTGTAATAAAATCACAGGAGCTAAGTCAATGCTAGATGGAAGGAAAACATGCTCTATCCTCAAAGAATGCCTTCCTCAGTGGATGGTATTGGGTCCTTCTGGTATCAAGGAAGACTCTTAATAGAAGAGGCTTAGGTATGCCAGTCTAATATAAAACAAAGCTAGGATCTGGGTTGCAAAATAACCCTACTTTTGGGGTCCTGCGGTGTTGTTAGGGATAGTTAGGGAGATGATTCCTAGTGTACTCGACAGAAAAATTAGTAGGGTTCATGTGACAGTGTGGAATGAGGAATACAGCATGTCCAGTGATCACAGGCTGAATCTAAGAACATCTATTCAGACTCCATGTGAGTGAAAGACACAGGAGGAGCGAAGCACAAACCAGACTAGTGAATAAGGCAGAGACGAGATCACAGAGGACATTGGTAAGGATCACTTTAAAGAAGGTAGTATCTTTAAATGAAGAGACCATCAATGAAGACTTGGCTGATAGCTAATGGGCAGGATAGGATGGATCACAATTTATTCTAATACTCCCTTTAGCTGCCTAGAATTGAAGCAAGGGTGTATGACAGTTAAATAGCTACTTTATGTTTTAAAGTATATACTAGTTTACAGTAAATTTATGTTATCTTAGACTAGAGTAGTCATGGTGAATGAGCGGAAAGGATAAATATTGAAGATACTTAAATAAACAAAAATACATACTTTAGAGTATGGCTCCGGGTGCTGGGAGAGAAATGGAATTCTTACGGAAGTTAGTTGAATCTCAGAGCATGAGAACAAACTACTTGTGGAGTTATAGCTCAGCACATATATTCAGTTGCTAAAATACAAAGATAAGAAAAAGATTATTGCAATTTTACTATTGTTCTTTTCAGAATCTCTAAAACAATGTCACATAATTAGTGTTCTGATTTGTGAAATGGGGCTACTGAGTACATTAGAACAGAAGTCTACATTTCCTAAAAACTCTTTTATAATTGAGTCTTATCACTAATTCTGATTAATTCTCATACAATCCCCACTCAAATCCAAATATGTTTTTGTGGCCTCAGAGTATTTTAAAAGGTTTTTTTGTTATATCCTATCAATTTGGCTGTCCAGGCTAAATCTCTGCATCTCTGGAAACATTCCCATCCACAATGAATCCCTGCATTGTTTGTCTCATAAGATTTATTACAGAATTTGCTTAGGATTTTTTTAGATCATTTTAAAGTCTGTGATATTTTAAATATTCTTGGTTATCTCACTAAAATGGTAAATGTGCTGCGATTCTACAGTTATCGAGGTCAAGAGATGCAGAATAGTATTGACTCGCTCGCATTTATTCATTTATGTTTTTCCACTTTTCAAATCAAAGAAGGTTCTATCTAATGCACTATGGCATTCTATGATTACTTAACTTATTACTGTGGCAGCTAAAGGGCTTCTGCTTTCTAGTTCTCTTGCAGTAAGCACTTAGCTTTTTTTTTGTAATTAATATTTTTTATTTCCCATGTGGATAGAGTGCCTGAAAGAAATTTTATCTGGAAAAAATTCTGCCTAATATTTTAGTACACTTCAATTCATTTAGTGATCCGTCTTCGTGTTTATTTTTATTAAACAAACCAGGCCAGGATATTAGTTTTGAACTCTTGCTCCAAGGCGAGTGATTTTTCTACGAAGTCAATGTCAGGTCACAGGGAGTTCAATAAGATACATCTCATCACGTAGTACCCCGTGCATGTTCTGCCCAGGTTAAATCACAGTCATAAGGAAGATATGTGCTTGTACAATACTTATTCCTGTTTCACCAGAATTATATGTCATCTCATGGTTATCACAGCTGTCCAATTACAAAATGATCAAATTGGATTATTGATAATTAGTGTGTCTGTCTCATAGTACAGAAGTCTCATTGGGTGAATTTATCTGTTTAAGTGGTCTGTCTTCAGATGCAGAAAGCCAAATGTCCTGTTTGAAAAGGGGGAAAAAAAAACTTTGGTGGAAAGGAGAAAGCTGAAGATGCAAATTAGTTTACACACACTAAAGTGAAATAATGATTTCAATATAGCCTATTGGTAAGCTTCATAAAAGTTTGCTGTAATCTTAAGTATCTTTGAGAGAAAGTAATACTGTCTATAAAACACAGCTACTTATTTATCTACTAAGAAATGACAGACTGGGCTTATGAAAATGGATATCCTATGGCCTTTCTGATGAGAAGAAATAGCTCATTTGAAATTTCTCTTTATAGCAAATTTAGAATCCTATGATGATTTATAACACCTTAATAGTGCTCATCCTGGAAACCTTCTGGTGACTGCATACTGCATAAACCATTACAGAACTGTGATGGATGCTTACTGACTTATTCTATGCAGATTGATTCTTATCCTTGAGAAAAAAAATGAGTGAAGATGGGGCATGGCTTCTCTGAACATTCCAATGGGCCTTTGTGCAATGATATCAGCCCAAACCACTGGAGAAGTGTCTATGGTTATATTAGACCAAAGGATCCATAGTTTCAGTCCCTGACATTGTCATTTGGGAGTGATGGCATTGGCATACTGTGTCAAATGTCAGTGTAAAGCCATGCATTGTGATGATACCAGAGAGGTCTGAAGCACTCTGGAGATTTATCTGACCTAGAAGCTCTTTATGGTATTAGTTATATCTTGATCTAGAGTAAATATGATAGACATTGGGGTGGGAACAGATTTGTTGTTGGCTTCCCATTGAGTACACTGTAGTGATTTTTTTTTGCCTCAGTTTTAATGTCCGTTTATATTGATTTTTGCCTGCTTGTTTTTTTTTTCCAGGAGGAAAATTATGTTATTATTATCTCTGTGCAATAGTTCAAACCATCCTCCTGCTCCTCCTTCTCCACCTCCTCTTCCCTTTCTCCTCTTTGTCTTCTTCCTCCTTTTCTTCTTTTTTAGATAAATATCCATATAAAAGAGCATCACCTCAGATCTAGCACCAAAATTTAAATTGAATACATGTTTCTGAAGCCTTGCTGACTTAAGTATCACTATAAAACCTCCCCTATCAGTAGAGTAAGGGAGGAGCATAGGGGGAGAAGGGAGAGGGAGGGTGGATTTGGGAGGAGACGAGGGAATGAATATACAGTGAATAAATTGTAATAAATAATGAAAAAACATTTAATAGCAAAAAATTACTTATGTCCTTAATTTCTTTACTTATGTGTGTTGATGTGTGTAAGCATGCGTTTATGCACACACACGAACCATCACTCAATAAAACAAAAGGAAAATATTTATTATTATGTGTTGGGTGCTTCAGAAAATAAGGAGTAGTAAACCAAGGGCTTCCTCTTTATTTTATTTGGGGAGGGTATTTTAATTGTTCATTTTTTTTTTATTTTAAGTTTTGATATTTGGTCATATGTAGGGATGATTATGGCTGAATTTGAATCACTGTATAGCCCAGGCTTGCCTTGAGATCTCTGCAATCCCTCTTCTTCAGCCATCTGAGTGCAAACTGACAAGCCACACCCAGCTTAGCAAATTTGGTTTTGAATGGTGTCTCTACTAAACTTGCTACTATTCATTTAGACTGGTGTGTAGGACCTGGGAAAGAGTCATTTTATGGAAGTGTGTGGGGATAGATTTCTACTCCTTCCATGTTGTATAAATCGAGCAACGATTTACCAAGGGTCCTTGTGTCGAAATGAGTGTGGTGATGGTTCTGGAACCTGAAGTAAGGAGTGCCAATTGAGGCAGAAGTGGGTGTGCCCTGTCCCAGAACCCCATCAGTCCATGGGGAAGCTAGGTCTGATGCACTCAGCTGTTTCTGAGTAAACTAGTTATAGAATGGCGCTATGCCTTTTCTCATTCCTAGCCAGATGACAACTTATATTACAATCAAATTAATGCTTTTTTTTTTTTCTTTAGGAACATGTGAAAGATGTGGACAGTTGGTCAAAGATACAGAAGGTTCACAAAGACAGTATCATTTCTAAGTATGGTTGTACTTAGTTTTTCCCTTCACTGAAAATACTGTAGATGTGTTCAGCCAACACACTGAATTTGAAATATAGGCTTGTCCTCCTTGGAAAGAAATGTCTTTAAATTGGATAGGTTTCACTCATTTTTAGTGAAATATTTTTGTAATTGTTTCTTACAAAACCAAACGATGAATGGCAAGCATTGACCAGATCTTTCACTTTAAAATGCAGGCTCCCTCTGTGGTGAATAAAGTTGTCGTGGTAAAGAATTTGGAAGTAAATCCTCAGAATAATTTGGGGGTGAGGAAAAATACTATTTTAAAATAAGCCACCCTATCATCTTTGAATCTTAAAAGTCATCATATTTTGAGAGAAATAGAATTAATATTTGTTCATGGTATGAAGAACATATACCATGTAATCATATTTTAAAGTAAATTAAATTCAAAATGTAAAGGATACCAGTGTAGCACTGTGACCTTGATCATTTTTTCAAAATTAATTGATACTTTTTGGAGTTAATATTAAAGCCCTGATTTCATTATTTCCTGATTTGGTCCATGTCTTGGCAACTGGATAAGTGATTCCCAGAAATGGTGAACATTTCCTTCCCAGGTTAACTTTCCCATCACTTCACACTGCTTATACTATACCATTTCTGCCTAGATGCAGCATTTCTCGAAAGAAAGGTCCTGCTGCTCTGATACAAAGTTCTCTTTCCTGAGATTTGTATTTCATGCGTGGATCGGGGAGGAGGGGAAAGTGAGAATGCCAAATTGTGAGGAGTATTCGTTACTGTGAGGCTCCATGCAAAGAAGGCTTGTAACACAGTGTACAGTCTTGTAGCCCAGCTGTGTGGAGCATTGATTGCTTCTGCCTAGAGCAGGGACACTGTCAAGTTGCTCTGTGAGTTGAGTCATCTATTGACAAAGAGCTACCAGCCCGCAGATAATGCTGTGCAGAGCTGCTCTCGCCGCTCCTCTGCTCCCACGATGAACCGCTTATAGCAGCTGTCAAAGATACTGAGGCATCCACAGGGGGAAAAAAAAGACTTTTACAACTGCCTGGAAGAAAGGGGTGTGAGGAAGGAAACCTCTCTATGCAGAGCTGACCAAAGAAAAGAGTAGGCACCAGTGCAGAATGAATGCATACCTCACCAAGCAACACAGCTGCAGCCGGGGGTCCGATGGGATGGATGCTGGCAGGAGTGCGCCCACCCTCATCAGGGACGCCCACTGTGCTTGTGGTTGGCAGAGGAACGCTCAGGGGCTTGGGTACAGTTCCCAAACTATGCCCTCCTCAGGTCCCGGGGGCCCAGCTTCCAACAGGACCAAGCTGGTCACCTTGTGGGACAGTGTACGGAAAAGCCCCCATAAGACCAGCACCAAGAGCAAGGGGAATTGTGGGGAACGTTGTGCCTGCCCACACGGTTGGTTCAGCCCTGCACAGGTGAGCTTTTTCTTTGTGACTTTCCTTCTGTGTTGTAAGAAGTTATGTTTAAGGTCAGGGTGGCTTGAAAACTTTGCTGAGTCCTCGCTGACTGGGTTTGTCTGCTTGGAAAAAAAAAAAAAAGAATGTTAGATCAAAAGAAAGAAAAAAGATTTCTAGTTTCACACGTGTTTGTGGTTTTACACTTCTGGGCGGTGGGTGGAAATCCGGGGAAGCTGTGTGTGGGTGTCAGTGACTTTTCCTCCAGTTCACGTTCTCAAATCCCCAGATGATTTTTAGTATTCTGTAACATGGTCTCTTAGCAGCCCTCTACTCCTAACCACAGTTCATTTTTCTTTTCCCTTCAGCCTCTCTTTAAAATTATTATTATTACCGTTATTGTTATTATTATATTTTAAGGAATAGAAAGAAAATTAATTTTAATAGGACACTTTCCACCGTGATAAAAATAAATGAACATTTATTTTTCCATCAAATGAGAGGCTTGATGTGTGTTATTCTGGTTTTACTCTTAAGATTCTATGGGTCTTTTCAGTTACGGAGGAGAAAATTTGTTTCTATCACATAGTTCATTTTGCAAATAAAAAGACTAATTGGAGGCAAAAGGGAGGGTGATCATATTTAGAATAAGCAGGGGAACACATTTAATCACAGAGAAGCAAGAAGATCATTTGTATTAGGACTGCAACCATCTCTCTTACCAATGCCTTTCTGAACATAGGCATGTTTACTTAATTTGATTCCTGAATTGGTTTTGCCCTGAAATTACTAGCCTTTTACTGGAAATAAATTGGATTTATTTTTGTTTTCCTGCTTTCATAGAAGGGGGAACCAACTCTTTCAAATGCTATAAATGTAAATATAACGCACCTGTAGTAACCATCATAAACAGAGAAGAGATTATTCTTAAATATACACTGGAAAGAATAAGCTGTGTTTGCAGTAGAAAAATTTCAGTTTAAATACTTATAATACAATCAAGAGGTATATATTGATCATGAATAAAATGCTATGATCTAAAAGGTGTACAGGGGTTTTAATTTCGATAATAGTTTTTCCTAAGTACTTCCAAGAATGCCATATATCACTAATTTTTAGTAGTATAGTTATACATTCATGCCAAGGATATGGCTATTTGATTCATTGGTAGCAAATTAGAAGCTTTACTTAGAAAGACAGAATCTGAGATCTTGTTTTAGCAACTGTTCCAGCTTTAAATGGAACCTTGTGTCAGGAAATGTAGTCAAAATTTAGAGTTAATAAGAACTCCAAAATGAACAAGGAATCTTGACAATCACCATGAATCTGTGTGCTTAGTGACAAAACTTATAAGTTAATTTTCTTTAACTTATAAGTATGTGTAAGCTGCATTAAATTCTCCTAAGAAATCAAAACTTACTAATAACTTATAGCTTACAATTTTTACATGGAGAAATCAAATTTGGTTTATTATTCAAATAATTTTTTATTGAAGATATAGCATACTTTTAGTAAATGATACTTTCCCAAACCAAAGAATTTAAAACTACCTTGTAATAACAGCATAACAAAAATATTAAGATATGTTCCAACCAAAGAACACTTCTTTCTTCATTTTTAACTAAATCTACTTTCTGCTTGCCTGAAATTTATAACCAGTTAATACTGTAAGGGATTGAAATAGACTCTGCCCTGGCAATTAAGGAGTCAGTGACATACGAGAAGGCAATAAATTGAAGCAGCCCCAATCTTCCATACTCCTTAGGGTATCCATTTCTGGGCATTTTCTTGTCACTCACGTGTACTTTATTATTGGCGAGAATATTGTGTTTTCATGTTGGAGTCATTATCCCACATGGTTGAAGTGTTTCAGTAAGTCCTCCCAGAATTCTCCTTTTCACTCTTTCTTATCTCAGACCTGCAAAAGTTCTGTGCTAGATAAATCAGTCCCTCTTACCTCCTCTGTACCCATCCAAATAGATGACAAGAAACAACTTTAACTTTTTAATACACGTATGTGCACACATTTAAAATACGTCTACAATTACCTCTAAAAAAATAACTATTTGTATGTACTAGATATGGACATGCTATATTGTATATTTATTTTGATATATGCATAAAAACATTTATGTACACATGTATGTAGCTTTATATATGTGGAAATTAATATTCTATATCATTCTAAATTTATCACAGTAAAATGTTAGCTTACTTTCCAAAGACTACTTCATTCTCTCTACTTGAAAGGTTTCTCCATTTAAAGCATTTTCCTTAGAATTTAGGGAATGAAATATGCTGAAATTTGAACAAACGCATGCATCTCTTGATTCATTCATATGTACACTTGTAGCACTTAACCAGTATTTTAACTCTATGGCTATATCTCATCACTCAGCAAGTCTATACCCTATCACAAACCCAGAAATAGGCATGTGTGTCATGCATATGTCTGTTAAAATCTATTTTGAGAGTTTTCTAAAACT
The DNA here is from genome assembly GCF_907164565.1 of Psammomys obesus. NCBI lineage: Eukaryota > Metazoa > Chordata > Mammalia > Rodentia > Muridae > Psammomys > Psammomys obesus. The sequence continues at coordinate 27,074,650 of NW_026596046.1, forward strand.
ATTTTGCCCTTCAGTTTCAAATAGGGGCTGGTAAAGACACCAAAAATAATCTTTGGTAAAGAAAAATGTAAAAGAGTGATGCATGCTTTATAATAACCCAGTCACCCACCTGTGGTATAAAAGGGGACTGAAGTCACTTAATGTTTGGGAGCCGAGATGTTGTTCTCGTAGATATGTATTGTATTGCATGGAACTCAGAAGTGTAGCTTCCGGGTGCTATAATAAAGGGCTATGATAATGATTTCATTTCCTCCCATGGCTCTTTGCCAAACTCCCATCACTTGGAGTGCTGGCTACTTAACAATAACAATAGTATTAAGACTCTCCCATTTTGTTGCTCCAGTGCTGATCTAAAAGTATCTCTATCTCCTCTCAAATAAGTTGTCATTCCATTTGAATCTGTGGAATATATACAGATTGTATAACTACAATAACAGGTAAGAAAAATGGAAAATTGTAGCATCCAGAGTGAGTTCTGCAATGCACATCTTCAACATCGGGTGTTGGCTTTGCAAAGAAACATGCCCATCATTGCTTATGTGGCATTTCTTCCTACTTCAGGCTGAAGTAGGGAGACACAACCAAACCGTGGAAGCTTGGAAGTTGTAGTCATATGTATTTTTCCTCATTTCTCCGTCATTCATTGTTTATTCAGCTACTAAATTCTGAATGTTTATGATATAGCACGGGGTCTACCCCGTGGTTATTCTAGGAGATGAAGTGGACAGCTACTGCTTTAGAGTCCATATCTTATCACAGCCTATACATGTGGTAATTATATCAGGACCTGAAAGTTCCAAGACATGTGACAGTTACCAGCCTGTGCATCTAGGCCATGGAGAGTCTGTGGAAGAGTAAGAGGGAAAGACGTTCTCTAGAAAAGATACTGCTTCTTTTTATAACCAAGTTTTCCATTTTGTAAAATGGTGATTTTTTAAATTAATTTATTTATTGAATCACTTTAGAGCCTGATGGCAGCCCCTCCCTCCTCTCATCCCAGTCCCGCCTCACACTTCCATGTTCCCCACTTCCGCCTTCTCTTCTCTGAGAAGGGGAGGCCACCCATGGCCACTAATCCACCCTGGCATAGGACTAAGGGCATCCTCTTCCACTGAGGCTGGGAAAGGCAGCCAAGCTACGGGAAAGGAGTCTAAAGGCAGGCAACAGAGTCAGACACAGCCCCATTCTCATCCTTAGGGACCCACATGATGACCAAGTTGCACATCTGCTACATATGTGTGAGGGGCCTAAGTTCAGCCCATACATGCTCCTTGGTTAGTGGTTCGGTCTCTGTGAGCTCCCATGGGCCCAGGTTAGTCTACTCTGTAGGCCTTCTTTTGGTTTCCTTGACCCCTCTAGATCCATCAGTCAGTCCTTCCATTCTTTCACAAGAGTTCTTGAGCTCCGCCTATTGTTTGGCTATGTGACTCTGCATCTGTTTCCATAGCTTCTGTAAGAAGCCTCTCACAAGGCAGTTATGCTGGTCGTCTGTCTGCAATAATAGCAGAGTATCAATCAGTGTCAGGAACTGGCTCTTTCTGATGAGGTGGGTCTCAAGTTGGGCCAGTCATTGGTGGGCCTTTTCCTCAATCTCTGCTACATCTTTATTCCTACCCTTCTCATAGGTAGGGTAATTTTGGATCAAAGGTTTTATTGGTAAGCTGGTTTGTGTCAAGTTTACACACACACACACAGAAAACAAACAAACAAACAACAAACAAACAAACAAACAAACAAAAAACCCCACACTATTCAGCACAGGCATTCATTCACTTGGCAAACTAGTATTCATAAAATTAATGGGAGGCACTCTGGAAAGAGTTTAGACTTTAGTTTCAGACAATCCTAAATTTGAATGTACAGGCTCTGTGTGATCTCTTTTGCTTAATATTTGTAAGCATCCCTTTTCTCTTCTGTAAAACTTGGGATCAGAAAGTCATGGGCAGAGAAATAAAATAAGAATTGAATACAATTTCTTTTTTACATTATTATCATTATTATTATTAAGTTTATTCACTTTGCATCCCAATTATAGCCCTCTGCCTCAAATCCTCCTGGTACCACTTTCCCTCCCTCAAATCCTCCTGGTACCACTCTCCCTCCATCTTCCTTTACTATCCCTTCTCTCTAGTCCACTGATAGGGGAGGTTCTCCTCCCCTACTGTCTGACTCTAGCCTATCAGGTCCCATCAGGACTGGCTGGATCCTCTTCCTCTGTGGGCTGTCTAGGTCAGCCCAGCAGGGAGAAGTGATGAAGGAGCACCCCAGAATGGACCTTGGAGCTTACTTGTTCAACACGTGGTATTTATTTCTATCAATGGTGTCAAATTTTTACATTTTCTTAACCTGAAGAACTTACTACCCTCCTGCATGCTGTCATTTCATCAGCATTTTATGGCTCCCTTTTAATGATGAAGGTTAAGCTAGGCAATTGTCCAGAAACTTTTGGCATAGGTCCGTACCACTGGAGTGACATTGTGTCCTTTTGGGGTTCTCAGAAATTTATAAATGTGCAGGGAGAGAGACAGACAGAGAGACAGAAACACAGAGAGACATGGAGAAAGAGAGACACAGAGAAACAAAAATAGAGAGGAAAAAGGAGAAGAGGAGAGGCCAAACATGATTATATTGATGAAGAATCATTCCCATAACCTTGCATTCAAAAGTTAACTGAAATTAGATTTTGCAGCCACCTCCTGTTGTGGTAGAGGACTGCATTTGAAGTTCTCAGCCAAGCTCTGTAAATTTAAATTTCCCTCAACAGTCCTTTGATAGTAACTCAAAAATGAGCACTTTGAAATGACATTGAATGCACATCTTTCTAATGCAAGAATCAAGGCTTCCCAATACTGAACATCAGCTTTGTTTATGCCCCGTCAGAAATGCATCACATCTTCCTATAGCTTTTGCCTTCTTTGAACAATCCCTTTCCTTACCAAAGCAGTGCAGCCTTTTTTTTTTTTTTTTTTTTTTTTTTTTTTTTTTTTAATTTCTGGGAACACCAAGCATTCTGGGGAAGGGGAAAAACACAAGTGAAGAAAGAATTAAAGTTCCTGTGGCAGGCCTGAACACCCCTGCTACCCACATCACTGGATGCTGACGTCAGCAGAGCCCTCTCCACAGCGCAGAACAAGGAGAAAGTCAGCACAGAGGGCAGGAAGGGAAAGCGTGAAGGTTTTGTGGTGTCTCCTGAGTACTTCTGATGCTCCCGTGGGTGAAACACTGGACCAGGGGCCTTACCATACTCAATATACCTTTAACACTGCAAAAACCCTATTGTAATCCCCATATCAAGCTGCACAAACTGCAGCTCGGAGGAACTCGGACACAATCACATCACTAAAGAGGATGAAACTGGTTTCAGCTAGATATGTATTTGGTTTACATATTCATTCTACATCTGACAGTTGCACTTGTTTTCAGCCATGGGCAGTAGACTGAAACTACTCACTGTCATCACATACACTAGAGACTTCTATAATTGCCCAGTTTGTCATAAGTTTCTACAAAGGTTTACAGTAGGAACATGTTTGGAAGGACTGGCTTCCAATTGGAGAAGCCAAATTTCCCTTCTGCATTATTTCATTGTTTCAGGAATCCTTCCTTAGTAAAGCCTTTGCATATCCTTGCCCTAACTCATCATAGACAGGCAGCCAGCCCTGATAAGACCAGATAGGCTAGGTCAGATAGAAGGGGAGGAGGTCCTTCCCTATTGGTGGACTTGAGAAAGGGCAAAGAGGGAGTAAGAAGGTGGGTAGGACTGGGAGGAAAAGAGAGAGTGAGGTTCCAGCAGAGATACAAAGTGAATAAATTGAAATAAATAAATAAGTGAAAGAAAAAGAATAGTGCTAAGTTGAATCATTGAAATCTATGAGTAGCAACAGTACAGTGAGATAACTTTCATAGCCTCATTAATCTGTGCTATCTTCACACTGTGTTAAGTCTGCAGTATGTGTGGTGGGGAATCGGGATGGAGGATCACTATAGAAAAACAAAGCATGAGTCTGTGGATTTGCTACCTTTAGTCCCCATGCAATATCTTACATTGCCCAGTATTTGTGAATCTCACAATTTTGTTCTATCTGCCTGTTCATGCAAGCAAATAGAGAAGCAACGACTAATACTCAAATATTGTTTGATACCACCATCTCCACTGTCCACCTTGCTCTTTTTCATGTTCCTTGACTTGTTACTGTTATTTATCTTGTGTTGTTCACTGTGGTTCTATTGTATTCCATGTCTTTAAATTCTAAAATGCATCTGGATGCTTTATGATTGTGTCAGAATTGGATGGCAACTTTGTGGCCACCTAAAAGATTTTGCAAATGAGAGCCTGAAGCCTAGAAAAGTTAAGAGACTTGTCCAAGGTCATTTATTTTGTGGCAGACTTGGCGCAGGCTTCTAAACTCAGAATTGAATTATCTTTTTACTGTTCCAAGAAGCTCTCTCTCTCTCAGCCCTCTTCTTCACGAGGATTTCTGCCAGAAGAGTCATTAGGCATGCAACTTATTGGGAATTGATCAAAAAATATTATATTGATACACAAACATAATTTTTACTAAGAAGACCAGTAGTCCTGAAAAATAGGAGAGCCACTAGAAAACATTATTTACTATAATGGTTTTGGTTTGTTTGTTTCGTTTGGTTTGGTTCAGAGGGATAAAGTTTTGCTGTGTGGGCTAGGCTGGCCTAGAACACATATCAGTCTGCTTGGTTTCATACTGCTGAGTGCTGAGATTACAGGCATGTACCACCAGCTCTGGCTTAGGAAACATTTCATATGCGAGAAGATGCTTTTGTGTTGACAATGTTTGAGATGCTGGACTGGCATGGAGAAGTAGGAGGCTAGGGGTGCCAGATGTAATCAAGTATGCAGAGTGATCCAGCAGTAAATTCCACTATGTACATAGTATAATTCTGAACCTCATACTGGACATTAATAAAGATTATCCCAAAACATATTACCTGAACCTAAAACTGAGCTTACTTTCATAAATAAATACAAAATGTTCTTGAAAAGTTTATCATTAAAAACTCTTAGGAGTACCATTTCTGTATATATTAAGGGACCTTTGTACTTAATCCTATTGTTTTTATCAAGGGTCATTTGCAATTTTTCTGTTTTTGGCTTTACATTGATTCTTTACATGATTACATATTCAGGTAGTAGCATCTACAATACAGAGAGTAGCATCCAGGATACACCTCTCAGTATTGATCTGCACAGGTAGGTTTCATCAGTATATGTGTAACTGAGAAGATTAGAGCCTTCTTCCTATGAATCTAGATCCATCTTTTATTTTGTATACTTTTATGTTTATTTTACTACCTGACAAATAATAACTGTGTGTGTTTGGGAGGTGCGATGTGATTTTTGAAAGTGTGTGTATATTGTGGCGTGGGCTGAGCAGCTAATTAACAAACTCATCATCCCAAATATTTATCATTTCTTTGTTGCAAGAACATTTTAAAGCCTCTATTCTAGTTATTTTGAAATATGCTGTACTGTGTCATTAACTAGAGTCACCAGTGCATAAGGAAGTGAGATATGATCATTTGTAACTAAATATTTTAAATTAGAAGAAACATACAATTCAGGAGCTCATCAGATTTAATTTATGAATTATCTAAAAGATTTTAATGCCATATAAAGATCTGTGGTATTCATAAGTGCTAATTTTAATTTTTCTGGTTTTTTTTTTATCACCACCACCACCATTATCATCATCATCATTCTAAGCCTGTGTTCCTGCACCCAGCAAATAGTTCAGACACTTACTGCTCTGCAACTCACAGGACAAAACCCAGGAACTAATGCATGTAGACAACTACACCACCTCTGAGCATATTTATTCTGTTTTGGCTGCAGGGTTTGTATCAGCACTTAACTTTATCACCCCTGAAGCGGTTAGATTTATTAATTTTAATTATTTCTTTTTATTTATGTGGGAGAGGGTCTTGGAAGCCAGAAGAGAATTTTTTTATCCTTTGGAGCTAAAGTTCCAGGTGATTGTGAGCCTGACATGGATGGAGAGAAGTAAATGTGGGTCCTTTGTAAAAGCAGCCAGCTCTTTTTAACTGTACAGCCTCCTCTCCACATCTAGATTCATGCTACATATCACTGTCCACTTGTAATCAAGGAATTGAATTGTGAAGTACTGAAAATCAGAGGTATTGCCTTCATAGGATAGATTTCATGCACAGGTAGATGGCAGGTAGATCTACTCAAATATACATACATACATACATACATACATACATACATACATACATACATA
>NW_026596046.1:27080937-27287854 GCF_907164565.1 Psammomys obesus
ATACATACATACATACATACATACATACATACATACATACATACATACATGAGCGATATCCAGCTAGAAAACTGCCTCTCTGGCATGCCTTTTTTATTTTAATTAACTTTAATTAGTACATAAAATTATGAAAGCTGTGCATTTTGTGGATACACTGGTGTACTAATATGTGTATATATGACATAGTAGCCAACTCAAAGCTAACACATGTCTCCTCAACTATAAGCTTCCTATAAAACATATAAAGGCTGGGACTGAGCTTAAAAGTAAGATCCGTTTGTTCGCAAAAATACGGCAATCTTACTTTTTCTACCTCAGTTACCTACAATGTTCTTTTAGATATTCTATGCATCAAATTGTTTCCTTTAACCTACCATCACACATGCCTAGCATCTAGATATCCCATTTGGATCCACATTTGTTCCTTCTCAGAAGATGTAAGCATTTGACTCTTTCAGTACATCATCTAATCTGAGTCTTCATGCTGTCATACTGAGAAAGCAGTCCTTTAAATACTGGTCCTTGTTACTATTAAAAACAAGAAAATCGTGAAATTTTCAGGCAAATGGATGGAACTAGAAAAGATCATCCTGAGTGAGGTAACCCAGAAACAGAAGGCAGGCTTGGCATACACTCTTATAAGCAGATATTAGCCGTATAATATAGGAATACTAAAATCTACAGGCCTGGAGAAGCTAAACACTAAGGAAGACCCTAGGAAGAATGCCTAAATCTCATTCAGAAGGAAAACAGGCTAGACACCAGAAGTGGAAGAAGACAGGAAACAGGATGGGAGCCTACTACAGAGGGTCGTCTGTTAGGCTCTACCCAACAGGGGATCGAAGCAGATGCTAAGACTGACAGCCAAACTTTGGGCAGAGTGCAGGGAGTCTTATGGAAGAAGAGGTGGGAGGGGGGATAGATAGAAGTACATGGGGGGGGGCTAGGAGCCCCACAAGGAGACCAACAAAGCTAAAATATCTGAGCATAGGGGGTCCTGCAGAGACTGATGCTCCAACCAAGTACCATGCACGAAGAGGACCTAGAACCCCTGCTCAGATGTAGCCAATTGGCAGTTCAGTCTCCATGTCGGTTCCTGAGTAAGTGGAGCAGGGGCTGTCTCTGTCATGAACTCTATTGCCTGCTCTTTGATCACTTGCTCCTGGCAATGCAGTCTTTCCAGGCCACAGAGGAAGAGGATCCAGGTGGTCCTCAGGAGACTTGATAAGCTATGGGCAGATGGCAGAGGAGGAGAACTCCCCCACTTTCAGTGGACTAGGGGAAGCGGATGGGGGAAAGAGGAAGGGAGGGTGGGACTGGGAGCAGATCAGGGAAGGGGGCTTCAATCGGGATATATAATGCAAAAATGTGAAAAAATTAAAATTAAAATAAAATAAATAAATACTGGTCCTTGCTTCATCTCCCTTTTACTTCAGTTGTTTGCACTTTGTAAAAATTACATGTAGGCAGCTGTATTATCAATAAATGTCATTTCATATGAAGATTAGAAGAAATTATAATATATTTATTATGTAATGGAAACATTAGCTCTTATTATGACAGAACGACTGGCTCATACATTCAGAATTGTGTGTTTTTAATTTGCCCTTCAAAAGTCCAGAAGTCAGCAAAGTGAAGCCTGCAGACCAGTTCCAGCCTGCTTGCTGTCTTTGTATAGACTGTGAATTAGAAAATTCTTATATATTTTAATAGCTAAAAACATCAAAGGATTGTGGGATTGAACATGAGAGTTATATAAAATAATTTTGTGTTATCTGTAAATTAGTTGTGTTCAATCAGTCATTACTTTGCATACAATTTGTAGCTCTTTTGGTGTTGTAACAGAGTTGAACAGTTGCAGTGATGACCCCAAGGACTCAAAGTTCTTAAATAATTATTACCTAACTTCACAGAAAGCTGCTTACTGACATCTGCCTAGACCAGCTGATCTCCATTTTCTGCTGATGGACTGTTCCTTTCCACCTAACAAAACCTATTCATTTTAAAGATGTGGTTAGAGCCTATCTTTCTCTTCAGTCCTTTTAGCTCTCAAAATTCCTTAATGTGGCATCCTGTTACCTTGTATTGTGGCTAGTTAGAGCTTGGCTTACAAACTGTAAGATTCTTCACATCCCCTACTTGTGCCTAACTATGCCTTTGTAACAGTTCTTCCAATGCCATTATATTGAATCCATTTCAATATGTAATGTAATTGTATTCAATGTAAATGTATATTGTCTACCCACAGAGATGTAGTATTCACATTGTTGAGTGTTTTGTCTTATCTTGAGTCAGATATCTTTCCTATGATGCTTTTCAAACACTGGAAATCAATTTCAGCCATCCAAGTAGGCTGTACAGGATCAATGGGAAAGGCAGAATACTGTACTACGAGAACACATCAGGAAAACAAATGGGCAGACTTAATTTTGTCGTTTAATGTAGGAGTCAGTCCTCTGCAAAGTTGAGATAATCTCACAGAATACTGTCTTCTATTTAGTTCCTGTAGACTCTGTTGCAGATTCTCTAATTACTCTTCTCCATCACTTCTGGCTAAAAATAAATGCTCAGAGAACTGTAGTTAGCATCACCACATTGAAAACCCATGAATGAACAAATTCTTGTACTTTATCATGGCAGACTGTGTTTCTCCCCGTGGTGGACTTTGATTACCATAGCCATAATGCAGATATGTCATGGTTTCTTGCCTATGGTTTAATTACTCCTCATAGCCCTGTTGGCTGTGTCTGTTGGTTGTGGCAAACTGTCATGTCTGACTTTTCAGTGGGTACTGGCCCCTGAGCTCAGGTCTGTATGGTTGTACTCTAAGCACTGTACTAACTGAGCCCTAACCTCAGCCCCACTTTATAGATATCTTATGCTGGCAAATCTATCTTCAGTGGAGAATACATTGTTTTGTTTACATGGTCACAATTATAGCTAAACACAGTCATATTTATATGAATCAAAAGAGAAGTCAATAATATTAAATTATATGGTTTCTTTTTCTTTCTTGAAAATAGATTTTTTTCTCACATAATGTATTCTGATTACAGTTTCTCCTCCCTTTATTCTTCCCAGATTCTCTTCATATCCCCTCCCACCTGCATCCACACCACTTCAGACTCATTAGAAGATAAACAGTCTTCTAAGTGATAATAATAAAATAAAACATAACAAGATAAAACAAAACTAATATATTAAAATAGGACAAAAGCATAAAAGAACTAAAGAAAAGGCATAAGAAACAGACCCACTTGTTCACATACTTAGGAATCAGATAAAAACACTAAACTAGAAGCCACAATATATGCAAAAAGAACTGGTAGGATAAAGAGAGAGAATAAATTGCATGTTTTTTTAAATTAAAATCATATTGTCAACAGTTTTCTATGTTGCAAATAATTTTTATTGGTGTAAATTTTAATAACTACCCAAATTCTTTACCTACATAAAGCCATATTGTTGGATTTTGAGTTATGTTTATAGTAGCTTTATTTGTAATAGCCAGAACCTGGAAACAACCCAGATGTCCATCAATGGAGGAATGGATACAGAAATTGTGGTACTTTTACACAATGGAATATTACTCAGCAATTAAAAACAAGGAAATTATGAAATTTGCAGGCAAATGGTGGGATCTAGAAAAGACCATCCTGAGTGAGGTATCCCAAAAGCAGAAAGACACACATGATATATCTAGTATCCACTTATAAGTGGATAGACCTATAGACCTTATAAGACCTATAAGATAGGATAAACATACTAAAACATGTACGCCTAAAGAAGATAAACAAGAAAGAGCACCAGGAGTAAGATGATCAATCCTCACTTAGAAAGACAAATGAGATGGACATTGGAAGTAGGAGAAAACAAGTAACAGGACAGGAGCCTGCCACAGAGGGCCTCTGAAAGACTCTACCTAGCAGTGTATCAAAGCATATGCTGAGACTCATAACCAAACCGTGGGCAGAGTGCAGGGAATCATATGAAAGAAGAGAGAGTTAGTATGACCTGGAGAGGACAGGAGCTCCACAAGGACCAAGTATATTAGGGCACAGAGGTCTTCTATGAGACTGTTTCTCCAACCAAGGACCATGCATGGATATAACCTAGAACCCCTGCAAGGATGTAGCCCGTGGTAGCTCCGTATCCAAGTGGGTTCCCTAGTAAGGGGAACAAGGACTATTTCTGACATGAACTCAATGGCTGGCTCTTTGACCTCCCTTCCCCACCAAAGGAGGAGCAGCCTTGCTAGGCCACAGAGGAGGACATTGTAGCCAGTCTTGGAGAAATCTGATACGCTAGGGTCAGATGGAAGAAGTGGAGGACCTCCCCTATCAGTGAACTTGGAAAGGGACTGGGAGGAAATGAGGGAGGGGGCTATGGCTAGGATACAAAGTAAATAACCTGTGATTAATATAAAAAATAATAATTATTAAAAAAAAAGAAAAATGCTGAAGTAATCGCTGGTGCATATGGAACTTTGACCCTGATTCTCATGGTGCATGAGTTTTCAGAAGTAAAAGGTTGTGAAATTTTTAAGGATTATATTATTTGCATAGTCCTTCCATCAATATATATTTAACAATTAATTATTGAACCATCCCCCATCCCAAAGTACTATGTTAACCAATGAAAAGTGAAAGGCCACAGAGCTTAAAATTAATTGCTGAATCGCTTCTAGGAAGGTTTGCATATCTATAGCCCTGTCATCATTAGGAAAGACATACAGGAATATGTCTTTCCTTCTGTACATTTAGTCATTTACACTTTGTAAAATTCTTTTTGAGTCTGCTGAGATAAAAAGTTCATGCCATTGGTAATTTCATTTGGCTTTCTTCGTTAACTAGGATGCACACTTTCTGTGCCAAGGTAGGTAATTACAAAGCCGCCTTTAATAGCTCCTGAAGCGGTGGTGCACAGGTGGCAGCTGAATACATGTGTTGTTGGTCCATTGAATGAAGGAGAGGAAGTGAGCATGGACAGATGGATGGATGGATGAACGCTTATAAATCTATGACAATAGTTTCTGTTTAAGAGTCCTGGTGAGAGAAATTTTCAGCTCTTCCAAATATGGGAAAGTAGATTGTATTTTGCCGAGTTCATTAGTCACCTGTGCTTTTCTGTCACTATGCCTTTTTTTGAGCCTGTGCTCTGGAAGGAAAGGGGCTGAACATTTGTCTTCTCTGATGTAGGTGAGCAAGCTTGTATGACTGATAGAAGCAATGGTAATTTATAGCATAATAGGCTGGTACAATTAGGGGTTTTTCCCTGCTTCTAGAGAGTTTTCTGAGTAGTCCAACACAGACATTAAATTGACAGTAGGAAAACTTGAGGATGTGGGTATGTAGACAGCCATTGGGAAAATTTCCCCCTTTTTAATGTGGTTACCTATGGGTAAAAGTTGAGCCTTTAATTCCAACATTCACACTCAGGAGACAGAGGTAGGTAGGTCTCTGTGACTTTGAAGACGGAGTGAGTTCCAAGACATCCAGGGCTACAAAGAGAAATCCTTTCTCAAAACATAAACAAGCAAACAACAACAAAAGAGTTGAGTAAAATTTATATAGATATATAGATAATGAGTATGCGGCAAAAGTATAGAAATTCTGTCCCTGAATTTCAACAGAATTAAAATATAAAATGACAATATAAAATTTTAGTAAATTAAAAACGTACTATTCTTACAATGTTGTTGTGACTATTTAGAAAACAAAAAGACTTATGGGCCATGCAAGTATTTGGATTCCTTTTTTTAAAAACCTTCTGACGATTATATAAGAGAGAGAGACAGAAAGAGAGAGAGAGAGAACAAGAAAGAGAAGGAAAGGAAGGAAAGAAGGAAGAAGGAACAACCAACAAATCTGCAATTTGGAGCCAGTAGTGTGGCCTTTAGGGCAAAGAAAAAGGTAAAGAATGATGGGAAGTATAAGAATTAAATAGGTAAAGAAATGAGCATAGGTTGAGAAGGAAGATTCTCTTCAGTTAGTGAATGCACCCCTCTGCCTGGGAGTTCGCAGTATACTTACAATTATGATTATGATTTCTCAATATAATTAGGTAGAATAAAAGAATAACATTTGCCATTATGACAACAGCTCTCTTCATGTCTCACTTTGGACTTCCAGATTATCTTCATAACTCTCCTTTTCCTCCTGTCCTACAAAAATTCTGGTTAGGCCAAGCTGAAATCAGGACTTATTCTCAGCTCTGTATCTTTCTATTCCCAGAACCCCCAAGAACTAAGTAATTTAATAACTATTGCTATTAATTAACACGTAATTAAATTTCAGAGCATATCAAACATTTCCATTTCTGCATTTGCATGCCTAGTGTCTATTCATAATAGCTAGTAGTGATTGGTTCCCTTCCATCTAATGTGAATGTTTTCATATTTATCACCGAGATATTTTCCTTCATTTAACATTTGGCTCTATTCATATTAGTCAGTGGTTTAAAAACAAATCATTTACAAAGTACTTCCTTTTAAGTGCAATCTAATGTATGGACAAGGCAAGCATGTCTAGGAAATATCAGCTAGTAGTCCATGTGAGAGTGAAAAGAGCAAGCACTTGTTTCTTTTTTATTAGAGGATTTTTTTTTTCAGGGTCCTTTATTTCTAATGGAGTCAGATGGAATTCATGAGATACGTCTTTTATTTGTGAAAAATACGCTCTTTTTATGATAATTATAATCATGGAAAGCAGGTTGTCAAATGATTTTTATCAAGCGGTTGTGCTTTCCTCAGAAGAACCCTTAAAGTTCTCTTCAGTTTTGCCTAAGCACAAGTTCTTACCTATCTGCAGCCACTGCTGCTGTGCTCTGATCCTGACCAGTCACTCACTGTCTCCTGATTCCCAGAAGCCACCATGCAACCTCCTGCTAATTCCTTCCTCCCTCTGTAATGACACTCTTTCACTGTGCTTAATTTAGTCACAGTCACCATTAAAGAATCATCTCTCATTGTGTCTTTTCTACGGCTCTTTTCTCTGTGATCCTAGGAAATGTTGTACAGATGCCTCCTTTTAAGTTAGCACTGTGATTACTTACATGCCTGCCGCATCCATCAAACTGCAAGTTTTGTGAGATCAGCATGTATTTATTTCTGGACTCTTAGTGCAATGATAGAAGATGACAATTAGTAAATTGTGGAAAATAGTATATTTCCAAAAATTGGTAGAGAGGGTAATTGTCTTAGGAAAGGCAAGCTAGAGAATAACTTCTTTAGGGTATATGGAGATTACTCTCTGCAGTGTGTCCTCCTGAAAGCCCAGATAATGATCTTAGATGATCCTTCTAATCATTTAAGAGAATGAAAAACCAAGAAATTGATGCACACATATATATGTGTCTCTGTGTGTGTGTATTATTTTATGGTGTGTAAAAATAGTGTGTGTCAGTAAAAATGTTTTTTAATTTTTATTTTTTATATTAATAACAGTTTATTCACTTTGTATCCCAACTGTAGCCCTCTCCCTTATTCCCTCCCAATCCCATCCTCCCTTTCTCACCTCCTCCATGTCCCTCTGCAAGTCCACTGACTCTAGACTATCCAAGGACCATGCATTGAGATAACCTAGAACCTCTGCACAGATGTACCCCATGGCAGCTCAGTCTTCAAGTGAGTTCCCTAATAAGAGGAACAGGGATTGTCTCTGACATGAACTCAGTGGCTGGTTCTTTGATCACTTCCCCTTGATGGGGGAACAGCCTTACCAGGCCACAGAGGAAGATAATGCAGCCAGTCCTGAAAATATAATTGTTAAATGAATAGAAATACCCATGCTCAAAAGTACCAGTGTTAATTTGTTTAGTTATATAACATATGTTTATTACCCATGGATTACATGAAACCTTCATCTCTATTTTGACAATATAGCAACAAACAGGTAACAAATAAATTTAACAAATACTATTTCTTTAGATAGGGTTGCACTACTAAAATCCCATTAAGACAATATGATGTGGTTAATAGCTTAGAAAGTGCCTTTTTAAAATATGTTTAAAAGGAGGCAAGGAATTAATAGTGAGTAAACAATTTAGTTGATAACTGAGGATGAAAGTGTAAAGGAAGAAGCCTTGTGGTAATCCTTAGTTGATATCACAAATAATAGAAACAGGTTATCAGTGGATCTAGGATTGTATAATTGTGGTATATTCCTGTGATACAGGAAAGCCAGTATGGAAAAAAGCAAGTATAGAGGTGAAGGGAAGAGATGAAAGTTAAAGAGTTACTTAAATCTGAGACATGTAGACTTTAGGGGTCATGAGAATATTTCATACAGATTAAATTGACAAACCACTTCTAAGGAAAGAAACATCATAATCTAATGGACAGAGTGATGTTGACTTGTCAGGAGCTTAACTGGTATGCTGAATAAGTCTCCTACAAAAGAACTAATGATACCCTGAGTCAGGGGGCTCTGTGGGTGTAAGATGCATTTCGTGTGTAGTGTAATGGGTCAAATTGTGTAGATTTCAGAGACAGAGTATGACAAGGAGATTTTGGCCTACCAGAGTTATGATGATGACCTTTCCCTCCTGCTTTAGCTCTACTCTTAACTCGTCATTCTGATATTTTTGTGAAGAAGGGGTGGGAGTATTCATCATTTAAATGCGTTGGAGACAGGTTACTACAAATGTAAGAGGTAATCGGCAGAGAGATGGCTTGAATGAGACACTGAGAAGAAAGGAATCAGTTTGCCCTACAGAAACTTATTTTAATATTTTATAGTGTGCAATTTCTGCTCTTTCTTCTTTCCTTTTTGAGTTTAGACATAAAAATGTAAGTATATCTCCAGGACACTACCCACTAGGTTCACCAGAAATTTCTTTAACTCTGAAAGAGAGGTAGGGTAGGAAATTGAGTTCATTTAAAATTAACTGTCATCTTCCAATGGTTAAGATTCAAGTGGAATGCTGTAGTCCTTTAGTCATTGTTCAGTTTTATCTTTTAGGGGTTGATAATTGTTTTATATTCTTTACAACATTCCAAAAAGATACATTTTTTTCTACCTTTAAATTTTGGGTTAATCTCAGGATAGTAATGAGCAAGTCATATCTTCAGGAACCAGCTTCAGCCAGGAGTCACAAATGGCTCCTTGGTATAGTCTGAAGAAATGGAAGGAACACATGTAGAAACTGGAAGGTCCTCTCATCATGACATACCTATATCCAGAGTGACGACAACTTGGTATGAACGTTCATTGTCCTATCACAACTGTATTATAGAAATGCATTACGGCAATGGCCTTGACAGAGTAAATAAATGGTTTTCTAAACAGTTCCTTGTTTCTGATCGGTTCATAAACTGTAGCTTTCAAGGGCCCTGTTTAATACATAGCTCAGCAGAAATCACATCCTGGACGGTTGTGTTAAGTAACCTCACTCTTGCAATTTGGATTCATGGTCAGATTCACGGTTCAGAGGAGAATAAGTAGAGTAGGAGAATAGGTCAGTGGAAAGATACAAACTGGAAATTAGGAGAACTGGGCTCTCATAGCTGTGCTACTTTAGCCTTTGAATCACCCTAGGCATGTTGCAGATTCATAGTGTCTGCAGTCGACCATAAAATGAGGAAGTTAAACCAGATGAAAACGTGACGCATGTTTCACTGTGTTATCTCGCAATGATTCATGGTGATTCTCCAAACCTTTAGAAAAGAATGTGGGTAAATTAGTAAAGGATGAATAAGGAAGAAAAGTAGGTATCCCATAGTTCCTGATAATTTTACATCCTGGGAATTTGATTGTGATGGGTGATGGGTGATTTGTGTGACTGATTTATGTTAGAAATTTTTTTTAGTATCTATGCTTAGTTAGGCATTTGTATATGTAGTTATATCAATTTATTTTTAACTCCGTAACCAATAAGGTTGATCATATTATCTGCAGTTATAGATGAGGATATTGGCTTTTAGAAGCAAAGTGAGTTACTGAAATTCACACCATAGTAAGGAATAGTTTTCTGTTTGGATCCATGGGTTCTGATACCAAAGGATTACTCTTTTTAAAATTTATTTGATGATGATAAAGATGATGATGATGGTGATGGTCATGGGAGCGGGTGCCTGTGTGTTGATGTAGTGCACGGGAGCATAGCTGCCCATGCGAACCAGAAGGTATCAGATAGCTTGGAGCCAGAAGCAGAGACAATGTGAACCTCCTGGCGTGGTTGCTGATCTCAGGTCCCCTGGAAGAGCAGTGCATACACTTAACTGCAGAGCTATCTCTCCAGCCCCTCTTCCACGCAAATTCTGTAGAGCTTGCATGTGTTGATATTGACTTTATTTATACATAGATGATAAGTATAAAGTAATCAGATTTTAAACTTATTTGATGGCCATCACACCATTCAGAAATGCTTTGATAGATTTCTGTAAATGTTGTGGCCCCAAGGAGGAAATGGAAGCAACATAGTGTTCAAAGTAACAGAATAGGGAGGGTGAAACTGAAACTGTGATGGCCGCGATGGCTTCTGACCCTATCGGTATCCTCTAGGACTTAGCTCCTGCCAGGTTACAGGATGAGTCATGGGAAACATTGGCTGCCCTAGAGCTTGATGCCTCAGTCTCCGGCAGGGGGAGACTACACGCGGATCCTCTTTCTGGTAGTAATCCTGATGTAGGTTGGGAGGAAGAAATTGGGTTAGATGCGAAACCTAGGTCATCTCTTTTCTTCTTTCTTTCTTTTCAGCGGGATATCTAGCATGATTGGCGAAATCTGGCTAGGCTTTTAGACAATGTCTTTTAAATTAGGTGTGATTGTTTCTGATTAGGGCCACATAATCATCCCTTCATCTCAGCAGCAGCTGGGCTTCCTTTATGCTCCTCCTGTTGGAGCTCATTACAGGAAGTTCCCCCACACCCCGGGCGCTGTGAGACTTCTGCATTATGATTTCTCAGTAAGTAATGGTGACCTTTCTCTGCCATCGCTTCCAGTGAATTTAAGAAAATGTGGAAATTAAGAGGAACTCTATTTCTGAATCTTCTTGCAGAGATCTTGCTGTAATGGATTGTTCCAGTGACCTTAACCTGGTGTTTTGTAGCCAATACAGAATGAAACACATCTCCCCCTAAACCACTTGGATGTGTTTAGTTACCTGTCCTACGAAATGCTTGACCATTTTACAGTTTAAAGTACTTCAGTAACATCACACTGTTTAAAAAATATAGACCAAACTTCTTAGATAGTCCACGTGCCCACAATGAACTGCTTGAAAAGCAGTTTCTTCCAGCATCTCCCCAAACAATTTACCCATAAAAACATGATATGTTTTCAATCCACTCTGTGTTTTTTTCATAAACATTCATTCTATATCAAACACAAAATATTTTACAGTAAGATCAAAACGAGGTATGATTTAGATGTCGCATTCTGGGAAGGGTTTTGAAAACAAGGTTTATTACTGATAACAAAAGTAGCTTGCAAGAACCAGATGCCAAATCGACTTTTTAGCAGCTCACAGACATCTCTTATCTCCCAATCAAGTTGTGAGCTTTTCCTGCAGAGACCCTCTGGCTCTTCCCTGTCCAGATCATCTCACACTGGCCTCCAGAAGGGCATGTGGATCCTGAAGGATGCAGTAAGATGATCATGCTCGGCTCCTTCTTTCCTGCTTCTGTAGTATTCAGTTCCCTTCCTATGAAGGTAGTTTAAGTGAAAATACCTGTCCCATAGCACAGATGAGGAAATGGGTTCACAGAATCTTTGTTAACTATTTATGTAGCTTGTATTCATTAGCAAATTGGCCTACTGTTCTTACGAAAGCCCTGCATTTCTCTGATTGGAGGGCTGTTTATAAAGTTGAATTATTTTTGGTTTCCAGACTATTAATTAAAATGGATGTAAATGTCATAATATGAAGAATTTGGAGAGAAGTTAGAGTGTGTACTAGCTATCAGTAATATATTTAATTATCACTCTTTTAAGTATCTACTGGAACTGTTACTTTTTGATTCCTTGATCTTACTCAAGTTTAATATTTAAAATGTTTTTGGGAATTTCAAACAGGAGTACTGTGTATTTACATAATTTCTACCCTCCCTCTCCACCTTCTGTCCTTCTTTCTGTCCTTCAACTCCTTCTCAATTCCATGACTTCTCCTTCTAAAATATTATCATTATATTCATATATATGTATATTTGTATATATCCATTTAGTGTTCATATGTACATCCACTTAGGGAGCAGCTTTTGGAATTAGATAACTTATTGGGCCTTGCCCCTGAAGAAAATTGACTTTCCCTCTCTCTGCAGTCAGTGACTACCTATAGCCCCTTATCTAGGAGTAGGGTGTTGTGAAATTTGCTCAAGGTTGACAGGTCTTCATGTTATGGAAGTTTTGTTTAAGCAGCCATTTTGTGGAGATTTCCTCCCTGCTATGTCTACAAGACACTAACTCAGGTATTCTCATCCCCTGGTCTGCTCATCTTACTTACCTCTTCCATGATGTTTGCTGAGCCTTAGGTATAGAGGTGGCATTATAGAGGTACCATTTGGGGCTGTATACCTCACTCATTCCAGACATAACTTTTCACACTGTATGTTTCTGAATTTAAGCTTTCGTTTTATGTACCTGAGCTCACCCAACTGCCCTTTAATCACCTTAGCAAATGTTCAGTAATCTTTAACTTTTCTCTAGACTATTCATAGTAAAGTGTAAGACATCATGTGATCCTTAAATAGTGCACTGTAAGCAATGATAAAAGAATAATATTTAGCATGTCAAATGCAAACTATGATCCGTATATGCCAGGTATGTGCTATGCATAAATATTTTTCTAAACACTGTTATAAAATATATGAGCTGATCACTATTTTCCCTAATTCTAGATAAGAAAACAATGCTGTAAAAAAGAATGTATGCTATTTACTATTACCATAGCAACATAGAGTAAATGGTAGCATTAGAATTCAAAGCATGGCTGACTCACTTTGAAACCTGAAATCACTGTGTTATGAAATGTCTATTTTCTGCTATCTAGGAGATGAGTATTGTCCTTGGAAATAGGAAAAAAAATATTTTAGTTCACTTCTACAAACAACAAGGTTTAAGGTCCTAAATATATTTTCCATAGTTCTACTCCTTTCCTTTCTCACTAAATGGGCATGTGCCTATTAATGAGATCCATTTATTAAAGACCCAGTGCATAAGGACATTTACGCTGTACTGAGTGCTAGTTGGTAGACATGAATAAGTGCTGACTTTTTTCCCTTTTACAAAACTATAATAAATATTCCCAAAGCTTTTTGTGTTTTTTATTTGAGCCTCAGAAGATCATCCCTACGATGATGGGTTATTATCGCTGTTTTTACGTTAGAGAAAATAAAGGCTCAGAAAAGTCAAGAGACTATATCTGACTGTATATACATTACCAGCAGCAAAGCAAGGACCACGCATTTCTCATCACTTCTCTTTACTCTGTGTGTGCCTGCATCCTTACTTTTATCATGCTTGGTGACCAGTTACATGACGAGGAAAAGATTTGTTTATTTTGGATTGAGGTTCCTGGGCAGAGTTCAGCATTGTTCAGAAGGGATGGCAGAAGGAGAGGCTCATAACTGGTGGTTGGAGGCTTGCTCATATCTGGGCCAAATAGAAAGCAGAGAAAGGGAATTGGTCACACTCAGCACGCTCTCTCCACTTTTCCTGTTAAGTCCAGCAAGCTGATGGGGTGGCGCTGCCCACACTCAGGGATGTCACGCTTCCTTCCATTAACCCTCTTTGGGAATGTCTTCATAGAAACATCCCAAAGTGTGTTTTCCTGGCCATTTCTTAACTTATCCAAATTGACAATCACAGATGCACTTAGAATACATCAATTCAGAAAACAGAGAAAGGCCATGGAATCTCAGGAACCTCTATGAGAAAATATTTGCTGCAGATGTTTGATCAATCTCCTATTCTCTCTCCCCTGGCAAATTTTGATTAAAAGCTTTATCCGGAATCATGATGATATTCCTTTAGGAGGCTCATTCCCTTTGTTCAGTGAAGGCCATGATCTGAGTTGACATCTACTCCTACTTGTTTTGCAACTGTGGGTACTCAGGCTTTACTGAGGATTATTTTTATAATGGATGAGAAGCCATATTGAGTAGTGTGGCAGTGAGTAGACAGTTGTTGGGAATAATCTTCTTAATTGTCCCTGTTAATGAAAACCAAGAAGCATCTTATAAAGCTATACTACTGTGTTATGAATCTGTTTGCCATGCCTGGAGGTCTGGCCATCCAGCATATTCTTTCTGTCTTTGATAGTCTCATCATCTCTCAAAATATCTAAAACATAAAGTAGAAGTAAAAGAGGTCAGTGAGGACCCATTCATCCTTCAGTGTAAGTTTAGGGGATTTAGAACTGTAATTCCTGCCCTCAAAGTAAATCAGCAAGGCCTGGTAGACATTCTCTGTATTTGATTAGTAATCCTATTTTGCCTTCTCCATCAGGCTTCATGTGATTTTAAAAGGCTCACTGTGGAGCAGGAGAGATGACTGTTGCTTGAGAGTACTTCTTGCTTCTCCAGCGAACCCAGGTCGGTTCTCAGCTCTCACATTGTGTGGCTCACAGCCACTGGGGCAGAGGTGATCCTCTTCTAGCGTTTATCGGGGCTTCATGACTGTCACATATATGCAAAGAGACACATACATGTACACACAAGTAAGAATAAAATAGATTTTGAGGATTGCTCATTCCTCTGGATTTTGGAAGCTTACCTATCTAGAATAACCCTCTTCTAGGTCCTTCATTGGTCTATAGTTGCTTTTATGCATTCTAGCAAAGTTAGTTGAATTGTGTTGCATATCCTCTGGACTGCAAAGACTATTTTCTTCTCTCTATAAAAGGCTTAGATTGCAATTACTTTTTTGATCCCCTACTGTCAGTGCTGTAATTGTTTTCACTGTATTAAAAACAGGTCAATAAAGGCCAAAGTTTGGTAGGTTTTTTTATAATTTTTCTAATTCCCTCAAAATAGCTTGAGCCAATATTCTTTAATTCCATTTGTGGCTTTGCCATAGAAGCTGTGTTATCTAATAATTGTGCTATTGTCTCCCAGTTTGAAAGGGGAACTTTTGTTGCATTTTAAGGAACTTAAAAATGAGAAGCTTAAGGATTAACTTTTTAATTAGATATAATGATTGAAAACTCTTCATCACAGCAGTTTTTCTTTTATTATATAGGAAAATAGACAGTTTCTCTTCAATTACTCTTCATTGAAATATTTTTAAAATGAAATTAATGCTGAATAAAAGGACTCCAAAAAGTCTAAAAATTTAGTGTGTGTAAGAGAGAGAAAGAGGAGAGAGAGAGAGAGAGAGAGAGAAGAGGGAGGGAGAAAGAAACTACTGATTAAAAGACATTGGAGCATAGAAAACCAAGATTAAACTTGTTTCATTGATTTTATTTATCTATTATTGTTATTATTATTATTTATTACAATTTATTCACTTTGTATCCCACTGTAGCCCCCTCCCTCATCTCCTACCGGTCCCATCCTCCCTCCCTTTTATCTCCACTATATCACTCCCTTAGTCCACTGATAGGGGAAGTGCTCCTCCCCTACTATCTGACTCTATCCTATCAGGTCTTATCAGGACTGTCTGGATCCTCTTTCTCTGTGGCCTAGTAAAGCCACCTCACCAGGTGGAGGTGATCAAAGAGATGGCCACTGAGTCCATGTCAGATACAGCCCCTGCTCCCCTTACTAGGGAACCCACATGAAGACTGAGCTGCCCATAGGCTACATCTGAGCAGGGGTCTAGGTCCTCTCCCTGCATGGTTGATTCATCAGTCTCTGCAGGACCCCTGAGCCCAGGTTTTTAGGTCTTTTGCTCTCCTTGTGAAGCTCCTGTCCCCTCCAGGTCTTTCTATCTCCCCTTTTTTTCACAAGATTCCCTGCTCCTCTACCCAAAGTTTGGCTATGAGTCTCAGCATCTGCTTCAATACCCTGCTGGGCAGGCTCTTTCAGAGGCCCTCTGTGGAGGACTCCTGTCCTGTTCCTTGTCTTCTTCTACTTCTAATGTCTATCCTGTTTGCCCTTCTGAATGAGGATTAAGCATCTTCCCTAGGGTCCTCCTTCTTTAGGACTATAGATTTTAATATGTTTATCCTATATTATATGGCTAATATCCACTTATAAGTGAGTATATACCATGTGTGTCTTTCTGCTTCTGAGTTACCTCATTTAGGATGACCTTTTCTAGTTCTCACCATTTGACTGCAAATTTCATGATTTCCTTGTTTTTAATTGCTGAGTAGTATTCCATTGTGTAAATGTACCATAATTTCTGTATCTATTCCTCTGTTGAGGGACATTTAGCTTGTTTCCAGATTCTGGATATTATTAATAAAGCTGCTATAAATATAGTTGAGCAAATGTCCATGTTGAATGATGGAAGAATCAATAGATTAATTATCTTAAGCAGGTGTGACAAACCTGGGTCAGTGAAAATTTGAAGCTCCCAAGATAATGTTAGGAAACCAGTCCAGACCCTCTCTTGACTATAAAAAATCACAAACATGTTCTAATTAGTCATACAGGTTAGGTATTAATGGTGCTTATGAACTGGTAGGAGGATGCAGATATATCCATAGAATTATAGGTATATTCAGAAGAGAAATAATCACTAATGATTACATTTGTAGACATAGTTTATGTTAGATATATGAACCGAGGCAGTTACTCTTTCCCCCACCCTTTATGGCAAATGTTATTATCAAACCTATTTTAGAGATGAGGTATCCTTTTATAGAGTAACAGCATGGTGAATATAGAGTTTAAAAACCACAAAACTAAAATGTTGACAAAGAAGTCTAACTCTGGATCTTGTGGTTTTGATTAAGCTCTGTGCTTCTTCAGAGAAACAGGGAAGAATGAGCTTCAACTTCAGTCAGTAAGTAGATGAAGGCAGCCAGGACCAACCAGCAAGACTCTTCTCTGTGGCCCAGGAGCACCTCTGAGTCAGTGCCGTCCCTCAGCACTATGCCTTGCCCTCACTCAGAAACCACACTGGCTGTCATAGTCCTTAGGACATGCTTGGCTGACTTGCTCGTCAACATTTTAGCTTTGTTATTTCTTTAACTCTATATTCACCATGGTGTTTTTGTTTTTTTTTTTTATAAAAGGTACCTCATCTCTAAACTAGGTTTTATATTAAATAAGGAGCTATAAATTTCAGCCACTCATATTTTCATATATAAATGTGTGTGTGTGTATAAAAACATGAGTAGCTGAAATTTATAGCTCCTTATAAATATCTTAGAAAATAAAGTGCATTGAGCATGCTGCAACTTCTATGTAAGAGAATTTCTGTTTCCATTTGAGATTTTTCTGCTTGTCCATACTTGGGCAGCATGGAAATAAAAGATAATTTTCATCAGCCACCTTTAGAAGTTCTTCCATGTTCTAGTTAACACTTCTGCAATGGCTTCATTAAGATCAGAGTCTTGTAGCTGATTGTGAGATTACTTTCTTCAAGCTGCTTACTACAGTGGATCACAAGGCTAAGAGGACATGAAAGCATATTCACAATTGATTTTGAAAAACACTCTTTTATTTCTATTTGCCACAAAGCCCTAACTGTTCCTCTCATATTTAATATGATATGAGAGTTTAAAGGCATTAGGCTAAAGCTTCATAGGGTACCATAATGATTTTAACCCTGCAATAGTGCTGGGTTTATATTACAATGCGGAGAATATTAGAACAAAATATAATTGAGAGGTTGGAAAAAAGAGAAGCAAGTTACCTTGAAAAGGCGGAAAATCTGATGGTCAAACGACGCGCACTGAAAAGAAAAACTGAACGTGCTCAGACCTAGGTTCAAGTTTGAGATATCCTGCCCTATTTTACTCTTGTATTGACATGATTAAATACTGAACCAAAACCAAATTGATTAACAAGGAGTTTATTTGACTTACTTATCATAACCCATCATGGAGGGAAGTCAAGGCAGGGATGAGGTGAACTGCATGCAGGGGCCGCAGCAGGGGCCATAAAGCAATGCTAGGTATTGGTTTGCACCCCTTGGCTCCCTTGGATTGCCCAGAGTGCTTTCGTGTACAACCCGGAAAACCTGGCAAGGACAGCCCCTCTTTGCACTTTAGTCCTCACTTTCTTTTTCAAGAAAATACACCACAACTATGCTCACAAGCCAATATGGTAGAGACAATTCCTCAAGTAAAGTTCCCTCTTCCAGGGGACTGTAACTGTGTCAAACTGGCAAGAACTAACCATCAAATTTACCATTTTTTTTTCTTTTTTTAAGATTTTAACTTTTAAAATTATGTGTGTATGTGAGTATCTGTGTGGGGGTTTGTGCAAGTGTGTGCAGGACTCTGCAGACGTCAGTAGAGGGCATCAGATTCCTGGAGCTGGAGTTACAGGCAATTGTGAGCTGTCTAACATGGGTGTTGAGAGCCAAAACTGGTTACTATGCAAAAGTGGTATGTGCTCTTCCCCGCAGTATTTACCCTTGCTTAAGGTGTGATTCATGGTTCTTCGTTTAGCTACTTACATGTCATGTGTCTTTTAATTCAGTTTAAGCATAGAATTTCTTATTCTGACTCTGTAGGTGACAATAAAATTTATTTCGTGTGTTGAGTACCTCATGTGAGCTATGAGGTGCATGGTGTGTGTGCGTGCATGTGACTCATCAGTACATGTATGTATGCATGCATATGTACATATATGTATGTGTTTGAATTTTTAACAAGTACGTATGTGATGAAAAATAAATGGCCTTATAACTTTGTGTTTGTGTGTGCACAATACAGTTGGCGAGAGTGACCATTATCAAATTGCCCAAGTTAATGGCCCCTGCTCATCAGGTGCACATGGGCAGCACTAGCTGGACTTAGTGTGATTTTCTCAAAGGTATCAAAATGTGAGGGAGATATCACACACGTTAGGAGTAGAGGATAGGAAGAGCGTTAGTGGTAGGGAGTGGAAAATAGGTACAGACAAGATGTGTGTGTGCGTGTGTGTGCGTGTGTAATTTTTTCAATGGGTGAGAATTCTAGAGTGAAGGTGGGAGATTTGAGGAAAAGGATCTATCATTTAGATAGGAGCTAAAATGAGATCCATCATATCCTAAGAATTTGATGGAATGGACCTCCTGTGGGCTGATACCCAGATGGGCAATTGACACGGAATAGTGGTTACAGGCAAAGCACAGAATATCATGATGAAGTGCACATGAGTGCTCTGGAAGGGAAGGAACCTCACTTTAGCAACTACATGGAAGGAGTAGGTGTTTCTTAGGTGGAGAAGATAAAAAAGGAGCATATTTGATGGAATGAGGGAGGAGAAAACAAGGTTACATTTGGAGTATAAAGTCTGAGAAATGTGTGAGATATCTGACTAGAGATGACCAACATATATGATATCCAGTTCAAAAACAAATCTGGGCCATGAGTATGAGCAAAGGGACCATAACTGTGAGTTTGGAGAAGAAAAGCAGCAGGAAAGAGAAATAATTGTTAATCACAACATGTTCTGCAAATACTTTTTTTTTTTAATTTCAGGGACTTTTCTTTATTAGTTCTTTAAAGACTTTGTAGAGCCTATTTTGATCATCTTCACCCCTTACCCCAACTGCTCACAAATCCATCATCCTTCCCTATCCACCAAACGTTGTACTTTCTATCTTCTTTTGTTGTTGTCATTGAATACCCATCAAGTCAATCTGTGCATCTCAAATCCTGTTGGATATGTAGCTCTCCACAAGACTGTGGTAGACTTACCAGGGACTATAGACTTAGAGAAAATTGACTCTCCCTCTCCCTGCAGTTATGAATTGTCATTTGCTTCTCAGATCAGGGTGGACTTCATGGCCATCTCCTTTCTTTTTTTCTTTTTAAAAGAGATTTGTTATTATCATCATCATCATCATCATGATCATCATCATCATTTTATTCTTTTGCTTTTTATGTTCATTAATTCATTTATTTATTTGCTTTGCCTCACAGTTGTAGCACCTCTGTCTTCTCCTCTTGGTCCAACCCTCCCTTCCTCTTCCCCCTTCCTCTCCCTATTCTTCAGATTAGGGCAGCCCTGCTCATACACACACCCCAGCTCATTACTTCGCATAAGGATTGAGCCTGTTCTCTTCCTCCATGGCCTGGCAAGGCAGCCCCACCTGAATCAGAAAGCAGGCACCAGAATAGAGACAGCCCCTACTCCCCTTGCTGGGAAATCCACATGAAGCCTGAGCTGCCCATCTGCTGTATCTGGGAAGGGGTCTAGGTCCAGTCTATGCATAGTCATTGGCTGGTGCTTCGGTCTCCAAGACCCTCTGTACCCTGGTTAGTTGGCTCTGTTGGTCTTCTTGTGCTGCTCCTGGCACCTCCAAGTCCTTCTATCCTTCCCCCACATGTTCCACGAGACTCCCAACATTTTGCCCAATGTTTGGCTGTGACTCTCAGCACCTGTTTGATCTGTTCCTGGATGGAGCCTCTCAGAGGACAGCTATGCTAGGCTCCTGTCTTATGCCTTCTCTTCAGCCACTTCTGCAGTCTATTCTGTTTCTCCTTCTGAGTGAGATCCAAGGATCCTGCCTTGGGTCCTCCTTGTTAGTTTTCTTCCTTGGATATGGTAAATTGTAGTATGTCTATGTTGTACTATATGGCTAAATTCTACTTAGCAGGAGTAGGTGGCATGAGATAATCAAACTCAACACTAAAATCAATAAATTAGAATCGAGAACAATACAAAGAATCAACAAAGCCATTGCCCTGCTTTTTGTTGGGGTCTGGTCTGGCTTGAGCTTACGAAGGCCTGGTACATGCTGTCACAACTGCTGTGAATTGCTGTGGGAAGCTGGCCTGTTGTGTCCAGAGGACACTACTCCCGTGTAGGCACTTACTACCTCTGGCTCTCACACTTTCTGTTCTTTCTTTTCAAAGATCCCTGAGCCTTTGGAGGAGGTAGTGTGACTCAGATGTCTCACTCAGGCTAAGAGTCTCACAGTCTCCTATGCGCTATACCTTGACCAGCTGTGGGCCTCTGTGTTAATGACCATCGAGTGCAAACAGAACCATCTGCGATGAGGGCTGAGCGATCCATTAAACTATGGGTGGAACAATAAATCTTTAGGGGTCAATTTAATACTGTGTCCATTTAGCAGAACGGTACTAGTAGGTTCTCCCCAAGGGCACAGGATGACCTGTGTAGTCCCTTGTTTTTGACTTCACAATGGTGCCAGGTACAAGTTTCATCTTGTGGAGCAGAACATAAAGCCAATCAAAAATCAGTTTTTTATACCACGATGTTCTTGCCACCTTTGTACCAGTGGCCATTTTTTCCCAGGCCAGTTACTATTGCAGCTCCTAGGTTCACAGGTGAGTGAGGCTGATGGTTACTCTCCCTCCTCCGATATGTGCACAGTGCCTTCCAGCACTCCAACAGTGAGCCAGTAGAGACAAAGCATCCTGCTTGATTTCTCCATGTCCTATGACTCAAGAGTGTGGTATTTTCAACAGTGGGGTTTTCCATGAAGTTATGGGGGGCGGTAATCAATACCACAGGCAATGACCCGTAACATTCATGGGTCTCTGGGACCTCACTCGCCAAAAACTCCACCAAAGTAACCCATTCCTGGTAGTGGACTTGGTAGGTGTCTTGGTAGGAATATTGTTACCCATCTATATCTATATCTATCTATCTATCTATCTATCTATCTATCTATCTATCTATCTATCTATCTATCTAATATATTAGGCAAATATATGGTATGTGTATAATAAGAAGCTCACTTTCCATTTTACCCTAAAACATTCATGAACACCCAACCGCATCAAAATAGGTATCATTCTCTTTTTTAATTTTTTTTATTTATTATAATTTATTCACTTTGTATCACAGCTGTAGTGCCCTTCTTCATCCTCTCCCAATCCTGTCCTCCCTCCCTCATCTCCTCCCATGCCCCTCCCCTAGTCCACTGATAGGGGAGGTCCTCCTCCCCTTCCCTCTGACCCTAGCCTATCAGGTCTCATCAGGACTGGCTGCATTGTTTTTCTCTGTGGCCTGGTAAGGCTGCTCCCCCCTCAGGGGGAGGTGATCAAAGAGCCAGCCACTGAGTTCATGTCAGAGACAGTCCCTGTTCCCCTTGCTAGGGAACCCACTTGGAGACTGAGCTGTCATGGGCTACATCAGTGCAGGGGTTCTAGGTTATCTCCACGCATAGTCGTTGGTTGGAGTATCAGTCTCAGAAAAGACTCCTGGGCCAACACTTGGGAGATCATTCTTTTAAACTGGAGAAAGGAGCTTACATGTCAGTCTTTTAAAATGTAAAATAATGGCCAAATATGCAATAGATTGTTGTAAGTGTGTAAGATCCCTGGTAAATATATTAAATTATGCTCCCATTAATAATAACAATTGCATAAAATACTTAGATGTATTCTCAGGCACTGTATTGGAGCTACCTATATGCGGGATTTTGCTCTCTGAACTAAGCACTTAAGAAAGATGAATCAATAATTTTCAGACTACTTATTGATCATTGGCCAAATGTATTTGACCAAAAGCAATAAAAAATAATATCAATCACAGAATTATTGTTTACTATGTAAACTAAGTTAATTTCATAGAAATAGTATTTGCTATTTATCAAGGTTGCTTTAGTTTTACAAGTGTTAACTATTTAATCCTCAAAAATTTGGGGAGGTAATAACTCCAGATTGATAACTTATCCAGTTCATATAACTCACAGGTAGAGAATCAGGTTACCCTGCCCTCTGTGAGCCTATTTCTCCATCTGTAAATTAGAAATGGGGGAGCGGGTAGAGGAAAGTAGTTTTTTGATAGAAAAAAATTGCAAGCTGTATTTTTATCATTTCAATGTTATTAATGGTGTCACTATTACACTCATATACATTCTGTTAGTAATACAGAACAACCAGAAATTCTAAGCTGGTAGCTTCAAGACAGTTTCCTTTCTTCCTGGAGAGAGAGTCCCGGCTTCTATGTCATTCAGATTCCATATTGCAGAACATAGCTATTGGAAAATTAAGGCTACTGGGAAGTACTTAGCTAAGGAGAAAATGGGTTGCTGAAGATTAGAATATGTTTAGGTATCCATATATTACATTTGCAAGATATTTGAAGTATTGTGGGGTCTGATCCTTTAATATAGGCAAATAGTTAAAGATTGGCAATGCAAAACAATTGGGCCAAGAGAGACACACTTTGTTTCAAAGTTTGCCCTTCCCTCTAAGTTTGGCTGTACCCTTTACTCTCCTCCCTGATGGAAGGTCATTGATTCCTAACTCCTCTCTCTCCCAACCACCATTCCCAGAGAAAAAGGTTAAATTACAAGATCATAACATGAAATGATAAAAACTTGTCACTTAGGATAAAAAAACTCAGGAGTATGAGACTTTCTAATGGTTCCAGGAACATTTAAAGGAAAATTTAAAAATAGTTGCAGCAAGGTACAACTTGATAAGTTTTGACATATTCAACCATTTATTCAAGATAGTGAGCTTACCCATCACCCTCAAAAAAGTTTCCTAATTCCATTTTACAATCCCTGTATCCAACTTCTTCCCCTGCCTCCCCTAACTCCAACTCCAAGCAACTATTCTCTATTCTGTCATCCTGCGTGCGAATTTTGTGTAAATAAGTTCATTCAGCATTCACCCTTTGATTATCTTGAAATATATCAAATTTGTTCAATTTATCAATAGCTCAGTCCTTCTTCTTGCACAGTAGTATTCCACTGTGTGAGGAGGAAACAAGTTGTTGGTGATACTATTCGTTTTAGGGGTGTGAAAACTGAAGTAACTATGATTATTTGCTCATATGATTTTATTTGTCTTGGGTAAATGTTTTCAAAGGGTATTTTTAACTTGTAGATAGTAGGGCTACGTGTAAGTTCTCAAATGAGCTCTGAACTATCCTGAAGGGCTTGTACCGTTGTATAGCCTTACAATATGTCAGAATTCCTAACCTCTGCATCTTTGAGTACTATGCTCTACCTCTGCTTATTTCCATGTGTGTCACAGTACTAGATTAGAGATTTAATTACTGTTTACAGAATGATTTGTTCTCTTCATCACCTCCCCATGCTTATTTGATGATTGCTTATCTACACAGTCAGATTATCTATTCAGATTTTCTTATTTTAATTTTGTTTTCTTTTTATTCAAATTTTGCATTTTTAATTTCTCTGTCTACATTATAGACATATCCATCATCAAATATGCAATGCCAAGTATTTTCTTTCGTTCAGTGCTTGTCTGTGTTTCTTTCTTTTCTCCCTTTTGCTGAAATCTATTCTTTTCTGACATATTATATCCTAATTAAAGTTTCTTCTGCCTCTGCTCTTCACAGCCCCACCATACCTCCTTCCCCATCCAGATCCAGTCTTCTCCTTCTCTCATTAGAAAAAGAACAGACTTCTGAGAGATAATGAGAAAATATAACTAAATAAAATATAATAAGATAAAAACAAAAGCTATCACATTGAAGCTGAAAAAAAGATAGCCCCCCCCCAAAAGGAAAAGAGCCCAAGAGAAGGCACATGAATCAGAGACCCACTCACTTGCACACTTAGGAATCCCATAAAAACGTAACTCTAGATGCCATAACTTATATGCTGAGGACCCCACGCAGACCCACGTGGGCCCTGTCTATGCAGCTTCAGTCTCTGTGAGTTCCTATGAGCTTTGCTCATGTTGATTTAGTCTGTTAAATATTAAATATTGGATAATCAATATTTCACATATCATTATTTGAAAATGTATGCTTTTTCTCGACTGAATGGTCTAGTGCCTTTGTTGAAGATCTGCTATCTGCAGATCTACATATCAAGATACTGTTTTTTTCTTCAGTTTTAATTTTCTTTTTCAAAGATTTCTGGTTACTACTAGGATTTGAGTTGGGACTGTGTTAGCTCTATGAGTCAATTTTCCATCTATTGCAACATTATAGTAATATACCATTAAAATGTATTCTTTAACATTGGCTATTACTTAATGGTACAGTGCTTGCCTAACATGGGCAAGTTCCTAGATTCAGTCTGTCTCTAGTATATACACACACACACACACGCACACACACACACGCACACACGCACAAACACACACAACATACACATTCATATACACAGCATTATAGTTTTCAGTACATATGGCTTGTTCATCTTTTATATATCTTTGTATGACCATTTTGATCATGATGAAAATATTTTTATTTAATTTTCTCTATCCATGGTATATAGAATACAGCTGATCTTTATGTGTTAAGTTTTTATCTTGCAAGATTATAAAAATTGCTTAGAACTTTAAGTAGCTTCCCTTCAGACTTTCTGGGATTTTCTGCATACATGCAATCTGCTAGCAAAGACATTTTTGGTTTTCCTTTTTCCTTTTATTTATCATTATCATTTATTACAATTTATTCAATCTGTATCTCGGCTGTGGCTCCCTCCTTTATCTCCTCCCAATCCCACCCTCCCTCTTTCTCCCCCTATGCCCTTAACCTAGTCCACTGAGAGGGGAGGTCCTCCTCCCCTTCTATTTTACCCTAGCCTATGAGGTCTCATCAGGACTGATTGCATTGCCTTCCTCTGTGGCCTGGCATGGCTGTACCCCCCAGGGGGAGGTGATCAGAGAGTGTGCCAGTGAGGAGAAGACAGGGAACAGGACAGGAGAGCCTCTGAAAGACTCTACTGATGAAGGTTATCAAAGCAGAGGCTGAGACCCATAGCCAAACTTTTGGCAGAGTGCAGGGAATCTTATGAAAAAGGGGGGAGATAGAAAGACCTGGAGGGGCAGGAGCTCCAAAAGGAGACCAACAGAACCAAAAAAAAAATTGAACCCTAGGAGCTCTGAAGAGAATGATAGCCCAACCAAGGACAATGCATGGAGAGGACCTAAAACCCCAGCTCAGATGTAGCCCATAGACACAGTCTCCAAGTGGGGTCCCTAGTGAGGGGAGCAGGGGCTTTCACTTTTAGTTTTCCAATTTTATTCTTTTTTCTTGTTTTGTTGCATTACCGAGAACCTTCCAGGCAATATTCATGAGAAGTGGTGAGAAGGAACATTCTTTTATTGTTTTAATAAAATTTCTCTTTCTTTCTTTCTCTTATTTATTTTAATTTTATTTATTATATATATTTATCACAGTTTCCCTTTCCTCCTTTCCGCCCCCTGCCCACACCCTACCCCTACCTATTTCTCCCACCCCTCCCATGCCACTCCCATACACACACACACACCATGAAAAAATAAAAAAAAAATAACATTTTTTCAATAATATGTCAACTCTTGGAAAATAATACACAATATTTGAAAAGAATGTGTGAATAATAGAATAAAATTTGAAAAGAATGACAAAGGCTATTTTATGAACTACTCTCTCTACATCATTCTGAGCTACATTAGCTCAAATGAATGGTTGGTTTTCTCTAGGTCTTCCAGATTTCCTGTCTACTTTAGTTATTCAGAGAAACTACTGGTGTCTGCAACTGCAGTGATTTTCTTCTTCACTTTTCTTCCCTGCTTTTTCTCTTCATAAAACCCACTTTATTTTTTCAATACAAGTATACCGGGCTACAATGAGCTTCCCCTCCATGATGTGTGGAAGTTCCATCTGTAAGAGGAGGGAAGAATAAAAGATGCCTTCTTTCTTTCTCCTGTGGTTCATTGCCATTTGCAATTTTGTGTCCATCCTTGAAATCTAGTCAGTCAGATAACTCATTCTGGCTTAGTTGTTTTAGTTGAGAGACTAAATCTTGCCCTCATTGCTTCATTTTTACTACAAGTATGAATATCAGGCAATTATAGTGAAACCACTGACTAGCAAAAAGTTCTTAAATGTACATCTCTTTTCACATGGTACAACAATCAGGACTAATGGGGCTTAGTGCGCTATTTAAAAACAGAGTCATGAAGTTGGGAGGAGGCTGCATTTCTTGGGATATGAGGGGATTTGGAAGATGAAAATGGAAAAAGACATGATATTTGGATATATATATATATAATTCTCACCAATGAAGACAATATTTAAACTTTAAACAAGACTTTAAAGAAGTAATAATAGCCTTGGCTCCAAACTTAAGTTGAGTGTAGCCCTTGGTTAGGGAAGTTTCTTCCTGGTGCCACATTCCTTCTAAGCACCATCAATGGACCCTTTCCTCCCCGCAACATTTCACCCCTTTCTGTGTGTCTTTCCCAGACCTGCCTTTGCATACTCTCTTTATCACCTTCAAGTTCTAATCAAGTGCTGAATCTTCATGAGCCTATCCTGATGTCCCCATAAATGTTCTGTTTGAGTTTTCATTTTGATGAGATTAGATTATGATACCTGTTTTTTTTTTTATCACTTAGGGTTGTCTTTTTGTTTGTACCAATACATCATCCTTCCTATTTCACTTGAAGTTCCTCAAAGATAGATTCAAATTTTCATATGTCCATTTGCTCAAAGAGTTATCACAAAATATTACACGTCAAAAATGATTCATATGGTTGTAAAATAGGTGAATAAATGAGTTAATAGAGATTTGAAGACTATTTTTATGTTTACTTTTTATGGGTAGATTGAATTCTCTAACTTTATTTTTTAAACAAAGATTAAGAAAAACAGGACCTTTCAGGAGTTTCTGGTTAAAGTATGTTGAGCAAATGGCATGAATTAGACTCAGAAACCATGCTCGAAAATAACGGTGTTGTTTGGAGCAAGGAACTTTTAAAAAGATAGGTTAGGAGTTTGGAAGATGACTTTAAAAACAAAAGCATTTATTTTCCAGCCACTTCCTGAGAAATTCAGAGCGCTTACTAGTGAAAGAATATTTTCGGGAAGTTGTGGGTTGGCCGGCCAACAGTGCATGAAGCAGCAGCATGTGGCTGGGGCAGATGGGAGTGGATAAGGGCAGGAATAAAAGCAGAGGAGGGACTGTGGGTGTGAGCAGAACAGAACACCGTGAATGAAAACGAAGAAAAGGTTGGTTGAATTGACATTGCAAAGAAACCTGGCTGATGGCAGTAGCCTTATGATGTATATTCACAACACCAAGGAAGAACACTCTTTCTACCAATGTGCCCAGGTAGAAAGTCCTGAAAGGTTAATTATACTTCCAATTCCTTCAGTTAAAAACAAACAAGCAAATAAACAAACAAACAGATAAGTAACACAAAGTAAATGAGATAAGAAGAGTCCAGGCATCAGTTCGGGGGACTTTTATACTAAAAGGTCATTAGTATGAACAAACGCACATTGGCAGAGTACAAAGGCGGAAAAACTGGGTAACCCAAATCATGCAGGTCTTCCAAAAATAACGCAGCAAACATCTTTCATTTGTGCTATCTGGCTCCTTCCTATGCTCACACCTTGCTTCCCACTGTTTGGGATTTTGAGGTCATGAATGTACAGTGTAATCATTATGTTTTCATTACGTTCCCTCCACTTGCCTTTTTCTTCTGACAATGCATCAATAAACATTGTCATTGTCGGCTGTGAAACAGCTTTGAGCATCTGTCTTCCTTCCCATCTTGCTACAACTCAGCATTTCCTTCAAAATGCTTTCCCCCTACCTCAGCGATCCCTTTAAGGCCGTGGGTACTGTGGCAGGCTGCTGTCTCTGGTGAAGGAAAATCAGAATCTCATATATCGTGAAAGTCTATTCATATTCTGTTTAGTGAGTGTACTAGTCTCTTTGCTGTTAAAGTACACAAACATGATCTATGGAATTAAAAGATCCTAGCTCCGTGCAGACCACCCGTAGATTCCAAGATTACACACACAAAGTCCTGGCTGTCCTTAAATTATGCCTGCGAATGCCACCTAAAACGAGAAATAAATGTTACTGATTCCCTATGCATAAGCAGCACAAAGTTCTTCTAGCTACTTTTAAATTCTAAAATATTCAGCTGGCCTTATTTGATTATCATAAGCTTTCTGACTAGTCTTTAAGGGATAATCTCAGATAAGCAACTTGTGGAGTGGTAAGGTGATAATACACGGCAAAAAGAATTACATCGTTCTAGGTCTTAACTTAGCTGAGAGCTGGAGATATTTAAAGGCACTGTGAGTGTGCGTTCGTTTCTCATTTGGCAGACAAGTGCGGGTACCTGACTACATACATAAAGCGTGTGCATATTACCCAGTTGCTGCCATTTTACTAGTTTTCACTCAGATTCTACCTCCGTGGCCTGCCACCCAAAACTGGTGGTAGAAGTATTTTTCACCACTCTCTTCCTCCTACTTCTTTCCCCCACACACTTATGGTATGTGCGGTTTTGCCAGACCCGTATGAAGACAGGGGAACACTGATGGGATTGCATTTTGCTTTTCACAAGTGTGGGAATGAAAATACTTCCCAATGAAAACATCTGTCTCTGTTCAAGTCACGCCCAGTTATCCCCCCAAAGAAATGTTCTGATTAACTTTTTTTTAAGTCTTAAGATAGCAGTTTGTGTAGCCGATCTAATTAAGAAGTTTATGTAACAGATCTGCAGGGTTTTTTTTTTTTTTCTTCCTTTTTCAACTGGGTTCTTTGAGCTCAGTTTGAATGTTACCAGCTTTCAATATGCAACGGCCAAGTGCTTCCCGAGCTGAGAATTATCAGCTTCTGTGGGATACAATTGCTTCTTTAAAACAATGCGAAGAAGCTATGCAACATGCGTTCATTCCGGTAAGGAAAATGCCTTATTTATTTAGAGATTCTTTTATTCATCTCTTTCATTCTTGTCATATTCGAAAGAAAGGCATTCTGTATGTTTAAAGATGTATCATCTCAATAGTCCTTGCTCGGGGTAAATGTGTGTCTGCTCTTGCTTACTTTGGATGAATTGTGGATTATTAATAGGACCAAAAATTGATCAGTTAGAGTAATAGTGCTCCAAATTAACACCATGAGAATAATAGTTTCTAATAGTGGCATGCACTAAAGATGAAAGTAATATTGATATTTTTTCACTAATATTTGAAGTTGCTTGTAGCTTATAGTTCCCTGTTGGGGTACAATAAGTACTCAGAGTAGCTTGAATTTGCCAGGTGGGTTTCAGAGATAGATCAAAAGTTCATCAAATAGCTTTCATTTTGTGTGTGTGTGTGTGTGTGTCCTATTCTGATTTAAGTAAACTCCAGATTACAGGCTCTCTTAAGAAGTATAAATATTTCTTCAGTAGTGATGCTATACTTACATGTCTATAAACAAGCCTGATAGAATCTATAGATAAACAAAATTACTCAAATAAGTTTTTCTTCTTCTGTGTTATAGGAATGATTTCTGTTCTTATTTAAATAAGGGGCATGAGGCTGGCCAGATTTGATAAGTGAGGTGATTTGGACAGTATATGGAAGAAGTGTGTTAAAGGAGTTGATTCTTTTTATTTAATGTGGTTTTGATGTTTTGAGATAACACATGAAGAATGGCAGAACATTTTTCAAAAACTAACTCTTATTAAAAATAATGAGAAAGTTCCTTCAATAAATATACTACTTCTGGCATAGAAACTCGGGAGATTCTTTCAGAGGCCCCTTGTGAAAGGCTCCTGTCCTGTTTCTTGTCTGCTCCTACTTCTGATGTCTATCCTGTTTGCCCTTCTGAGTGAGGTTTCAGCCACTTCCCTAGGGTCTTCCTTGTTGTTTAGCTTCTTCAGGAGTATAGATTTTAGTATGTTTATCTTATATTATATGGCTAATATCCACTTATAAGTGAATATATACCATGTGTGTCTTTCTGCTTCTGAGTTCCTCACTGAGGATGATCTTTTCTAGTTCCCACCACTTGCCTGCAAATTTCATGATTTCCTTGTTTTTAATAGCTGAATAGTATTCCATTGTGTAAATGTACCACAATTTCTGTATCCATTCCTCAGATGTTGAGGGACATGTAGGTTGTTTCCAGATTCTGCCTATTATGAATAGAGCTGCAATGAATATGGTTGAGCAAATGTCCTTATTGACTGGTAGGGCATCTTTTGGGTATATGCCTAGGAGTGGGATAGCTGAATCATGAGGTAGCACTATT
Source organism: Psammomys obesus (assembly GCF_907164565.1). Lineage (NCBI taxonomy): Eukaryota > Metazoa > Chordata > Mammalia > Rodentia > Muridae > Psammomys > Psammomys obesus. The sequence goes on from NW_026596046.1 coordinate 27,111,912, forward strand.
CCTAATTTTCTGAGGAAGTACCAGATTGATTTCAAAGTGGTTGTACAAGGTAACTTCCCCACCAGTAATGGAGGAAGGTTCCCCTTTTTTCACAACCTCTCCAGCATGCATCATCTCTTGAGTTTTTGATCTTAGCCATTCTAAAGGGTATGAGGTGGAACCTCAGGGTCGTTTTGATTTGAATTTCTCAGATGACTAAGGATAGTGAGCATTATTTAATGTGTTTCTCTGACATTCGATAGTCCTCTGTTGAGAATTCTGTTTAGTTCTGTACCCCCGTTTTTGTTTTTGTTTTTTGTTTGTTTGTTTGTTTGTTTGTTTTTTCCCATGAGGGTACCAAAGGAGACGCTGAGACTCATAGCCAAACTTTGGGCAGAGTGCAGGGAATCTTATGGAAGAAAGGGGAGACAGAAGACCTGGAGGGGACAAGATCTACACAAGGAGGCCAACAAAGCCAAAAATAATGGGCCCAGGGGGGCCTGCAGAGACCAATACTCCAACCAAGTACCACTCATGGAGAGGACATAGACCTCCTGCTCAGAGGAAGCCCATAGCCTTCTCTGTTTCCAAGTTGGTTCCCTTGTAAGGGACACAGGGGCTATCTCTGACACAAACTCAGTGGCCAGCTCTTTGATAACCTCCCCCTGGTGGTGGGGTGCAGCCTTGTGAGTCCACAGAGGAAGATGATGCAGCCAGTGCTGATGAGACCTGATAGGCTAGGGTCAGATAGAAGGGGAGGAGGACCTCCCCTATCAGTAGACTAGGGAAAGAGAATAGGTGGAGAAGAGGGAGGGTGGCTGTGACTAGGAGGATATGTGGGAGGGGGCTATAGATGGGATAGTGAATAAATTGTAATTAATTAATTAATTTAATTAATTAATTAATTAATTAATTAATTAAAAAGATAAGAAAGAAACTCAAGAGATATGCATCTTAACAGTTGAAAAATTCAAATATTCTCTAAAGTTCAAATTACTCTTAAAGTTCTCATATTGGACATAAACATTATTTTCTCTGCATTTTAGGAATCACCTAAATGTTTCAAAGGCTGACCTATATGAGTTTCTTCTGATTGAATTCTGAGTTCTTGTTGGATGACTATAGGCCCATCTTGAATATAAACAGTGTAAGACAGAGTTTCTGTAAAGAATTTTTAAAATTGATGTTTAGAAGGTTCCAGGAGCATATAAAGTTACAATGATTCTGTTTTGAACTGAAACAAGTATATTAAGTTTGTTTCTATGTTTTTCAAACTCTTCTTTCTTTGTTTTATCAAGAAAAGTTTAATATTCCCCAAGGACCTCCAGCTTTTGCTCTTTAGGTAACAGTCTCTTAGACACAATTGCTTTCTTTCCCCTTTCATGGTTGCTAGTAAAAACCTTTAATTTTTCATCGAACATATTTAAGTATTTTATTCTCAGTCTTCCTGATATTTTGTAATTTCTCATAGAGAGGTTAAAAGGAAAGTCAGAAAAAGGAACTGATATTTGCTTCTTTTCTGTTCTACTATCTTGAACCCTATGACTGCACACATCCATCTACTCCCAGAGTTTAACACAGTGCTGATAAACAAAGAGTGCTTGGCGAGCATTTGAAGAAAATTTAATTCAAAAGTGGAAATTTCAAGTTGTTTCATGGTACTATATAAGTAATACTGTCCATATTGACTTAATGAAATCCTTTCTATTTTAACCAGTGTAGAAAAAAATAATTCTTTATCTAATCATTGCAGATAGCGTAGTGATATAGGGAGTTATATCTTACCGCACGGAATATGTTCCTATGTGGAACACAGCTGTCATGGCAGTTCCGTGTCTCACGGAATACTCTACTCTGTCTTCCACGCTATCTGTTCCCCAAATCTGCTAGTGTAACCATACACATAAACATACCAAAGTGCCATTTTGGTTTGAAGCTACTGGGAATTTTCTAATGTTTCAAACATGCTGTAATACCTTCAAAGCTTTATTAAATATATACCATCACAATTTATAAAAATATTTTAAAAAACTGTAGCTAATCTTAAAATCATAAGTGAAGGTAATACTATTTAAATTGAGCCTCAATTTAGTTTGATCAGTTTATTTTGTACCTTAAAAAATGACCCTGCCCCCAACTACATGCACACTATAGTCCTGTGATTTATATTTTATATACTTATATGTGTGTTTATACATAAATGTATATGTTTGCATTCACACATTTGCATATCCAATTACATATGCATTTCAGCTTAATGATAACCTTCACTGTTTAGGATAACAGCAAAGATTTTCCCATATCATTTTGTATTAAGTGCTTGCCCCATGTAAGCTAATAAATATTGATTCAAGGATAAATAAACATCCTTCATGAAATCTTAGTAACTGAATCTGTCATGGAGCTTTGGGCATCTTCTAGTATCTCTGCTATCAGACAAATCTGAAGCTTTTATGTTTTATTTAAGTGACTACATAAGTGTATAAAATAGCCCTACATTAGGAGTTCCTGTCCATAAAGATTTATCTGTGGGTTTTTTCTTTTTCATTTCTTTTATTTAATTTTATTAATTACAGTTTATTCACTTTGAATCCCAGCTGTATCTGTGTGTTTCCCTTTGTATATTTTTAATATTAATTACAGTTTATTCACTTTGTATCCCAGCTGTATCCCCCTCCCTCATTCCCTCCCAATCATACCTTCCCTCCCTCATCTCCTCCTTGCCCCTTTCCAAGTCCACTGATAAGGGAGGACCTCCTCCCCTTTCATCTGACCCTGGTTTATCAGGTACCTTCAGGACTGGCTGCAAAGTCCTCCTCTGTGGCCTAGCAGGGCTACTCCTCCCTTGGGTGGGGGGGGGGAGGGAGGATCAAAGAGCCATCCATTGAATTCATGTCAGAAATAGTCCCTGTTCCCCTTACTAGGAAACCCACTTGGATACTGAGCTACCATGGGCTACAACCGATCAGGGGTTCTAGGTTATATCCATACATGGTCCTTGGTTTGGGGATCATTCCCTTGTTCTAAAGCCCCTGGTATCTATCTGCCAGCCACTATTCTAGGCCGAAGATTTTTCTTTTTAGGGTACCATCACTTTATAAGAGACTTCATGGCCTCCTGACTAAATGGTGCTCACTGTCTTCAGCAATGCACAGTGATGTTTTTCTTTATGTTGTGAGTCATCATGTTACGATTTAGTAAAGCCATTCACTCTGGGATTTCAAAGGCTGTTAGTGTATTTCATATACCCATCTTGCTACGAGGCACTAGCCTTCTGTCAATCAAAGACTAGGTGCAGTGGTATTCATTCATCTAGGTCAGTGTCATTAGTTCTCATTCAGGTTCCTTACTGGCCTACCTCATTGCTCCTCCTGACCCATTACCCTAACAGTAAAGTCGAAGTACCTCAAGTGGCTTTCTGTACTGACCACCAGAGAACATTGTGACTCTTGCCAGTGAGTGATCAGTGACACAGAGATAAGATTCAGATGAAAAGGAAAATAAAACAAAGCTGAAGAAATCCATCCAGAAACCTGGGCCAAAGTGTTAGATTCTGTCATTCAAGAAGTGGCTCACCTCCTCCCGGCATACCTTTCCACAGCCTGGCATCACATGGTGCTCCTTTTCTCTCTTTAGAATCCCTGATGAGCGGTGAGTGTGGACCCAAGTATACGGCTCTGTGAGATGACTCTGCCATCATCACTTCCATGTTAGAAAGTCAGCGAGGACAGGTCCCCTTTCAAAATCAAATAGCCAGGAAGAACAGAAGTCCTGGCCTCCAGCACCCATCCCACTTGAATTCATCTTTATCCTGAATTTCTCTCTCTCTCTCTCTCTCTCTCTCTCTCTCTCTCTTTCTCTCAGCTTTTATGTTTTGTAGTGTAAGTTGTTAATGGGCTTCTCCTATGCCTCGCATGACCCTGTGACTCACATGGCAAGACCATGTGCTTCGTTTGTCTCCCTATGTTCTCTAATGCTAGAAATAGTGACCAAAACAAGACGTTTGAAGAGTGCTCCGTAGTGACTGATTAGTCCATGAGAGTGCCAGTTTAATCAGTGACGACATGAGGAAGAGGAAGTGATCCTTCATGTCCGTGCATTCTCAAACTCTGCCTTCTCGGCTCCAGGATGACTTCCCTTGGCTGCTGCTGGCTCTTCTCTGGGCCTGCTTAGGTCAGCTCTAAATAGCATTTGTTCAGTGATGGCTCCCAGCCCTAGTTCACGATGTTCCCAGTGTGTTTTGTCCTCTCTGAATTCTAAATATTACTTGACGCATAATGCTCCATCACTCTGGATTCATTTTCTATTTTGTTCTTTTTGTCTTCACTTCCTATTCTGTATAATAATACCCCAGTTTTCAGTCTGGTACTTTCTGAGGAACATGAGCAAAGTTATTAAAGGAATCCCTAGTAGTAAAGAAATAAAGATGAGACTTAATCTACAGAGACATTCAGTTTAAGGTTGGGGAGGTGCTTAGGAGAAGTGACCTGGATAATTACAGCCCTGTAAAACTGAACTTTTGGAGACTGCTGATAAAGTGTAAGGAGTTACTTGCTACCTTTTGCTTCTAAATAAAACAAAAATACAACAAAAGCCATCTCTCTTCTCAGGTATGTGATTCACACCCCCCCACACACGCTGGGTGGAGAATACCTTTCCTTTGTTGCAATATTGCTCATTGTACATAGTTTTTATTAACTCATCCATTCCAGTGTATTAGTACAAATATGTGATGCCGTATAACAGAGTAAACTCTGTGCTCAGCCGTTCTCACATGCCTCACACACTCAGGAAACTGCACAGTCAGAACTCCGAAAGTATCTGTTACAGCAAAAACAAGTAAATAGGTTGTTCAGAATTAATAACAGGAGCTTCCTCCAGTGAAGGAGAATGTACATCAAAGCCCATCTTGAGCGGATACTATAGTAGGGTACTATTAATGCCCAAGGCTTCAAGTTAAATATTTTTATTTAGTTGGAAAATATGCAAAAGCAATGCCATTTGTCTTCTTTTGTTTAAATAATGAAGAGCAGAAAGAAAAATATTTGCTCAAGGTGAACACACTAAGAAGTCAGAGATCTAGTGACACCTCGTACCACACATACACACGCTATCTGTTTATCTATCTATCTATCTATCTATCTATCTATCTATCTATCTATCTATCTATCGTTCTAACATTCTATCATTCTATCGAACTATCTATCACTTGTCAATTAACATATCTATCATCTTTCTGTATGTCTGTCTGTCTATCTATCATCTATCTATCTTTGGGGTCCTAAATGGAAAGAAGCCTTTCAATAGAACAGAAAAGAAACAAGAGATCTACGTAACGAGGCAGTCTAAGCAAGGTTGCTTCTCTGTCCACCACTGTCTCTGATCCAAGTGCTTTCTGCAAAGTAAGTGTGGCCTATAAGGTCCTCTGACAAATTAAGTTACAAAATTTTGTCCAGGAGATAATTTCTTTCTCTGTGTGTCTGTAAAGCTTCAGATTTCTCCCATAAGAAGACTCCTGAGAAATTTCATGATTTTGGATTCCTTTCTTTCAATAGCCTTATAGCCAAAGAGAGTAGTAGAAGTGAAGTATCTGCTTAAAAATGGATTTCTTCCTTCCAGGTAGGCTAGTCCTATTTCCCCATTCTTTGGTGAAACTCGCATGCAACTGAAATAAATATAATAAGCAGAATACAAGTAGGAGCCAGGATTAGAATCCATTTAGTTCGTATCAGGTACTATAGGTAAAAACCATTTTGCCATATCCCCTCAGCTTTTTATTGCTTTTGGAAGGACTGGAATAAGCAACTCCACCTTGTCAATTTGAGACTGGGTCTTTCCTAAAATCCATTTGAACACTTGGGCTGGCCTTTACCTAAAATCCATTTGCATCAGACTCTGGAAACTATTTGTATTGACACTTTAATAATATTCAAAAATGAGTTCTAATTAAATTCACAAATCATCTAATCCTCAATACTGAGCCTGAACTTTGATGTAAGTTAGAGAGTCAGGTGACCTGCGCAAACTCCACCAATCCCATAAGCTACCACTGAGAGCAGAGTTGTGGGGTCCATACCTGATGGGATGAAAGCAAATAGCCCAAAACTTTCTATGAAGTGGGAGTGGATAAAGAGGAATCAAGACATGCTCATCTTCAAATACCATTGCAGCCTTGCCAAGACACAGAGGAAGAGGATCCAGGCAGTCCTGATGAGACTTAACAAGCTATGGGCAGATGGCAATAGTGAAGAACTCGCCCTTTCAGTGGACCAGGGGAAGGGGATGAGGGGAAGAGGTAGGGAGTATGGGACTGGGGGAGTTGAGGGAGGGGGTTTCAATAGGGATATGCAATGAATAAATGGTGAAGAAAAAAATTAAAAAAGAGAAGAAAGAAAGAGAGCAATTCTCCTCGCTGATTTGTTGGTGGTGCCCATTAAAGTAAAACAAAATGAGGTTCCAGTGTGTGTATGGCTGCAATTTTAATGAGCATAGGTCTGCTAAGCAGGATTGCAGAGGGAAGACACGTTAGCCTGAAAACCATCACTCAATTCTAACTTCTGAGATTTTCTCTCTCTGTGTATAAATAAATACACATTATGTGTAGGTGCACCTGTGTCTGCCAGTGTGGAAAAGTGAGTATGAAAGTGTGAGGTCAGCCTCAGGTATGACTTCTCACAATACTATCCACCTTGTTTTTGAGTTAGGGTCTCTCACTGGCCTGGTCTCTCACTCGTTCTGTTAGGCTGATTGGATGTGAGTCCTGGGGATCTTACTGTGTCTACCTTCCCAGCTCGGAAATTCCAAGTATGTGCCATTGCTCCTGAGTATTTTACAAGAGTTCTAGGCATTCGACTCAGTTCTTCATGCTTGTATAGTAAACGCTTTACCCATTAAGCTATATCCCTGGCCCCAGTGTTCCTTCATTTTACCCTGAAACATTGTTGAAGCCTCAGCTCGTAGGTGAGTTGAGCAAGCAAAGCCCTTGTGTTACATACAGAATAAGTCACCATTAGAAAGCCAGCACAAAATGGAGACTCCAAGAAAAACGGACTTGTACCCTGGGAAGCTAAGGCAGCTGCAGGACCAGGAACTGATTGCCATTTCAGATTGAGATTTGTTGTCTCTTGGCTTGTAGAACAAAGAGTCCATTGCTTATTTAATGACAATGCACAAGGACATCTGCACAAAATCTTCCCTGCTACCAACAAATGTCAGCAGCATTTAGCAAGTCTCTGTTTTCTAAATACCATCATTTCTGTCTTAAGTGTCCTATTGATTTTCTTCGTTGAAACAAATTCCAAGCAAGGTATTAATCTAGAAGCAAAATGGAAATAGGCTGGATGGTTAGATGTTTAGCATTATCACAATTGTAAGATTAAAAAAAAAATAAAACCAAAATAGTCTCTACCCTGTTCCTGTTCTCAGTCAAACCAAGCGCTGGCTTTCAGAGGCGAGCCTTGTAGACCCGCCACAGACATGAGCACATTGTGATCAATAACGATTGCACAGCAGCAGACTCACAATTGCTCTCATCTCTCCTAACACTTCCTCTCACACAAAAGATTTATTTTAGGTGTGAAATATTTTATGGCTTTCTGCATGACTTCATCTAGGTCTCAAGCAGTGTATGATTTAAGATTAAATTAGCATTAGTAGGAGTGAAAGGAAGACAGTGGACTCTTGGAGATAAGACTTAGGAAACATGGAGAAAAGCAAGACAAGAAGAAAGAACTCAGTGTAAGTCTCTGTGTTCCTTCAGATCTTTAAGAAAGATCTTCTTTGTTTCTATTGCCAGTGTCAGCAATAGAACCCAGGACTCGGTGACTGCTAGGCAAGTGTTCTCCTACTGAAATACATCCCCAGTCCTTCTATATTATACTCTTGGGGCCACAGTTAACCACCTCTAACCACCTTGTGACCATAGTTACAAAACAAAACATATAGACTATAAAGCCAATAAGAGAATCAGAAATCAAATTAAAAGGAAAAAAAAAAAAAAACATCCTCTAAGACATACAATACCTCACTCATTAGCCAATTCGTTAAATACCTATTTACATCATTCACCCTAATCTCATTTAACTTTTGTCTTTCATTTCAGCTTGTCTTTCTTAAAATCAGTGTGGCAGGATGGTCATAGCAGAGTTCCCTGCAGGAAGAATTCTACATCCTGCGCCAGTCTGCCTCCACTCCCCAGTGTTTCCCAGTAGGGTAAAATTTATGATGAGTGAAATCACATCCTTGATGAGACACACTCTTAGAGGTCACCCACGGTACTTTCTTTATTCTTCAGCTAGAGCAATAAATGCAGAGGTCCACTGAATTCCCTTTTCACGCTGAGTCATGAAAGGTGTTGGTTTTAAAGGTGGTATCTCCCGGCTCTGGTTCTTGTCGTCTTTACACTAGGAACATAATTTCTTACCTTCAGCATTTCCAAGTAGATAAGTTATTTGGCTTTTGGTAGCCAGGGAGGATTTAATGGAGATATCAAGTTGACCCTATTATAAATTACTTGAAATTCTTTTATATTAAAAACAGGCAGTTATGGAATAAAATAGAAAAAATGTTTGTTGTTTAGATAAATCATGAGATATTAAATATGCTTAGTTTGAGGTGGCTCTTCCGTTAAAAGCTCTGTAGATGTCAGATTGCTTTGTTCATGTTTTTTAAGTCCCTAGCTTTCCTCCAAATTTCATGTTTTCTCTAAAATGAAACGTATGTTGGGGTCATAACTTTGGGAAGTGCTGCCAGCAGCTGCCTACTAATGGATTTCGAGTCAATATGAGAAATCTTCACCTCCACTAGTTATTGGTGTACTGACCTTGGACAAGTTGTATCAGAGGCCAGAATCTCACCCAACTCATCTACGGAGGGAACAGAGCTGGGGAGATAATTCTTCAGGTGGCAATGAGGAGCCAAAACAGTGAGCATAAAGTCCCTGTATATGGTTGGAGTTAGTGTGCTTGTTCTGAGAATTACTCTTGATGGATATGTCATAGTTCAGAATAGTGCAGAAGGGAGTTGATCAGTGCAGGGCGAGAGCTTTCCACAGAAGGAGGCCATTGCCCTGTCTACCTGTTTCCCTAATTATGTTGTTTTAGAGGTTATAAGTCACATCTTGTTTATTTTTTTCTAGTTCCATAGAACTAAAAGCCAATTAACAACCATTTCTATAAATATGCTGCTGATAGCGAAATATAGTAAAGCATGGGGTTTACTCATACAAACAGTTAAATTTTTAAGAAGAAATTATAAGTATCATGTATGAACAGACTTAGCATCAAAGCCTGTTAAGGAAAAAGACTAGTGATGGTTGATCTTAGTAATCAACTGGGCACACCAGGAAGAGGGAATTTCCTTTGAAGAAGTAAGTGGCTGCGTCACATTGGTCAGTGGACATGTCTATGGAGCTTTGTCCTGATGAATGGTATTTGACATGGGAGGGCCCAGTCAAGAAAGGCAGCTGAATGTGAGCCTGGGGGAAGCAGACAGCAGCACTGCTCTGTGGGCTCTGATCCAGTTCCTGCCCTGGCTTCTCTCCATGATGGGCTCTAACCTGTAAGGTGAAATAAACCCTTTCCTCCCACAAGTTGCTTTTGGTCTTGGTGTTCATCACAATGTCCAGAAGCAAACTAGGACAGAACTGCACATCCAGAGTTCTAGGTCATGTTGAATTCACATAATCTGTTTTTGTAAACATTTATAATCCACTGCAAACTGCAAACACACAAATAATGAGGGCTTTAAGCATGTGTGTGGTGGTGGTGGGGTCTTGATATACTAAGACAGGGAAGCTCATGAAGAACTTTGAATACTAATTACATTGCACTTTGGGATAAGGAATTTGGTTATGTTCTTAAGAGTGGGGATCACAGCTGATTCAGGGTATGGGGAGAGAGAGAGAAAGCAAAGGAGCTATGTAGGCATGAACTAGTATATTCTTGTAGAAGTGACTCCTGGCACTGTGGAAGGAAAGAAGAGCAGGAAAGGCAATATGAACAACAGAGCCCCAAAGTGTATAGCTCTTGGGGAACTCACAGTGTCCGGATGATGGATAGCTCTGAGAATAGCACCACATGGAATGAATCAGTGACGTAGGTAGGTATGGTTCATTGTGGCAAAGGCCACACTGTCTGAACCACATCTGAGGGCCGAGTGAATGGTTCCATTTTTCCTGGGATACTCAGGGAGCATTATGTAAAATAGGTAAATGGTGATGTTCTTATTCACTGTGAATTGGGGGTTTGAGGTATTGTGGGTACATAGATGGTAAAGAGCAGGGGGTTTATGAATCAGAAGACCTGGTTTGAGATCTAGCTTTGATTCACCCTAGATGTCAAAATCTGACAAAGTCACTGAATCATCATTACCTTTTGTTCATTTTTCTGTAGAAAAGAGAAAACTTATTTTTCTCTGAGGAATAGGAAATAATATAAAACATAAAATCTTGCCTTTTTCCTGGTATAGTGGAAACTTGATCAATCATTATCTTTCCCTTCCCTCTTCCTGTAGGAATTTAACTATCAAATATGTATGAACACCTTATGTATGGTATAAAACATGATAGTGGTTTTTGGAGTAATTATCAACTTGGGTTTGGTATTGACCTGAAGACCAACTTTTCATGAGTCATTTATTTTAGTTTGTATACTAAATACACAGGAGAGTGAAGAAACAGCTCAGGGTCTGGAATCTCCGCATCTAACAGCCCAGGCTAATCCAAGTAGCGTGGAATCTCATGGACACATAAGGAAAACTATTTGACTCTATGCTCCTTTCTTTCTGTGTCTCGTCTCCAGGCTCCACCATGCTATCTGCCCCAGGGAGAAAGAGATGACTAACTTAATCTAACTGAGCTCCTTAGAGTATCAACAGCTGGGATACAAAATAAATAAACTGCAATTAATATATATAAAAAAATAACAACAAAAAGAATATCAACAATCTGCTGCAAAGCCCTGTGTTTCCTTGTATTTTATTTCATTTGTAGTGTTGCAGATCTAAGTCCAGGTTTCATGTAAATACTGCATCACTGAGCTATACCCAAAGCATGGGCATCTTTATATTAGAGGATCAACTGGTAATGGGAAAACGATAATTCAAGGGGCTGAAATACAAATGGTGGTAATGATGAGAAAATTTGTTAGTAGAACAGACTTCTGTCTACTCATCCAGTCTACAGTGTAAGGAAACAAGTCCTGCATAGTGCGTGGCTAGTAGTTAATTTTTTGGGAGAAAGATTGGCAGGTTTGTCATATTTCTGTTTCCAGATGAACACTAGAGAGGGTACTTCACATCTGATTTTTTTTATTCATTAGGATACAATAAACTTTCATCATTAAGAAAGTTTATTGCACTCAGGAATATAAAGCTGATGATCATGAGTTTTAGGACAGCTAGCCTATATACCAAGAACCTGTCTCTAATAGATAGATAGATAGATAGATAGATAGATAGATAGATAGATAGATAGATAGATGCATAGGTAGGTAAATAAATGTGAGGGGGACTCAAGAGGAGTTGTTTCACAGTTGAATTTGTTCAAGTAAAAAGTAAATAAATAAATAAATAAATAGATAGATAGATAGATAAATAAATAAATAAATGAAATAAAAACATGAACCTGCTACTCAGTCTTCCTTCATTTTGAGCTAGGCTGACAAGGAGGCAGGTTGCCATATGTAGTTTTTGTTGTTTTGTTTGTTTGTTTGTTTGTTTGTTTTGGTTTGGTTTTGGTTTTGATTTTAGAGTTAAGGAGGGCATCCAAGATCTTGACTTCTTCAGCCATTAGCCTATAGTGAAGTCCAACCTGCTAACTCCTCAGGCATCCATGCTGCTCTCTTTCCCAGTCCATGTCCTTTGCTGTGAGGAGCATGCTCTAGCCACTGCAGGTTAAGTACAAGTGAGATGACAAGAAGCCACTGGTGAATTTAACAAGGCCTGCAGCTTGACTGGATAGCACTGTACCCACTTGGTTGGTATTGTGGAGAAGGGAACATGAGCCAACAATATTTTTAAAAGCAAAAGCTAAATCCAGTAACAACATAACCTTCCATTTATAGGGCTCTATTTGGCTTCATATGCATTATTTTTCTACCTCACTTCTTGAGAAATAGGTTAACTAGAAAACAGCACTGTCCCAATTTTTTTTTTTTTTTAGGCAGAAGTTTGCAGTAGATTCTGGGACCTAGAAACCTTGTGAGAATTGGGAAATTGAATCTAAGCTAGAATGAAGACAAAGTTCTCTTTAGAGTATGAAAGAGAAACTCATAACTTTCCATGCCAAGAAAGCGGAAAAAAGAAAAAGGAAGGGGGGGAAAATGAATAATTTTCAGAAATTCAAAAGATCAGTCAGGAAATTGGTTTACATCTTGGTTCTGGTGCCAGAAAGACATAGACCAGAACTCCTCCTGGATTTTCTTAGATTTATGACCTTAAGCAAACAAGTTAGTCAATTTTGGCTTCTTTCCTTTCCTCCTCCATTTCTTCACCCCATCCACAGCTCTCTCCTTTCTGTTTTCCTTTTTCCCCTCCCCTTACCCTTACCCGTACTTGCCTTCCCTTCCCTTCCTGTCCCATGTCCCTCCCTTTCTCGTACCCTGACTCCCCTCCTCTTCCCATCCCTTTCTTTCCCCTGTCTTCCCTTCCTGCCTCCTGCCCTCCCGTCCTTCACTACGCTTTTGTTTCTTTTCAGTAGTGAAATATCATTTATTTTGAATACTGCAAAAATTAAATCCATCAATTCATCTCAAAGAATCATTATTACTGAATCATACTATCTCATCATAGGCTTAATACTTCTATCACTACTATTATTATCTTGTTATTATTGTAGCCTCAGTACTTACTTTGAGTTAATTATGAGATCTGATGCATACCATTTTTCCTTCCCTCTTACCCTATTTGTAAAATTAAGAATGAAGATAAACGTTCCTTATCTCAGCATTAAAATCCTCGTTTCCCCACCTGTAAATTACAGGTAGTTGTTTCTCTCTCACAGTATTACATGGTAATTCAATAAGCTAATTAATTTGAATTGGGTGCCACCACTTATATGAATTGTTAGCCAGCCCTTTCTTAAAGAGCAGGAAGCTAGAGTGATGGTATATAGCTGAGTGGTGGTATTGGAAATCTTCAACTGACGGTTATTTTAGGTTTCAAGTAATTCCTTCGACTGGGAATAGAAAACTGAGAATATCCAGGATGTGGAGACTCAGCCAGAAAACTGGGAATAAGGAGAAGGAAGAAAAAGTTTTAGTTTCAATAGAGAACAGGAGCACAATTTGGGAAAACAGAAAAGATTACTCTTTTCAACAATTCTTCTTTCCATATACTCCAGTTGGTTAATATTGGGTGTGACAAAAAAACATAAAATAAAACATAAATAAGATAAATCCTTGGCATAGCCAACCCAGTCCTCAATACTGAGGTCTTATTTCAGACATGGCAGAATGTATGCATGATAATCCCAAATATGCTACTTTCCTGCCTGGGCTCAAACTATAATTCCAGTGAGGCTCACCCCAATGGCAGCCTCTCCATAGATTATGGAACTAAAGGCTGGCTAGTGGGGTGTCAAGCAGCTGTCAATGAAAGCCAGCTAATGGATAACTTCTGAACTAAGGTTCAGAAGTTCATAGCTTTCATTTTGGAGTCTTGTCCTGAAAGACTGAGAAGGTAGTCAAGGTGCCAGGCCCTAACATCTGCCACTGCTCCTGTCATATTTGGCCTCCTTAACTTGACCCATTAGCAACTTCTTGCTATCTGTTACATGCTCTGGCTAGGTTGAAACCATTGTACAGTTTCTCATACTGAAAGTTTTACTATTCTTGGCATGGAATCTGCCTTCAGGTTCTTGTCCTGTTTGAGTACCTGTCCTGACTTCCTTCAGTGATGAGCATAGATGTGGACATGTAAGCCAAATAAACCATTTCCTCTTCAAGTTGCCTTGGTCATGGTGTTTTATCACAGTGATGATAACTCCAAGAAAATCATGAACTCTGCAGTGTTCCCTCAGTGTTTTGGTTTCCTTATTAATGTGATCCTTTTATTGACAAGCCCAGAAATTTATCTTTTACTGATGAAGGCAAAAGAGCCATAGCATTCTCAGAATACTTTTGTAGGTTGTGAGACACAAAGACAGAAAGGAAGCTGGGATGAATGAACAAAATCATCCACATTTTAACTGTTCTCTCCACCTGCTTCCTGCTTCTCTGTGATTAGCTTCATTTGTTTCTTGGAAAGGAATGTAAGGGAAATTTGTAATGACCTTTATTTACTATTTGGGTCACCCAGTAAAGGCTGCATTTCTTAATCCTTTAATGTTTCAAAATGCCTGCCTATATTTACAGAAACACCAGCCTTAAAGCCTCTGAAAAGGAAATTATTTTTCTCTTTCCAGATTTGTTATGAGTCTTTTTCCAGTGGATTGAAATAAGCATATGAAAAAGAGAGGCTGGAGTGTGAGTCATCAGTTTTAATTGATGGGTTCAATTAAAGAGGATATCTGCTATGAAACAAGGATGAATACATGGGGCAGTGTGGAGAGACCATCAAAGCAGCCAGGGAACTGATTTCTAAAACTAAGAAACCCAATTAGATCAATCTAGACCTGAGTTTTAGCCTTTGCAAAAGTCAACAGGGAAACAGAAGCTAGAATGAACAAATCTATGTGATTAACTCATATATTTGCGTGGAGTCGATGGGTATATTGGAAATGTTTGGTAAAAGTCATAAAGATATATAATGCTCTTCTTTGAGACCCCATCTGTACTTTAGAGATACATTTAGTCAGTAATTTCTAAGCAGGGCTGAAAATATAGCCTAATGTAAGAGAATATATCTATGCGTAAAACAACAATTAATAATTATCATAAAAATTTTAATGTTATTCTGTATATACAATACATATAGAGAACTTGAGAGAAGTACATAATCTCTGTTCATTTTTAAATATAGGATCTTGTTGCAAAGGTCAAATTAACATATGGGAAATGTAAAATAGCACAAATAGAAAGTTATAGATAGCACTGCATAGGAAATAGGCTCTTAAATTTATTCATACAATATAAAATGTAACCTATAAGAAAAAATAAAAATTAAACAAAAGCCCTAGAGCAAATCAGTTCAAATTTAATCATCAATGCTATGCTTGATGACAAAGACCAGCTGTGATATACAGGCAGTTTTTAATTGATTTAGTGATATGAGATACGGGTTCTTTTGTGGGTCATAAGAAAAAAATCAAAATCATAGAGACGTCATCATCAAACCAGAAATATAATATAACAGATATATGATAGGTAGATAGACGATAGAAAATAGATAGATAGATTGATTGATTGATTGATTGATTGATACTTCATCAGATTGCTTTCAATATCTGTTCTTCAATATCCTGAGACATCTGTTTTTCTAAAGTGGCCTTTGCTTTGTCTGATGTTCTATCATAGGAATCTTAGATGCTTTGTGATAGACCCAAGTGGTAAGATTCTGTAACTGCTGCTTAGGAGGGAAACTGTGAATTTTAATATGCCAAAACATTTACATTTCAGTTCTCATTTTGCCTGAACTTCAGTTTTCTCAATATAAATGGGTATAGTGATAATAATGTCTTATCAGTATGTCTTTTCTGATGATTAAATGAGAATGTGTTCTCTGAATTCATATAAATACTATATAGATATGCATATATATATAATAAACAGTGATGTTATTACTATAAGCCCAGCATAGCACTAAGATCTCTGAAATATAAATAGATGAGTAACCATCATTTATGTCTAAATGTGTCTATTAATAGTAGTATATCATTAGGAATGCTTAGAAATATTTAGCATTAATCCTGAAATGTAGTTTCTCAGGTGAATTCAAACTCACATTTTCCTTTGGCCTTTAACATTTCAAACATTATCAGTGTTATTTCCATTCCACAAAGGAGAAGTTGTTGCACCGTCATCAAACCCATGTCTTCTGATTCCAAAGCTGTTCACCATACCTAAACTCTCTTTATAGACAATATTTTTAGGTTTGGATATATGTGATGTGCCTTTCTCCAAAGCCTCTATGCACCTACAAGGTACTTATTGATAATTAATAACATACCATGAATATCCAGTTGACTTTCTGTGTGAATATATACATTTATATTTGAACATATGAAGTTCATGTTCATTAGTCCTGGTCTCTTGAGTTATGAAACAGAATTTTCAGAGGACTTCTATGGTAGGCTCCTGTCCTGTTCCCTCCCTTCCACAACTTCTGGTGTCTATCCTATTGCCATTCCGAATGAGATTTAAACATCTTCCCTGGAGTCCTCCTTGTAGTTTAGCTTCTTTAAGTCTGTAGATTTTAGTATGTTTACCCTATATTATATAGCTAATATCCACTTATAAGTGTACATACCATGCATGTCTTTCTGGTTCTAGGTTACCTCACTTAGGATGATCTTTCCTGGGTCCATCCATTTGCCTGCAAATTTCATGATTTCCTTGTTTTTAATAGATGAGTAATAGTCCATTGTGTAAATATACCACAGTTTTGTTTTTGTTCATACTATAACTGAGGGACATCTGGTTGTTTACAGATTCTGGGTATTACGAATAAAGCTGCTATGAACATAGTTGAGCAAAAGTCCTTGTTGTATGGTGGAACATCTTTCAGGGATATGCCCAGGAGTGGTATAACTGGATCCTAAGGTAGTGCAATTCCAAATTTTCTGAGAAAGGTCTAGATTGATTTCCAAAGTGGCTTTAAAAGTTTGCACTCCCACCAGCAATGGAGGAGGGTTCCCCTTTCTCCACATCCTCTCCAGCATGTGTTGTCTCCTGAGGTTTTTATCTTAGCCATTCGGAAGGGTGTAAGATGGAATCTCAGGGTCATTTTGATTTGAATGAATAAGGACGTTGAATGAATAAGGATAAATAAGGATATTGAGCAATTTTTAAGTGTTTCTTCTCTATTTTATATTCCTCTGTTAAGAATTCTATAATTGGGAACAGAGTTAAACAGAGAATTCTCAATAGAGGAATATCGAATGGCAAAGAAACACTTAAAGAAATGTTCAACCTCATTAGCCATCAGGGAAATGCAAATCAAAACGACCCTGAGATTTCACCTTACACCCATCAGAATGGCCAAAATCAAAAACTCAAGTGACAACACATGCTGGAGAGGTTGTAGAGAAAGGGGAACCCTCCTCCACTGCTGGTGGGAATGTAAAGTTGTACAACCACTCTGGAAATCAATCTGGTGCATTTTCAGACAACTAAGAATAATGCTTCCTCAAGATCCAGCCATACCACTCCTAGGCATATATCCAAAAGAGGCTCAAGTACTCAATAAGGACATTTGCTCAGCCATGTTTGTAGCAGCTTTATTTATAATAGCCAGAAGCTGGAAACAACCCAGATGCCCCTCAACTGAAGAATGTTTACAGAAATTGTGATACATCTACACAATGGAATATTACTTAGGAATGAAAAATAAGGAAATCATGAAATTTGCAGGTAAATGGTGGGAACTGGAAAGGATCATCCTGAGTGAGCTGTCCCAGAAACAGAAAGACACACATGGTATATACTCACTCATATAGACATATAATATAGGATAAGCCTACTAAGATCTCTACATCTAAAGAAACTAATCAAGACTCTGACTAAAATGCTCAATCCCCATCCCAAAAGGCAAAGAGGATGGACATCTGAAGAAGAAGAAAACAGGAAACAAGTTAGGAACCTGCCACAGAGGGCCTCTGAAAGGCTCTGCCCTGCAGTCTGTCAAAGCAGATGCTGAGACTTATGGCCAACTGTTGGGCTGACTGCATGGAATCTTATGAAAGAAGAGGGAAATAGTAAGAGCTGGAGAGAATAGGAACTCCACAAGGAGAGCATCAGAACCAGAAAATTTGAACACAGGGGTCTTTCCAGAGACTCATACTCCAATCAAGTACCAGGCATGGAGATGACCTAGAACCCCTGCACAGATGTGGCCCATGGAAGTTCAGTGTCCAAGTGGGTTCCATAGTAATGGGAAGAGGGACTGCCTCTGACATAAACTGATTGGCCTGCTCTTTGATCACCTCCCCCTGAGGGGGGAGCAGCCTTACCAGGCCACAGAAGATGACAATGCAGCTACTCCTGATGAGATCTGATAGACTAAGATCAGAAGGAAGGAGAGGAAGACCTCTCATCAGTGGACTTGGGGAGGGGCATGCGTGAAGAAGGGGGAGTGAAGGTGGGATTAGGAGGGGAGGAGGGAGGGGCTTATGGGGGGATACAAAGTGAATAAAGTGTAACTAATAAAAGTTTAAAAAAAGAATTCTATATTTCCACTGATAGGGGAGGTCCTAATCCCCTTCCATGTGACCCTAGTCTATCAGATCACAGCAGCAGTGGCTGCATTGTCTTACTCTGTGGCCTGGTAAGGCTGCAACTCCCTCAGGGGGAGGTGATCAAAGAGCAGGCCAATCAGTTCATTTCAGAGACAGTCCCTGTTCCCATTACTATGGAAACCACTTGGACACTGAGCTGCCATAGGCTACATCTGTGCATGGGTTCTAGGTTATCTCCATGAATGGTCCTTGGTTGGAGTATCAGTCTCAGAAAAGATCCCTGAGGCCAGATTTTTTGGTTCTATTGCTCTCCTTGTGGAGCTCCTGTCCACTCCAGGTCTTTCCCTATCACTGGACTGGGGGAGGGGCATGGGTGAATAAAAGGAGGGATGGTAGGATTAGGAGGGGACAAGGGAAGGAGCTACAATTGGGATACAAAGTAAATAAACTGTAATTAATAAAAAAGAAAGAAAATAATTACCAATCTATTTTGTCCAATAAAGTTACTCTTCAGAATCAACAAGTAAAATGCTTCTAATAAAACAATTTTTGAAAAAATAAAAAGAATTCTATATTTAACTGTGGGTTGTTGGTTTGTTGCTGTCTAATTTCTTGAGTTTGTTATATATTCTGGATATTATCTCTCTGTCAGATGTAGGGTTGGTGAAGATCTTTTCCCAGTCTGTAGTCCGTTGTTTTGTTCTGTTGACAGTATACTTTGCTCTACATAAGCTTTTCAGTTTCATAAGGTCCCATTTATTGATTGTTGATCTTAGAGCCTGGGCTGCTAGTGTTCTGTTCAGGAAGTTGTCTCCTGTGCCAATGATTTCAAGGCTTTTTCCCAGTTTGTTTTTTTCCTAACAGATTTAGTGTGTCTGGTTTTATGTTAAGCTCTTTGATCCACTTAGATTTACTTTTGTGCAGGGTGATAAATATGGATTTATTTACTTTTTTACATATGGATATCCAGTTAGACCAGCACCATTTGTTGAAGGTCTTATCTTTTTCCATTGTATGGTTTTCGGCATTTTTGCCAGAAAGCAGGTGACTGTAGATGAGTGGGTTTCTTTCTAGGTCTTCTATTCAGTTCCATTGGTTCACCATTCTGTTTTTATGCCAGTACCATGCAGTTTTTATTACTGTTGCTCCATAGTACAGCTTGACATCAAGGATAAAGAGACCTCCAGAAGATCTTTTATTGTAGAAGATTGTTTTAGCTATGCTGGATTTGTTTGTTTCTTTTTCCATACAAAGTTGAGAATTTTTCTTTCAATGTCTGTAAAGAATTGTATTGGTATTTTGCTGAGAATTGCATTGAATCTGTAGATTGCTTTTGGTAGGATGGGTCTTTTTACTGTTAATCCTAACTAGGCATGAGCATGGGAAATCTTTCTATCTTCCTCAATTTCTTTCTTCAGAGACTTGAAGTGGTTTTTGTTGTTGTTGTTGTTGTTGTTGTTGTTTTTCCATACAAGTCTTACACTTGCTTGGTTAGTTATACCAAGATACATTATGGGTTTTGTGGCTATTGTAAATGGTGTTGTTTCCCTAATTTCTTTCTCAGCCCATTTGTCTTTTGTATACAGGAGGGCTACTGATTTTTTTAGTTAATTTTGTATCCAGCTACTTTGCTGAAGGTGTTTATCAGCTGTAGGAGTTCCCTGGTAGAATTTGGGGAGTCACTCATATATAGTATCATATCATCTGTGAATAGTGATACTTTGGGAGCAGAAGCTCCACAAGGAGACCAACAAAGCCAAAAATCTGGGCAGAGGTGCCTGCAGAGACTGATGTACCAATCAAGGACCATGCATGGAGAGGACTCAGACCCCTGCTCAGATGTGGCCCATAGGCAGCTCAGTCTCCATGTGGGTTCCTGAGTGATGGGAGCAGGGGCTGTGTCTGACATGAACTTGGTTGCCTGCTCTTTGATCATTTCCTCCTGCTGATTTGGCCTGGCCACAAAGGAAAAGGATACAGGGAGTCCTGTTGAGACTTGATAAGCTATGGTCAGATGGCCCTTTCAGTGGTCTAGGAGAAGGGGATAGGTGGAAAAGAGAAGGAGGGAAGGTGGGGCAGGGAGGATATGAGGAAGGGGGCTACAGTCAGAATATGAAATGAATAAATTGTAAAAATAATTTTTTTAAATTAAAAGTAAAAATAAATAAATAAATAAATAAATAAATAAATAAAGAAGGAAAATGAAATATAACAAAGAGAGAGAATTTTGCTATATAAGACCTACTGGAATGCTGTTAGCCTTTTGATTAGGATTCCACTGGCGCTGACTGACACTAAAATCCTGTTAACTCTGTTGACTCCAGAGGGCACAGCTAATGAAATGTCCCCAGAAGTTGAGCGCTTGCCAAGAAACTTCATCACATAGGACAGCTCTCAATTAATCATGATGAGAGTATGTCCTCTATCTAAATGAAATCTGTAATTTGGGATGGAGATTAAAGATCCTTTGGGGAATGGAGGAAAAGGTTGATGTGAAAATTCTAGAAACTTGAAAATAAAAATAGATCTACTAAATATTCATGAGGTCAGATTTGTGGTGCAAATAGCTTGCCACCTCTCATTTTCTAATGCCTAGGCTTGTGGCACCTCTGTACCAGTCATCCAGGGTTTCCCATTCAGCTTTAAAGGGAGTTACTGGACACTGTGCAATTTTTTTTTAAAAAGGAAGCTTATCATATCAAGTATGGTTTTCTCTCATCTCTGATTTCTGAACTTTATCCAATGTTTATGATCATAGATATATATATTAAGAGGATGATATAGCATATGTACTAGTTAAATACTTGTTAAGTGAATTACTCCATTGGGTAAGTATACTGTTGGACAATGGCTTAAATATTGGCTGAGATTTGATTGTGCTTACTTGAAAGAAAATTCAAAGTTTTTCAGTAAACTCATTTTATAAAGAAATGACTCACATTTTATCATGAACCAATTTAATGGAGATCCCTACCTATTATTATGAAGCACAAAGCCTATGTTGTTGTGTACAGTTTAAGGGGAAATCAGTGTGATTTATATGAGTGTTTAATATACTTTATTAAGCATTGCAAATAGGTACTTAAAGTGAGGGAAAATGTGGAAACTCAACCCTCTTAGTGCAGCCTCCAACAACAGCTCAGGGCATGTACCAGACCTCAGGGAATGCTTGTGGGGATCTTTGTTAAATAGGTTAACAGAACTGGTCTCTGAATAGCTTATTGATTACTTAATATTTTTTTCTGCTTCTTTTCTTTAGGCTAGCCCTGCTCCTATAATTGTCAACACAGACACTTTGGACACTATTCCTTATGTAAGTAACATTTTTATTAAGACTATATTTTATAAGCTTGGTAGTATTCATTGGCTGAATTTAACAGTCACAGTGCAATTAGTTCTGTTCAGTCCAGATAATTTGATAAAATGATATGCATAATTATTTTTGTGAGTGTTCTTTTGTTGTTTCCTGAACCTTGGCTTAGTCATATAAATATTTCTTTTATTTGTTTGTATTTTGTAACGTAGAGTGGGCAGTCATATTTTAACTGACACACACATACCCCGTGTGTGTGTGTGTGTGTGTGTGTGTGTGTGTGTGTGTGTGTGTCAGTTAAAATATTGTTTGTATGCTAGGTAGTTCACTGGAAAGTGGTTGAATTGCTAATAGCAGACATGGCAAACATCATTGTGTTTCTGGCTAAACAAACATGCAGATCAATTTTTATTCCATAGCCTGAAACCTAGTTGATCAATAAATATTTGCTAGATAATTGGGGGATCTTAATAAGAACTGTAGGGAAAATTTTTACAGATGTAGTTTCCATGTAATAAAATATGCACATTTGTGAGATGTGGACTATGAAACATTAAGGACACCATTGAGCGTGAAATCTATATCAGGATGGGGTAGACTAACAGCCTGGGATGATTGAACTTAATCATTATAGTGATCAAAAATTTGAGGACAGAGTCTAGGGACTGGTAATAGGCTAAAGGTGGGGAGAAATTGTTGGCATCAGGGATGTTTGTGAGCTCTCTGAGCTGGTTGATGGGTGGGTGATAGTGACCAGGGACCACAAGACAGCCAAATATCACTGCAGACAGAAGGGATGCAGTACAGAAGAAGGGCCAGTGAGATAGAGGCCAAGAACAGATTTCTGGCCTTTAAGTGAGTCAAGCATATATAGAATTGGCACAAAGCAGGTACTTGCTGCTCACCAGATGTTCTCAGACCTAGAGCCCCACCTCACATGCCTGGAGGTACCAAGCAAATTCCAGACACAAATGAAGCTGGGGCCTGTGGAGAATACAAAGTCATGGCCCTCTAAAGGGCACAGCAGCAACTAGAGGCCATTTTGAAAAAATCTTGTAATGTTTCAAGAGAGGTTGAAAACCTAAATCATTATGTAAATATTTGAAATTCCTGAAGACAACTAATAATACTTTTCAAAGTTCAAACAATAAACTCCAAACAAGTGTTTCTCATCTGTGGGCTGGCTGCCTTTTGGGAAATGCATACCTCAAAGTACTGAAGGTCCCAAGCAGGCTCTGCAAGCCAGTTCTTAGACCCAAGGAAGTAGCATGGCAAAACTGGAATACAGTGCAGGGGTTTGACTACAGAACAATTGACTAAAGACACAGGATCAAGACAGAAATAAAAACAGGCTTAGCTTGATGCTTAATCACATGAAAATTTGAACTAACATCTGTAAAATCTTTCTTAACAAGGATAGTTAGGTGCCAGATATGGGCTGTGGTTAACTCTCAGGCATGACTCAAGTAGGCTGTGCAAAGGGTTCTGTAGAAGGAAACAAAGTAACATTTGAAATGAGCTTGGTGTCCACTACACTTTTTTTCATCATTCCCCTTACCTTCTCTCTGAATGCCTAACATTGTTTTAAGTAATTAACACATGCATATAATATAGTTATCCCAACAATTTTTGTGACGCAAAATCTGTTCATTTTATATTTTAAAATTTGGAAAACTGAGTCTTAAGGAGGTTAAGTAGCTCGTTGAACTATTCTATGCAATCAGTAGAGGAAGAAATAAGCTTAAGTGCCCTCACTCTCCCTTAAAGGCTTTTCAGCTCCTGTCTTGATGCTGCTTGTGTTTCTCTCACTCTCACCCTCTTCTAATCAGCCTTTCAGCTTCAGAACAAAGCTTGCTTACATACCCTATTGCTGTAAGGAATTTTGCTGGAGAGAGTTTGCCCCAGAAATCTCACCATCCTTAGGATAGGCACTCATATATTAAGGAACTCAATATTTTAAACATTTTTGGCATAACGGATTTGACAAAGCAGAAAAGTAGTGTGTCCTAGTCACCTTTCTGTTGCTGGGATAGAACATCAACAGCAAGCTGGGGAGGAGAGAGGTGATTTGGCTTCCCCTTTCAGCTCACATTCTATTCTCTAAAGAATTCAGGGCAGGAATGAAGTCAAGTTGGGAACTTGAGTTAGAAACCATAAAGGAGTACTGTTCGCTGCTTGGCTCTTTGCTTGGCTCCCTGATTCATCCTAAACTAGCTTTCTGATACCTGAGCTAGCTCAGGTCTACCTGCTTAGACCTGCTCAGGTCTACCTGCCTAAGGTAGGTTGTCAAGACAATCCCCCACAGACTGGCCACAGGGCAGTTTGATCTGGACATTCCCTCAGACTCCCTCAGAAGTCTACACTGTTTCAGGCTGACAGCTGACATTATCAAAGGCATTGTGCATTATAGAGGTCGACACAGATAATAGAGGGTTTGTTTGGCAAATAGAACTACTTTTTGTAGTGAATCAATAGGATTTCAAGGATTTCTATTAGGATTCTCATGGCTTCCTTATGAGATGCTAGTATGTGAAAAAGGCTTATCAAATAGGATCTAAATAAAGATCTTATGCAGACATTCTCAACTGATGTCCCAATCAATTAGCTAGTAAAAGCAGCCACATATAATAAATTAGCACAGTAGCTTAGATTCTCTTAAATGTCAACTTTGTACCTAACTTGAATATACCCAAAGCTTTATTTTTCTGTTTAATCATATTTTTTTCACTACATAAAAACCTCTTTTGATTTTTTAAGTGTTAGCTCTACCGAGAGGGTTGCTACACAGCTCAGAATGATGAAAACACACCAATTTCATTGGTATTATACTCCTAAGCAACCCATTTAATAATTCTGGAGCTATATGAATCCATAAGACATAAATGATAATACCTACAGGAGAAATGTTAAGGAAATTAAATCAGGTTTTATATTTGAAAATTAAATCATAGTTAACTTCTGATCAGTAACAATGTATGGGCTTGTTTTAAAAAAATACAGGCTTACACAGTAACTCTTGGCTATATTCTGGGGGGAATTTTATAAATATGAATATTGTCTTCCAGATAGAGTGAATGCAATGCTTATTGAAAAGGCAGATTTAGCATGCAGCCATTTCTGTGGATAGCTAAGGCTTTTTATTTAGGCTCAATCTTCCCCGCCCCTTTCCCTGAAGCACTCACTCAGTAGGTAACCTTGAACAAATCACTGTTCCTTTCACAGTCTATTTTCTATTTTCTCATCCCCCAGTGTTCTATACTTTGTTTTCCTCTTTCTTTCCTATGTTCTACTTGTTCACATAATTTCAGCTCTATTTAATGAAAAAATGACTTCAGAGTTCCCCAAGGTATTTTAGTCATGTTGCATAAGAACATTTCCTTCTTAAAAATATTACCTGAATGACAAGTTTCAGCTTGTATTTTGAAGTTCTCCAAAAAAATAATTTCATTATATATAAATGTACTAATTTTGGTGATGAGTAAATTTGATTTGGGATATAAATGTCTCTAAGTGAAATGGTTCCTTCACATACATGCGAAAAGTAATCAGACTAAAGGAAGTGTCTGGAATCAAAGGAAATTTTTATGTAAGTGTCTAGTGAAGGTACAGAGATGCTTAGAAACATGCTGATTTTCCAAGAAGCTGTAGAACATTAGAGTCCTGCCATTAATGGGGTTTTCATGTATTTGCACCTTAAAAGCTTATACAATGCAGCCACTCCTGATGAAACCCTATAGACTAGGACCAGAAGGAAAGAGAGGAAGACCTCCCCTATCAGTGGACTTGGGGAGGGGTATGGGTGGAGAAGGGTGAGGAAGGGTGGGATTGGGAGGGGAGGAAGGAGGGAGCTGCAGGGGGATACAAAGTGAATAAACTGTAATTAAGAAAAATAAAAAATACAAAATAAGCATAGTCACACATATGATCATAAGATTTCAAGGTCAGGTATGACTTTGTATATGCCTGGTCTTACAAACAAAGTATGACTCTTCCTGTAAAGTTAAAATCAAATATATACAATGGGACAGAGAGGTAAGAGAATGAATGAGTGAGAGAGAATCTTATTTCAAAGCGGTAATTACTAATTTTCACTCAATTTTCTTTACTTTTTCATTGCTTTTTCTTTATGCTAAGAACCAAATGTATTCTGTTCTTAGAAATTCGGAGTTTGTGGGACTTCTCTGAAATCTGCATGTCATGTACCCTTACCAATGACTTGCTTTTTCCTTTCAGAAGGCATATTAGAGTGAAATGTTGAGCCCTTTTCTGCTTTCTAAAAATAAAAGTAATTGGAGAGATTCTAGAATGTCTTGTGTTTCTCCAAACTTCTCTAGTGTCCATCTGGTAGGTTGTTAATTTTCTGGCAATGTGCCATGGAAAATGAAAGCCTGAGAATCATGACTTTTCAATCTCAGTCAGTGACTTGGAGATCAATTACTGCGAAATGTCTCAGGGTTTTCAGGTAATTTTAGCTCAGCCAGTGAACACCAAAGCTTGGCTTACCAATTTACTTTGACCCCATGTAGCAGAAGTTGTTGGTGTGGAGCAGCCATGAGCTCACAATGGAGAACTTGTTTCTCTTGCATGTATTTCATCCTGCTTGCACCTGTGAAATACCAGGTTGGCTGGATCAGGAGATGGAATGACTTTCATGGCCATGCTGTTTACAAGTATTGGTCAAAGTAGCACAGCACAGGGCCATGAAGCAAGCCTAGGATAGCCTTTGCTCATGTTGAATCCACTCAAAACCTGCTGTTCAGAACAAATTACATCGCTGCACTTAAGGTAGCAAATGAGCAAATATCTGCTAAATCATAAACTAACATACTGTATCATCGCCTTAAAGAACTATCAACTGACACAGGAGTGAAAACTTTGCTTGCATATATTAGAGTGGTGATGGAGTCCCGTTCTTTGGGAAAGCCTTCCAGGAAAGCAGAAGAGGAGGAAAGTGGGAGAGAACGGGAAAGACGAAAGAATTAGACTATAAGGAATATGTAGTAGTTATCGCCTGCTGAATTTGGCTCAGGATGATCACTTGTGTGAAAGTCAATTGGAAATAATCATAACAGTACAACCTTGGCAATGAGACATGCCACTGGATACAAACAGAGATATAGTTCTGGGGCAGAGGCCAAAGACAGTGATAGGAAAAGAGCAGCAGGAAAATAAGGAGGCAGTAGGAGGGAAGGAAGAGAGGGGAGTGAGAGGAAAATAAAGATACTAACATCAGAATTGGTTGGTAGTAAATGTCAATCAGGAAGCTAGAGGATGGTTTGGAGACTAGGAATATGTGTAAGCAAGGAAAAAATTGACACAAGTACCTGATACCAGGACGAGGGTGGTGAAGCGAAACCCTCCTCCTTTGGAGCAAGTGGTGCTATAGACATGAAGAACAGCAAAGCCCTGTGTTGAGGGGCTGGAGACTCATTGATTTCTTTAGATCACAATGGCAGAGGCTTGTGAGTCAGGCTTCTGTTCACATTTAAATAGACAGCCTTATAGAATACATTTACTCCTTTAAACTGTCTTAGAAACGATCAGTAATGGTAAAACATTTTTGGAAGGATTTTGTGAGATTACTACATTTGTCCCTCAGGAAACAGGTTTTCTTATTTCTCGCTTTCTTATGAGGACTACTAAAACTTGTATTGTTGATGGTCTTATCTGTAATATCACCCAGAGATGAAAAATTCTTACCTGTCAGAAAGCAGTTTAATTTTGGCTAAACTGTGCCCATGAGGGAAGAAAAAAATTCATCAGCAGAGGCAATGACATCAATTCTTGTTCCACCATCCAATTTAAGTGCATTTCTCAATTGTCAAAATCAGTAAATCCCCTTACTCTTTAACTTGTCATCTCCAGAGGGCAAGATATGGAGCAGAACTCCACTGTTCAGGTGATAATGTGCATTTACCTGGAGACTGGAAGATGTTGGCTGTGTTCAGTAGCCTTAAGGCAGAGCCTGCAAGTTTACATTTTTGACAGATTCTCACATAATGCTAATATTGTTCAACTGCCATGCTTTCAGCACTGAAAATGACAATGCAGACTGGTTTTCTTTTCATGCTCACCTTGGTTTTGAACCCACCAGTTAGTATTTGTGTTTGACTTAAATATTATTATATGTCTAAGCCTCTGTGTCAGTTTGTACAAAATTAGTTTAGCATTGACCTTGTAGAGGGTTTCATGAGTAGTCTGCTAACGTGTAGGTGTTTAATTAACATTGATCACAGCCAGAAAGTGGAGTGAGGCTATGCCTTTGATTAAATAAGATATTCCTATGACTTAACCTTGAGTTGTTGTGACAAGAATAAAGAAGTCATAGCTACTTCAGGTAAGACTAATTGCAGTCATGCTGGTCAGCAGGCATACTCACATCTAGAGTTTTGCACAGAGTGTGTGTATGCCCTATGAGCTAGTAACAGCAGCATTACCTGGGATCTTATACTGAAAGCACTCAAAGCTCTTGGGGAAGACTAACTCAATTGAAAACTCTTTAACAAAACATGGACCTCACAGACCTAAAGAAGCTAAACAACAAGGAGGAACCTAAGAAGGATGCTTATATTTCATTTAGAATGGAAAACATGATAGACACCAGAAGGGGTGGAAGAAAGGGAGCCTACTATAAAGGGTTCTCTGAATGGCTCCACCCATCAAGGGATCGAAGCAGACGCTGAGACTCAAACACCCAAACTTTGGATAGGGAGCAAGGAGTCTTATGGAAGAAGGTGGCAGAGGATAGAGAACACGGAGGGGACAGGAGTCCCACTAGGAGACCAACAAAGCTAGAAACTCGAGCCCAAAGGGTCCTGAAAATACTGCTGCACCAACCAAGGACCTTGCATGGAGAGGACCTAGACCTCCTGCTCAGATGTAGCCCAGGGGCAGCTCAGTCTCCATGTGCATGCCCGAGTGAGGGGAGTAGCAGCTGCCTCTGTCATGAATTCAGTTGCCTGCTCTTTGATCACTTGCCCCTGGCAGTTGATGAGACTTGATAAGCTATGGGCAGATAGCAAGGGAGTCCTCCTTCAATGGACTAGGGGAAGAGAATAGGAGGGAAGAGGAAGAGAGGGTGGGACTGAGAGGAGTTGAGGGAGGGGCTACAAGTGGGATATATAATGAATAACCTGTAAAAATAAAAAATAAGGTTAATTTTTTTTTTAAAGCATGGAAAGTTTGCAAGTTAAGCCTTAATAAGCTCTATTAGGGAGACAGAACTTCCTTTCTTGGTTTGGTCTCCTTATCTTTTTCCTTTTACCATAGACTTCCCTGCTCTTGCTCTGTCTTCCCGTTTTTTTAAACCTTAACCTTAAATTCAGGCACATATTTATTTGTTCATTCATTCATTCATTCATTCATTCATTCATTCATCCTACAGCCTGATCGCTGCCCCCTCCCTCCTCTCCTCTCAGTCTCACCCTCACATATCCCCCATTCCCCTATCCTCTTATCCTCAGGGAAGGGAAGGCCCCTTGGGTACCAACCCGCTCGGGAACATCAAGGAGGAGTGGGACTAAGTGCATCATGGCCCACAGAGGCCAGACAAGGCAGCCCAGCTATGTGAAAGAGATTGAAAGGGTGAAAAGGCAGGCAACAGAGTAAGAGACACTCTAATTGTTAAGGGACCACGTGAAGAACAAGCTGCACATATGTTACATATGTGAAAGGGGAGGGCTAGGTGCAGCCCATGTGACGCCCATTTTTATAAGGAAAAAATATCCAGTCAATTCAATGCACTGAATATATCTAATGGGCATCTGCTATGTGCTCTTAGTTTCTAGACACAGGTTTCTCAAAGTATCTATAAGTCATGTGTAGTTATTAAGATAATATAATATTATAAATTTAGCTCTTCAGTTATATGAGCCATCTTTTCAGTGCTAATGAACTAGTATGGCTAACAGACACTATGTTGAATAATGAAATTGGAAGGAGGATATCTTAGGACAGGGGGTAGAGGATGTCTTAGGACAGAGGATGGATGTGAGGTGTACTGGCTGGTTTTATGTGAACTTGACACACCCTAGTATCATTTTAGAAGAAGGACCCTCAAATGAAAAAGTTCCCAACTAGGTTAGTCTGTGAGCAAAACTGCAATGCATTTTTTTTTATCATTGCCTGATATGGCTAGGCTCAGCTCACTATGGGCAGTGCCACTTCTGGGTTGGTTATCCTGGGTGCTGTAATGAGCAAAGTCATCAAAAGCAAGCCAAAGGCTGTGCTTCTCCTTGGCCTCTGCAACAGCATCTGCCTCCAGGTTTCTGCCTTATCCGAGCTCCTGCCCTGACTTCCCCCAGTGAGGAACTATGATGTGGAACTGTAAGCTGAAATAAACCCTTTCCTCTCCAACTTACTTTTGGTCCTGGTGTTTTATCACAGTAATCGAGACCCTAATTAAGACATGAGGGGAGGGAAAGGGGGGAAATAAGGATGGATATAATCATGTTTCCTTGTATACATTTATGGAATTCTCAAGAATTAAAAAAATATAGAAATAAACAAAACAAATAATAAAAATAGTGCAACTATTACATGTCTATTATTCCAGAAAGTTCTAGACAAAATTTTTATATAATAAATTAAATAGTGGCGCTACTTTTCAAAAATGAAAGAACCAGGACTAGAAAATTGGATTAGTGTTTAAGAGCACTTATTATTCTTCCAAAAGACCTGGGTTTGGGTCACAACCCCCATGTTTTGGAGCTGCTCACAACCTTCCATGACTCAGGTTCTTGTCTTCATAGACACACATGCATACACACATGCACGCACACACACACACGCTCCCACGCACAGAGAGAGAGCAGACACACATGAGCATACACATATATAAGCAAATAAAAATGCAACCTTTTATAATAGCTACCCATAATTAATCATATTACCTAATTCATTATTAATGTGTACTTCCAACTGCTGTGAGTTGTTTTGTTTTATTTTTCCTTTACTATGGGGTTATTTCCAAGTCTATAAAGAGGCAGCACTCTTTCAGACTTGTGTAGTGTCCTCAGATACGGAACATGGTTGCTGTTCTCATGACCTTAAGCTCCAGAGCTGTCGTAGGTGACAATAGAAATCAATATGCAGAATCATGAACTTCAGTTATTCTTTCAGCATTTCCTAAGTGTGAAATCAAAATAGATCTCAAAACTTGGGGAACAGTTAAAGAAAATTAAACTGTGCTACTGACCCACTCACCAACCTAGCTCCAAGGTTTGTTTCTCTCTTTATATTTTTATTTTCCCCACATGTTACTCTACATAGACTGGTGGAGTGCCTTCTCCACATGAAATTGCATGCATTAAAAAGGCTTTATTTTAAATTGGCACATTGGATTTAAAATGGGAAACAATAGGAAAACAAAATTTGTTCATCTAGTTGGTGAGAAGCTGTCCCTTTTCTAGGCATGGATGCAATGAAGGCACATGATCTCCACGCCTGGGAAAAGATATATTCCAGCTCAAAGGCATTTAGGCTGACAAAGCAAGATCAAAAAAGTGGGAGATAATCCTGAAAAATATCTGTATAGTTGCCTAATGACATTGCTTTTCAAGCTCTCCTGAGGCTGATTAGCAAAGCCACAGCCCATCAAGGTTGGGACCCTTTTCCCTTACTTATAAGTAGAGATGATAGTAACCATTTCACATGAAGCATTAAGCACACTCAAGCCTGAGGGATGTTGCGCTCATATTTCCAATACACTTTTCCTGCTTAGCAGAGAACCTGAGGGGAGCTGAAGCGGAAGTGAAGGAAACAGAGGATACAGAGGAGACCAAATAAAATACTAACAGTCCACAAAGTATAAACATAGGACATTATGCATTAATTTGAGGAAGTCTTCAATCTTTTTTGAGAATTATTTTGGGCCCTTTTAAAAAATATTCTCATAGTTTATTGAAGAGATAGTAAGTTAGAAAATGGGGTCATTCATGGTGTGAAGCATATGCTTTAAATCTGCCTGCCTCCTTCTCTCATATTCTAAAGGTTTCGTGTAAAGTAGTGCTGCCTCTGGGAGGGGATGTCAGAAGCCCATTTAGGCTGCTATAGCCCTTGGATGAGTTTTGTGGTAAATAATGAGAAGCGCTGAGGAACAGCCAGAACCATAGACGGTAGAGTTCTTCTGCAACAGCGGCTTTTGCCCCGAGGGTGCTGAAGATGATGCATGAGGAAACAGGAAAACTTTTCCCATTATGGTTTAGTGTCACTTCTGATTGCTGCTTTTTATGCATTTAATAAGCAAAGCAGTATTATTGAAGTTATAAGAAAAAAGCTATCCTGTAGGTTAGCCTTTGTGGGGGATGCAAACACACTCACGGTTTGCTAATTGGAATGTGAAAAAAATATAAATAAACTGAGGCGATCATTGTTGTAAGATAATTGAAAGCTCTTTGCTCATAAAATTGTGATAGTCATTTATCTGTTACAGTAGTGCTTGCCATGTTTTTCACGATCTACCAGTAGCTCCTAGGATACAACATTAGCCACACTGAATTACACTTTGCTTGGCTTTAGCTTCTAAGGACTATCCAGCCCATAGTAGGATAAGAATATAGTAGGATATGAATGAGAATTGAATATGCCTCTCTTAAGCCAGCTGTGTTCAAATTGAACCATTTTAACAGGACGACAATTGCCTGAAAAGGTGGACAAGCTAGTAATATGCATGTATTTGCTTTTACTACATGGTTCAAGGTGCATGCAGCCACCAAAGAGTTGTATCCTCAATTTATTGGCTTAATTTGCAAATTGACATGCTCACTCACACTTCACTCTGTGACCCTGTAGACTAGAGTGTCTTTTTAAATTTTATTTTTTTATTTTATTTACATTGGTGTGGGATCCCCTGAAACTGTTACAGACAATTGTGAGCTGCCATGTGGGTGCTGGGGATTGAACCCAGGCCCTCTGGAAGAGCAGCTGGTGCTCTTAACCACTGAGCCATCTCTCCAGCCCCCGTCAAGTATGCTTTTGAAGAAAAATGAAGGCAGCCTTGTCTGAAGTGAAAAGTATCCTAGTTAACTGGATATGAACACATAGTAGAGAAAGGAAGAGGACAAGAATAAAAGCAAAATCTGAAAGAAAAATATGAATAACTCAATAGTAAGAAATGAATCTTCTTTCATTTGAAGGAGTCCTATTGGTGTTAAATTAAAGCACCACACTTCAAACAAAGGGCAGAAATACTTAAAACATTTCCCCAGGACCTAGGGCACAGGATTTGAAGCTTAGGACATTTTATCAAGTTGTGGAGTTTCTTGCTCTTTGTTTGGTTTGGTTTGGTGTTTTTTTTTTTTTTTTTTTGAGGCAGCGTTTCCCTGCGTAGCCCTGGCTGTCCTAAAAGTAGTTCTGTAGGCCAGACCAGCCTTAAACTCACAGAGATTCTCCTGACTCTGCCTCCTTAGTGTTGGAATTAAAGGTATGAGCTACTACTACTCAGCAAATTTTTGAGTTTCTAAACTGACTGCTCTACATTAATATTTTTTTAAGGACCAGCTCTTGGGAGATGACTATAGATACTTACCCTCTGGGAAATGGGATAAGTATTTTGTGTCAGTACTGTACTTTCACTCAGCATCTTCAGTTTTTAAGGTGTCTCATACCTTGGTCCTGAATCATTTCCCTTCTGTTGTCATTTAGGAATTCAAGGTTCATCTGAGCATCTGAAAATCTAGATGACCTTTCATTTAATGAGAGTAACTTTGCTTTTTCTCAAGACACTTTAGTGGAAATGAGTTTTGATAAACTGGCTTCTGTGTGCTTTCCCAAAGTCATATCTTGCCCAAAGACATTTTATTTTGAATAATCAGTAACATGAGTCAATGAAGAGGAATCTATTGAGGTGTCATATGGAGGAGGAAAATTCATAAAATATCTTTTTTTTTCTTTTGGTTTGTTGAAAGAGTTATTCTCAAATCAAGTAGGCATAGCATTTTAGTAATACTGACATAAGGCTCTAGAAATGCAGATTTCCTCATAATGGGTCTGGGTATAGCATGGGCATAGGCTTGAGGTATTAAAAGTCCTCCCAGATAATGCCTAGGTGAGACTGACGTTAAGAATCACTATCTTAGAGGTGGAAAGTAGGCTTTCAATTCTGATTCAGAATTATAAAAATTGTGGAAGGACTTGTGTTGCTAATTATTTTTGGTAGAATGTGGTAATAACACTGTGGAATAGATCTTAAACCCCTAAATGATACTCAACTCTGTAGTCTCTCGTGTGACTCTGGAAAGCTGCTGAAAGGAGACTGCTTGATTAGTTGAGTGTGCCCCTAATAAGCAATACAGCAAGCTTTGTCACCTGTTAACTTGATAACTGACTCAGTCCTGCTAACACAGTGATGCATGCAAAAAAAAAAAAAAAAATCACACCCCAGGTTCAGACATGTTCAAGTTACTAAAACACCCTCCAAGCATTGTTCTTCTGACATGTATCACCTTTTATGAGTTGTAATTGGGTTAATTAAACAGGGAAGCATGGGTGGAGCTTGAGGAACTCAGTTTAAGGGTTCCCAACATCACAAGAAGAAACTTACAAGTTAAATCATGGCTGAAAGTGGGTCTATCTTTGACCTTTGGATCATGACTATATCCTGAGGTCCAATGTTAAGAGTAGCGGTCAGATATCAAGATCCTCTCGCAGCCAAGTTCTCAGGAAGACTTTCTCATGACCCCCCTCTAAGCTGCCTGTGTGTCCGGGACTATTTCACCATCTCTTTATGTCCTTGAGGTTTATTTGGTAGCTTGGTTTAGCACATACCTTCTTTGCTGCTGAAATGAGCTTGTTCATTTAAGATGAAATCATATGAGTGTGGCAGAGAGCACAGACGTGGCATTCGGCAGAAGTGGCTCTTGGATCAACCACTAGTGCTGCTGCCTATGAGCAATGTGAACTCTCAAAGATACTTAAGCTCTCTGAGCCTTAGTTCCTTATTTGATAAAATGTAGAGATGTAGATACCTGATATGAGAATGAACTGAGAAACTTTATTTATGGTTTTAAAACTTAGTCGGAATAACTGACAGTTCTTTTCTTCTGCACCATTAAACTTTTTACATATGTTAATTTCTTAAATCCCAACCATAAGCCATAAGAAGTATATGATTGTAGTTGCCACTTTTTTCCTCTCTAATTTTTAGTTTCATTTATTTATTTATTTATTTATTTATTTATTTATTTATTTATTTATTTATCTATCTATCTATTTATTTATTTATTTAATCATTTTACAGCCTGTTCCCAGCCCCCTTCGTATTCTCCACCCAGCCCCAGCTTTATATTCCCTCCTCCCTCCCCTGAGATTCTTCCCTCTCCTTTTCAGAGAAGGGGAGGCTCCCAAGGGTTACCAACTCACTCTGGCACCTCAAATCACAGCAGGGCTAAGCCCAACCTCTCTCACTGAGGCCTGACAAGACAGCCCAGCTTCCTTGACCCAGAGGCAAGCAATAGAGACAGAGACAGCTTCTACTCCCATTGTAAGGGGAGCCATATGTTGACCAAACTACATATCTGCTCCATATGTGTAGAGGGTTTCCATCCAGCCCATGTGTGCTCTTTGATTGGTGGTTCAGTCTTCCAGTGGAGGAGGGGACACCAAACCACCCCTAAAATCTTTGACCCAAAATCTGAAGTGTAGGAATAAAGATGGTACAGAGACTGATGAAATTGCAAATCACTGACTAGCTCAATGTGAGACCTACCCCATGAGAGAGAGCCAACCCCTGACTTCTAATGATACTCTGCTGTGCTTGTAGAGAGGAGCCTAGCATAACTGTCTTCTGAGAGGCTTCATCCAGCAGCTGATGGGAACAGATGCAGAGGCCCCACAGCCAAACAGTAGGCAAGCTCGGCAAGTTTTGTGGTAGAGTGAGAGAAAGGATAGAGGGAGCTGGAGGGGTCAAGGACACCACAATAAGAACTACAGAGTGGTACCCACTTTTAAAGTGAGAAATCTCAAGAAAAGAGATCACTACCTTCCCCAGGGTCTCACAGCAGACCCTGTGGGAATGCAGCAAGAAGAGCATTATTCTTCCGATGCTTAGTAGTCACAATAAAAGGTAGTTTTTTTGAGTTCCTTATAGATGGGGGAAGGGTGGCATGTGAAAAAGGCTACAGTTGTTATATACCTTGCCAAGAAAAGATTGAAAAGCTAATGGGGGGGGGAGCTGTTCCATATTGAACTCAACATAGAAAATTAACAAGCATTTAAAAACCCTGTTGCTTGTGAACGTTGAAATGTTGAATATTAAAAGAAGACAACTGACGATAATGCAACCATATCTAACAGCATGTGGAGATTGAGAATGAAACAGATGAACTGAAAGGCCTGAGTCAACATAATTTCCATAACTCTTATTTTATTCTGAAAATATCCATGGAAAAAGCCATTGTTTTAGGGTGAGAGAAGCTAAAAGCTGTTTGTGAGATGATGAGATCCCAATTTACATGAATGGCTAATGGGGGCTTAGATTAGTTTCAGATCCTCAGATGCTTGACCACAAACTGCCTGTCATATGCGGAAGTCTTCACGGGCGTTGCCAGGGCTCAGCCTCTCATCCACGAAATGCCTGGGCTCCCCCGACAAAGCTTTGGCACATCTGTTATCTTGCCCTTATGATCTGTCTTATGTAGATCTGTCTTACGTAGGCTACTTTTAAAACACACAGAGTAGGCTGCGGCTCACAGAACAGGGATGCCTTTACCATACTTCTGGCTGGGAAGTCTGAGGTCAGGGTGCAGGCGACAGAGTTGGCTGAGGTCAGTTTGTAACTGACCGTCTTCACGCTGTGTCCTAACACAAAGAACAGAGAGGAGGAAATGATCTCTCCTGTAACTTCTGTAAGTCACCCATTCCATCATGAAAGTCTTGCTCTTAAGATATAATTACTTCCTGGTGGCCCCATCTCTGGGTACTGTTTCATTAGGAACGAGAATTCTGGTTATTTGTTAATTGTGTGGATAGACAACCAGTCCACACCAGTGCTGGCTCCATGCCGTTCTGAAGTGCAGTGTCATTCATACAATGAGTTTCTCGTTGGTTCTTCTTATGCAGCAGGACCAACTCCCCACCCTCAGTTTACATTCTGGTCAGAATGGGTGACACCCAACAAAGAAGCTATCACTAGGAGTGCTCTGAGGACAATCAAACAAAACTCAGTGGTCTTTCCATTGGAAGTAGAGGGTGTGGCTCCTTTGGAGTGGAAACTCACTGAAGCCCTCTGGGAGAAAGTGAGGTGTGAGTTGTAACCAGAGTACAAGGAAAAGCTAACCAAGAAAGTATCTCTGTGTTGCAGTTTTTCTTTTGCTCAGCCTGCTCCACAAAATCTTTTCTTTCATTTTGAGATTTTTTTACATGTTTGCTTATTTCTCGTTTTACTTCATTTCACTATTAGCTCAACTTCTAAGGGTCTGTTAGGCCACTGGGAGATACCCTAACTTCTACTTAGGTTCCTATATCAACGTGCAATGTACAAGCAGCACTAATTCTTGCATCATCAGCCTGCTAAGTGTCTCTTATCTACAACCCATCTTGTTTTTACCCAGAATCCTTAGTCCAAATCTCTTACTTTTCTAGCTTATTGTAGTTTTCTTTGAAATTACCTCTGGAGTTCCTCTCTAAACATACACACACACACACACACATGCATGCACACACATCTTCTTCGATTGCTCCAACCTCTGTGAAATTTTAAAAACTTATGATCTTGACATTTAAGCACCTAAAGTTCTTTAATTCCCCACTTAGCATTAGCATGTGTGATGTTTATGAGTCTCCTATTGGTTCTTAGCATCTTCACTCCCGGCCCTCCTCCTCATCCAAGCCCTTTCTTTTGCACCCCTGTACCATGTACTCCTTCTGCACAGTTGTTTCCTGACTTCACAGTGTTCTTGTTTGCTCTAGACTTGGTAGGTTTTGTTTTTTGTTTTTTGTTTTTTTTTTTTTTTGGTGCTTATCACTTAATATTTTTTATTTCATTATCTTCTGCATTTCCTCCAGAATCTACTTTATATACTGCATTCTTCTTGAAATCATTTCACATGCTTGTGATTATATCACTAAGAAATAGGATCAGTGTATACCCAGATAAGATGATAAAAACTGTGGGGGAAGATGGAGATTGTGGTGTGGAACAGTTTATAGGATTTAGGGCGGTCTGCCTTAGCTCTTCTAAGTATAAGCCTAAGCCTAAGCCTAAGCCTAAACTTAAGCCTATTCACTCTTTTTTTTTTTTTTTTTTTGTCATGGTTCAAGTGTCTGCTGTAGCGCCAACCATTACATCACCACATTATAACATTACATTTCAGGCAAGAAGAGGCACTAAGTTTGTCCTCTGGACCTTTAAGGATGCTGTCAAAATTTCCAAACAATTAATTATGTACTTGCCATAGATAGTCATGTGATTTTTTTACCCAAGAAAAGGTATACTGTGTAATTTTTAATGGAGTGATAATTTCAGAGGAACAGAGGGAAATGAATAATGAGAGGTAATTAACATGCCTTCCTAAAGCCACTCTCTGTCCAGTATTATCAGTTTCCCTTGTGAAGAGATTCGGTCTTTCAGTTGCACCCTCCCAGATCTTGTCTTTTGTGTGTAATGAGTACCTGCTGTGGGGAATATTCCCGTTGTCTCTGCTCATCTGCGCCTTGGCTTTGCCCTGTTCTCAATGACATCTACTGTTTCTTGCCTGTCTCATTGTTTCAAATTTGTGGGATAGCAGAGTTGTTCCTTTCACTGGAAATTTCTAGCCCACCCTTCTTCCTTCTTTGAACTCTTTCCTGGTCCTTCTGCCTGACTAGAGCTGATCTTGTATTCAGTTCAGTTCTCGCGTAGCTGCCCTTGGATTTGACCATGAACTTCTTGAACACAGACTATGTTTTATTCATTTCTAAATCCCCAGAACCCAGAACATGCCCAGAAAAAAGAATATAGATTTAATCACAGGGATTCAATGCATTTTTAAATAAATCAGTTATATATGTATGCATTTATTCATCTATTTACTTATACATATTATAAGTATTCAGTTATGTATACTTACAAGACGATCAAAAACAATCATTTATCACTGGCATGTTACCTGGCAAACAGCAGGCCAGATGCAGAGATGAACTAAACAAAAACATTTACTGTCTTCCCATTAGGAAATTTCAATTCATGTTGAGGGAGAAAGATAATCAACAAACAATAATCATTGTTGTGGAAGGGAGTGACAAAAGATTGAAAATAAGCAGGGTACCAGTAATGCTTTAGGGTTACTCACTGGACAAGCCCCTGTTAAATTATCAGCAGATGGTATTTCATTCTTCCTCATGAACAGAAACAAGTGAACAAGCTCATTCTCAAACTGTGATAGATTCATGCTTCTGAGCACAGCAACTGCCACAAAATAAGCTAATTACCACTTTTGAGAGTTCAGTGACTAGAACCGTGTGTCTCACCAGCCTTCAGATGAGGGTCTGTATGTGCTTATAGACACTAATGCCTTAAAAAAATTACTAGGTGAATGAATAAATCCCACTAAAATCATAGGATGCTCTTCTTGTGTTTCTTAGTGCTTGATCAGCAAGGATGCTGTTTTACATGTATTATTGAATTTAGACCCTCCAATTGTAGTTAGTTAGGTACTGTCCTAGCTAGTTTTTATGTCAACTTGAAACAAGCTAGAGTCATTTGGAAAAGAGACACTCTATATGAGAATATGCCTCCATATGATCTACAGGCAGGTCTGTTAGGCATTTCCATAGTTAATAATAGATGTGGAAGAGCCAAGCCCACTAAGAATAGTGCCACTCCTGAACACATAGTCCGGGGGTATATGTTTAAAATGGGCTGGGCAAGCTAAAATGAGCAGCCTTTCTCCGTGGCCTTTGTTTCAGTTCCTGCCTCCAGGTTTCTGTCTTGAGTGCCTGCCCTCACTCCCCTCAGTGATGGAGTGTGATCTGCAAGTTGAAAGATGAAATAAGTCCTTTCCTTCCCAAGTTGTGCTTTTATTACAACAATAGAAATCCTGACCACCACAGACATTATATTAGCTAGGTCCTCATTTTATGGAAAATGAAACCCTGATAAAGGGAAAATTTAACCAACATAGTCAAAGTCAAGAAACAAAGAGAAGACCGGACATAAAACCCAGTAGGGACCAGACCCAAAACTCTCACAGTGCAAACCAGAATGCTCAATGCAGAGGCATCAGCATTCCTACAGGGTACATGGAATGCAGGATGAGAGTCCAACATAGGTGGAATCTGAATATGCCTTTCCCAAGCCTTCCCAGTGACTCAAATGAGTACATCATGACTGCTGGTATTCTGCTCTATACTCATCTTCCACATTGCTGGAAAGTGGCTAAATGATGGGTGGCTGTGTTCATGCTCATTCTGGACCAGACAGGTACTGGCTCTTCCGGTAGCCTCAGACATGTAACATGTGAAATGTTCCAGTCTACACCAATCCTCCCATCCAGAGTATCTGCTTTCCATTTCTTACATTCTACATTATCATAGTCATCCACCATATGAATCAGGCTGCTTGTCGACATTTAGTGAAGATCCACTAGTGAAAACTACTAACATGAATGATTTGTGAACTAACTGGGCCACATGAGTGGAGAAAAGCATGGGATCAGCTCCTCATTAAAGGTGGCATCACTGTGACCGTGGCAAAAATTTGGAAGCTGGAGGTTAGATGTCAAAGCAGAAAGAACATTTTAAATCCTTCATTGATTTTCTTTCTCTGTATTTGTGCTTTTTTTTTTTTTTATTGCAGGAATATCTGGCAGCATCACTTTCTCCTTTCTCTGGTTTATAACTTTTCCATTAAAAAGTCCTTTGAAAGACAGTATGGCCAGAGAGTTTTGTCTGAACCTTTCTTTCAGTATTTGATCATTTTTGTCTCCTGGTTATTTGAGTGCTTACCAGACAATAATTGAAGTCCATGGCATCTATAGAGAACAGAGCACATATGATACTGCAGGAACTGTGCCAAGTGGAATTCTTCACCCCGTAGATAACTTACTTGAGTCTCACCAAAACTTTTAACTTTTAATTGAGTTATAATCACCACCCTCATTTAAGATAAAAAAGACTGAGTCCCAGAAAATTTATAAATGTACACACAGTGTGCATTGATCATAAACATTGAGTCAAAGCCAAACTCAGGAATTCTGATTGTGAAGCCAGGGGTTTGCAATTGTATCATGTTATACTAATCAGCCATTACTTAATTACAGCAGGAGGCAGACATACAATGAAATAGTGGTAGGCTTTTACAAGAAAAAAAAATGCTGTACTTTGAAAGAGTTATCACCTTACTTGCGTTACTAAATTATTAATTTGAACTCACAAAATTATGCTTTGTTATAATGATGAGTACTTTGAACATCCAATGTTTAAACAATCCCCCCTTTCTTCACATATATTACTGGGTCAGAATGCTGATCCAGTAATTCCACTTCAGTTCAGAAATCTGGGTGTGTCGTTTTTAAAAATCCTGTCGAGTTAACTCTGAGAACCACTTGGAATTCATTGTCTCTGAACTGGTTGGCATGAGCCTCATATAAATGGACAATACAGAGTTAAGAACAAAACTGACGAAGGGCTGGATGCCTAGTACAGGTAATAACTAACAATTGAGCAGTTGCCCAGCAGTACCAATTGAACAAGTGCCAATGAGGTGCGAGATGAATGAGTCAAGGCTAATGTGCTAAACGCAATTAGTGCCCAAATCCCACTGAACCACAAGTCTATGACCAATGTAATTAAGACAGCCATGGTTGGCTCTGACTTAAAAAGTAAAGGAAGAGTTATGGAAAATGGTACCAAACAGGGTCAGTCGAGTCTAAAGCAGGTGATTAGATAATGGATAGAAAGGAAGAGGGAAGAAATAGTAGTTCACAATTTCAGAGCCATCAGAAAATGTATCCAGAGTCTCAGGGGAAGCTACCATGAAAGGATTCCCAATCTGCTTTAGATAAGAGCAACACAGTATCTTGTAGTCTCCCCATACTGCATAATGAATACAAGTCAGATGTTGCTGGATGAGAGGGTAAAGCTTTAGTCATTCAGCATCCATTTTTTTTTTAAAGCACCAGTTTTGCCTGACACATAACTTGCTATCGGGAAATGTGGTAAATAAAGATATTAAAAGTATGTGACCCAAAGAGGTTTATTTCTGTTAAGACCTCAAAGTAAGGGATAAATAGCTCTATTCTTTTAGGTCCCGTTGATGAAAAAAAGCAAATGACTTCTGGGTACAGACATGGAAATGTTCAGTTATCTAATTTCCCGTGATGTATCTACTGTGGCTTCCTCCAATGCCTGTCACTTGTATTGTTTTGTGCTTTTTGAGAGGGAAACTAACTGTGTACTCCCTTATGGCTTTGAGCTCATTCTTGCTTCAACGCCTTAGCCTCGTGGGTGCTAAATTCAGATGTGAGTTACCATGACTGGCTCGTTCATTCCTATCTACAGTGCTTCTCTCTCTCTAAGTCTCACACGTACTCATGAAGAACTTATTTTTCAGCTGTTGTCATTTTTCCTACCTCTATATCTTTTCTTTTCACTTACTATTCTTTACCGTTGTAGAATCTTATTCTTTGATCTCAAGCTGATAACATGTGGTTTATCATCAGGACGAACCTCCTGCAGTGCCCCGAACCTTCTGAGCCTTCCACTCTGCCTGTCAAACATATATCCCTCCATGTCAAGAACACCTTGAGTTTGAATAGGGGTGCACATACAACACCATATTTTCTTATATATCTATAAATAACAAAATGCATTTTAAAAAACGTACCAGAGGAATAGATGTATAATGAGTGCACAGTGCTTATAAAGTATGTGGAGACCATGAATTCAGTGTTCCGCACCCTCCCCCCCAAAGCACCTCAGAAATTCTTAGTTCTGCACAAATATTAAAAATTAATCAATTAATCCATTGAATACATGTCGGGCTCTATGTGATATAATGAGAAGAAATGAGGTATTATCAACAGTCTTGTACTCACAGGTCATGAAGATTTGTACACAAATAAAATTCAATGTAAGTGTGAAGAGGGAAGAAGATATATAGTGGATGAAAATCACAGGAGTAATTAATACTCTTTCAAAGTTCATGAATTGAAACTCCTCTTGATAAACAGGATCTTAAAGGATAGAAAAGTCCTCATGGGACTCAGAACCTGAAAGAATGGCAACCTATAAGGACAGGACAGCCACATGCAAATAAAGAATTGCGGAAATGGACAAGCTAAGCAGATCTAGCAAACAGATTTTGTCTACTGTCATAGGACTTGGTTATAAATGGGGACAGTGAGCGATGAAGAAGAATTAGCTGTCACCAGCAGCAGATGACATGGGATAGTTGCTCATGTCAGATTCCTGGTGTGTGAACTCACACCTGTCTGGCATGAAGCTGACCTAGGCTTGGCTTCTTCATCTGTGTTTAGATTAATAACTGTGTTTATGGAAAAGGACTTTTCAAATACAGCATCGGTTAAAATTTTAAAATAATTGAGAAAACTGACAGTTATGTACTAGGGAGTAATGGTTTAGCTGCATGGCTTGCCATAGCCTGTTCCTAAAAAATAACACACACAGTACCGTGACCAGTCATTATTTATTGTTAGGACTTTCTAAGTTTCGATTGGATTCAGAAATTTCCTAGAAAAAAAGTGGAACAGGTGATGAAAAGATTAAAGAGTGTATTAGGAATTTAGGGGGAGGGTGTGGGATAGAAATGACATAAGTAAAGTTCTCATGTATGAAACCCTAAAGAACTTAATACACATAAGAACAAAGAATTCAGAAGTTTTGCCATATCTGATTAAGGAAGGCAGCCTCGAATTTACTACATCCAAGCAGCTTTGCCAGGAAAGGCCAGTTGTACTGTCTACTGATTCAGCTATCCTCCTGGACATACAATTATGTCTGGTTAAACTGTGCGGCCTCTCAGTGAAAATGACAACTGTTCACTTCTCCCAGCATCAGCCAGAGCATGATGCTTCATCCTTCCTCAAATCCTTCATCCGTCATCCTTTCCCAATCTTCAGCCAATGTCTCCAGGTAGCAATGCGTCTGGCATATGAGCAGTTGGGAACAGAAAAAAAGGGGTATCACATGGGTGGGGAATTTCTCTTTATACCAATCTTCCCGCCAAGCCTTAGAAGTGTGTAAGTACTCACATGCCTTCACTAGTCCTTCCCTCACTTGACCTTCAGGTAGCTGCTTCAAGAGTTTGACACTGAAAGGGAGAATGAATGAATCTCT
This sequence comes from Psammomys obesus, assembly GCF_907164565.1. Lineage (NCBI taxonomy): Eukaryota > Metazoa > Chordata > Mammalia > Rodentia > Muridae > Psammomys > Psammomys obesus. The sequence goes on from NW_026596046.1 coordinate 27,155,807, forward strand.
CTTTCTGTGCATAGCAAACAGGTTTTAAATTTTCCCAAATGGTACTTTAGAAGAAAGGCCTGCATGCCCCCCAAACTCCAGCAAAGAACAGGAGACTATAATGAGATAACTCTTGACCACCCAATAAATAACAATATACACTGAATATAAGGTAATAAAAATGGAGCTTAGAAAATATAGGGAGATGATTTGTTACTGTTTAAATTTCTAGGGAAAAAAATAGCATTTTGTTTCTACTGAGAACAGCAAATTGTTTTATGCTATTCTCTACCTTAGTCTTTTTCTTTTTTTTTTTTTAAATCTAGGGCAAAAGCATTTCTATCAGTTCTGTGGTGCTTCTTAGTCTGATCAATACTGAATCTTCACTGTTGAATAGTATGACCTAGTTTTAGCATACCCTGCAATATAAAGTACAACAAATTCTGTTATGATTCTTTTCAGTATTGAACTTTTCCTTGCTTATCTTAATATTATTTTGGAGACGCATAGCATAGATCCTTCAGTATCATGGCCTCTTCAGCAGTGTGACCTGGCTGTACTCACACCAGTTGCGGAGAAGGATTCTCAAGGCACGCAGCAGGCTCTCACCCCACAGACCTGATGAATTCCACAAAGCAGGCCCAACTATTGAACTCATTTGCATTTTCATTACACCACACATTAGCTGAGGGTTTTATCACCTCCTCTGCTCATCTGCAAGTTTGCCAAATTGGTGATCTGCTCTTAGTAACTTTCCCATTAATACGAATTAATAAGGACTTTTAATAGTCCTCTAATTAATTTTAACCTGTGTCTCTGCATCTGTCATTAAGTCCTAGAAGGAATTATTTCTATGTTGATCGGAGTTGCGGAAGTAGAAGCCACGGTTGTAACAGTTTGTGTGCCTTCTGAGCTCTTTGGTTGAAGCTGGGGGTCTCAGGTACATGAAGAGATCACTGCTGGTGTCCTCTCTGTGAGATGGGATTAGAGAGGCGTGTGGGAAGTACTGAATGGAATGTTATGCGCTTAAAAGGCTTTGCGTGTCACCCTATTGTTACTCTTGTACAAGGAAACTAAGTCTAGAGTTTTAAAGGCTCACCCTGTCCTCTCAGCTATCTTCTTTCATCTTTTAAACTATTACAACCCTCATTGTTTAATGCTTCACTTAATATGCTCAGAAAGAACCGAACTGTTATGGTTCGGTTACAGATACACAGTGCTTGTATCTAACGTATTTGATTTTTTTTGTGTGTGTGTGTGGATGTAATTAAAATTCGGTATTGTTTCTCTTCCACTTTAAAATTGTTGTCAGTTTCTTAGATGCATATAATGATTTTTAACCCTTTCACCACCTTCCCTTCTTGCATTCCCATTCTTCTCCCGCTGAAACCTTTTTCCCAACAAGACCCCTCCTAACTCCCTGTCTCCCTCTTGTGTGTGAGCAGCTGAGTTGTGTCAGAGTTGCTTGCTCTAGCATATGTGGGAGGTTATTTCCTAGGACACTGGCAACTTTAGAGCTATGTCACTGGAAAACAAAACAAAACAAAACAAAACAAAACAAAACAGAACAAAAAAAAAAAAACTGACACTTTCCCTGCACCCAATAACCACCAATAGTCCCGAGGTAAAGGAAGAGACTCCTGTGTCTCTCTCCCTTCCCATGATACTGATGGGTCTGATTTTGTACAGGTCCTGTTTCCTGGTAACTTCATATGAACTCTACAGCTTCGGTGAGCTCCTGAGCTAGGCACCCATGTCATTTCCAGAAGACGACTTTTTGCTACACCTCTTTCCATTCGATGCCTCCTACACTCTTAGCTGATCCCTCTTCTGGGATGCTCTTGAACCTTGGAGAGGGAATGTAGATGTCCATTTTAGGGCAGATCATTCCACCATTACTTATTCTTAGAACTTTGGCCAGTTATGAGTTTCTACTCCAACCACCACGTTCTGCAACAAGACATTTCTCTGATATGGGCTGAGAGCAGCACTTAGCTATAAACCTGAGTACTTAGAAGGCAGTTTCTCATGGTTTTATTCTGACAGGAATTAGAATTGGATTATGACTTGACGTTGTACTTATAAAGAAACTGAGGAGCTATTCTAGTATAGTACCTCTTTGACATGTACTCAGAAAATATAGAAAGCACTACCACAGAATTCTTACAGTGTATTTATATGTTATTAGATTCAGGTAACATTGTAAGATATTGTAATATATTATTGCTGTTTGCTGAATTCTCTTATTTACTATCAGGAGATTTCTATTAAATCTGTAAAGAGTAAGAAGATAGTCAGACTCCTGAGCAGTAAGGTATACAGGTATGTTTTGATTTTAATGTTATTTAAGATAATGATTTTTCTATCATTTAGCCAGTTTTCAATCATTGGCTCATTATATAACAATAAGCAAATGTGGCAGTAGTCACTAAATAAGTGACTAAATAACTATTTCTCTCAGGTACATAGAAATGACTGGGGATGGAGAGATGGCTCAGTGGTTAAGAGTGCTGTCTGTTCTTCCAAAGGACCCAAGTTCAACTCCCAGCAGCCACATGGCAGCACAACTGTCTATAACTCCAGTTCCAGGTGGTCTGACATCTTCCCACAAACACACATAAAATAAAATAAAATTAATTTTAAAAAAGAAGGATTAAAAAAAAGAAAAAAGAAATGACCACTATCGACTTCTCCCAGTATCAACCAAAGTTCGATGCTGCTTCTTCTCTCAAAGCCTTCTTAATATTCTCACAAAATTACAGTTATTGTCTCCAAGTAGCAGTGGGATCTGGCCTGTGAGCAGGTGGGGAGGGGAAGAAATGGCTATCACACGGATGAGGAAGGGCACTCTCTCAGGGCTGTTCTTTCTGCCAAGACTCCAGAAGTCTGTAGGTGCACTCTGGTAGAAAATCATGCCTTCACTAGCCCTTCCCTTGCCTGGAGGACAAGAGTTTGACAGGAAATCCTAATTCATTTTCCCTGAAGAGAAAACATTTTCTGACATTTATTAGAAAGGATGAAAAGAATCCTGTTGGCAATAAGACTGTCTGACCTGGAAAAGAAGCTTTCTTAAGATGGGGAGCAGGATGTCAAACTGAACTGAGGCACACGAGGGCACTTTTGATAGCAAATGGCCCAAGGAAACAAAGAAAATTTCCAGCTCAGCATTTTGCATTCATTGGGAACATTTGCTTCCCACTATGAAATTTTAATGGTTGTACCAACATAAGCTTGTTGATTTGTTTGTTTGTTTCACATAATCAAGATGCTTAAGAGACTGCGTGAGACACTGTGTTAGCTAATACAAATTCTTTATAATATAAAAAGTTGGCATTCTTAATCCCCTAAACTCATTTGGTGGAGGTAGTTTTTATTTGTTATTGGCGTTTTATTCCTCTTCGTTAGCAAACGTTCTTACTGTGTGATTATTATACGTGTGTTAGAAGATTGAAGTTATTCCCTGAGTATACAAAATTATATATTAGCTTTGCCCATATTTTGTGTTTGTCTTTATGCACTCTGTTTTAATATTCAGTGGAGCTTTCCAGTGCTATAAGTGAAGCATACAAGCCAACAGAATTAAGTTTTGAAAATGTGTGTGACTTGCAAACCATGTCCTTGAGCCACTGGGTGTTGGGGAAAACGTTTGTGGAAAAGGAACTGGCAGCTCTGGCTTTGGCGTGAAGCACCACATATTGCCGTATTTACTACGTGCTTGCTCCACGCAGGTCTGGGAACTAAGAGAATAATGTACACGAAAGTAATCTGTAACCTAGTCTCCTAGAGAATTTAGTCTATTTGAAGATATGACAGAAATAAAAATGTGGAGTTCAAGGTATAATATGATGGGCTTCAGTTCAAAGCAGGATGCCTTAGTACTTACTGAAATGAGTAAATCAATGAGAAGAATTGAGCACGTGAATGAATCAGGGATTACTATTACTATTGCATGTCAACCGCTTCAAGGACGTTTTCAAGACAAAGCTAGGGCATTTGGTAACATGGTAGAATTTACACATACAGATGCCCTAAGAAGGCCAATGGGAGGCTTTGCCCAGGCTTTCTTTCACTTCTGCCCTCACAAGGTTTTAACCTGAGCTGATTTTTAGCAACCAGCTTGAAATAGGAACCAAACTGTAGTGAACTGAAGAAAGCTTGAAGGAACATCTTTAAGCACACATGACTTGTATACTGAGGGCAGGGGATGAGCACGCAGAGGGCCACATGTAAGTCTGTGTATTGCGTACTGCATCTGCAAGTCTGAAGTAGAAAGACAGCGCTCGTGCTGGAGCGGTCTCCCTGGCTCCCCAAAACACTGCATAAAATGCGCTGCAAGGTTCTGTGAAAACAAACACTAGCCTTGAAACAGGAAATTATTTTAGAATTTTAGTGAGAAGATATTTCCATGAGCTTAGAAAAAGACGTATTTCTTTGTTTCTAACACTATTTGTCAAATTCTGTTTAGTATATTACTTTGAAAAAAATCTCAAATTTTAATTAATTTATTTTTTATTAATTACAATTTATTCACTTTGTATCCCAGCTGTAGCCCCCTCCCTTGTCCCCTTCCAATTAAACCCTCCCTCTCTCTTTTCCTCCCATGCCCCTCCCCCAGTCCAATGATAAGGGAGGTCCTCCTCCAGTTCCATCTGACCCTACCCTATCAGGTCTCATCAGGACTGGCTGTATTGTCCTCCTCTGTGGCCTGGCAAAGCTGTACCTCCCAGGGGAAGGTGATCAAAGAGCCAGCCACTGGGTTCATGTCAGAGCCATCCCCTGTACTCCTTACGTGGGTACCCACTTGGACAATGAACTGCCATGGGCTACATCTGTGCAGGTTATCTCCATGACTGGTCCTTGAAGTATCAGTCTCAGAAAAGACCCCTGGGCCCAGATTTTTTGGTTCTGTTGCTCTCCTTGTGGAGCTCCTGTCCCCTCCAGGTCTTTCATCTCCCTCTTCTTTCATAATATTCCCTGCGCTCTGCTCAAACTTTGGCTTTGAGTCTCAGCATCTGCTTCAATACCCTACTGGGTAGAGTCTTTCAAAGGCCCTCTGTGGTAGGCTCCTGTCCTATTTCCTGTTTTCTCCCTCTTTTAATGTCATTCATTTGCCTTTCTGAATGAGGATTGACCATCTTACCCAGGATCCTCTTTCTTGCTTAGCTTCTTTAGGTGTACACATTTTAGTATGTTTATTCTATATTATATGTCTAATATCCACTTATAAGTGAGTATATACCCTGTGTGTCTTTCTGCTTCTGGGATACCTCACTCAGGATGATCTTTTCTAATTTCCACCATTTGCCTGCAAATTTCATGATTTTCTTGTTTTTAATTACTGAATAGTATTCCATTGTGTAAATGTATCACAATTTCTGAATCCACTCCTCGGCTAAGGGACATCTGGGTTGTTTCCAGATTCTGGCTATTATGAATAAAGCTGCTATGAACATGGTTGAACAAATGTCCTTGTTGTGTACTTGAGCATCTTTTGGATATATGCCTAGGAGTGGTATGGCTGGATCTTGAGGTAGCACTATTCCTAATTGTCTGAGAAAGCGCTGGATTGATTTCCAAAGTGGTTGTACAAATTTACATTCCCACCAGCAATGGAGGAGGGTTCCCCATTCTCCACATCCTCTTCAGCATGTGTTGTCACTTGAGTTTTTGATCTTGGCCATTCTGATGGGTGTAAGGTGAAATCTCAGGGTCATTTTGATTTGCATTTCCCTGATGGCTAAGGATGTCATTTCTTTAAGTGTTTCTCTGCCATTCAATATTCCTCTATTGAGAATTCTCTGTTTAGCTCTGTATCCCATTTTTTTATTGGATTACTTGATTTGTTGTTTTTTAACTTCTTGAGTTCTTTATATATTCTGGATATTAGCCTCTGTCAGACATAGGGTTGATGAAGATCCTTTCCTAGTCTGTAGGCCGTTGTCTTGTTTGGTGACAGTGTCCTTTGCTTTACAGAAACTTTTCAGTTTCACAAGGTCCGATTTATTGATTATTGATCTTAGAGCCTATGCTGCTGGTGTTCTCTTCAGGAAGTTCTCTCCTGTACCAATTAATTCAAGGGTCCTCCTCACTTTTTCTTCTAACAGATTTAATTTGTCTGGTTTTATGTTGAGGTCGTGGATACTTTTGTGCAGGGTGATAAATATGGATCTATTTTCATTTTTCTACATGTAGACATCCAATTAGACCAGCACCATTTGTTGAAGACGCTATCTTTTTTCCATTATATGGTTTTGGCTCCTTTGTCAAAAATCAAGTATCCATAGGGGTGCGGGTTTATTTCTAGGTCTTCTATTTGATTCCATTGTTCCACCATTCTGTTTCTATGCCAGTACCATGCAGTTTTTATTACTATTGCTCTGTAGTACAGCTTGAGATCAGGGATGGAGATACCTCCAGATGATCTGTTGTTGTACAGGATGGTTTTAGCAATTCTGGGTTTGTTTCTTTTTCTATATGAAATTGAGAATTGTCCTTTCAAGTTCTGTAAAGAGTTGTGTTGGTAATTTGATGGGGAATTGCATTGAATCTGTAGATTGCTTTTGGCAGGATGGTTATTTTCACTATGTTAATCTTACCAATCCATGGGCATGGGAGATCTTTCGATCTTCTTATACCTTCTTCAATTTCTTTCTTCAGAGACTTGAAGTTTTTTTTTTTTTTTTTTTTTTTTTTTTAACAGGTCTTTCACTTGCTTGGTGAGAGTCACACCAACGTAGTTTATGTTATTTGTAGCTATTGTGAAGGGTGTAGTTTTCCTAATTTCTTTCTCAGCCCTTTTGTCTTTCATATACAGGAAGGCTACTGATTTTTTTTTTTTAGTTAATTTAGTTAATTCAGCCACTTTGCTGAAGGTGTTTTCAGCTGAAGGAGTTAGTTCCCTGGTTGAATTTTTGGGGTCTCTCATGTATACTATCATATCATCTTCAAATAGTGATCTTTCTTTCCAAATAATATCCTGTTGATCTCCCTTACTTGTCTTATTGCTCTAGCTAGGACTTCAAGTACATGTTGAAGAGAGAGAGAGAGAGAGAGAGAGAGAGAGAGAGAGAGAGAGTACAGCCTTGCCTTGTCCCTGATTTTAGTGGGATTGATTTGAGTTTCTCTCCATTTAGTTTGATGTTGGGTATAGGCTTGCTGTGTATTGTCTTTACTATGTTTAGGTATGTACCTTGTATCCCTGATCTCTCCAGGACTTTAAACATGAATGAGTGTTGGATTTTTTCAAATGCTTTTTCAGCATCTAAGGAGATGATCATGTGGTTTTTCTCCTTCAGTCTGTTTATATGTTGGATTACATTGATGGATTTCTGTATACTGAACCATCCCTGCATGCCTGGGATGAAGCCTACTTGGTCATGGTGGATGATATCTTTTGTGTGTTCTTGGATTTAGTTCCTGAGTATTTTTGCAAAAATGTTCATTAGGGAGATAGGTCTGAAGTTATTCTTTTTTGTTGGGTCTTTGTGTGGTTTAGGTATCGAGGTGACTGTGGCCTCATAGAATGAGTTTGGTAATGTTCCTTCTTTTTCTATTGTGTGGAATAGTTTGAAGAGAATTAAAGTTAGCCCTTCTTTGAAGGTTTGGTAGAATGTTGTGCTGAAACTATCAGGCCCTGGGCTTGCTTTTTTTTTTTTTTTTTTTTTTGCAGGGAGACTTTGATGACTGCTTCTATTTCCTTGGGGAATATTGGACTATTTAATCTATTCACCTGATCTTGATTTAATTTTGGTTAAATGGAATCTATCAAGAAAATTGTCCATGCCATTTAGATTTTCTGAGCTAAAACTCCATAATGTTTACTCAGTTATTTTTTCAAAATTAAAATTTTAAAAACTATCTTATTTACTCTTCTAGTGTATGGTTTTTCATGAAACTAGAGTGCCTCTTATTCTATTTATTTTCACTTGAGAATAAGTAGAAATAGTTTAGAAAAATAACCTGAATTCAAAATTTTGTTCTGACCTTACATAATGTTGCAACTGTGACCATATCAACAAAATTGTGAGTCTTTTTAGGAAACTATTATAATATTTCATAAAAGAAAATGTATATCTGAGTAGGATAGTGATGTGAAAGTATCAGTTGAAATTAAATCAGAAATTTTCTGAAGATAGAACCAGCATATTATTTTAGCCAGTGTATGTATCATGCTATATAGAATATCAATATGTAGTTTGTTTTTCCTAAAGTATGTTCCATGGAGCAAAGATGCAAGAAAAACTTGTCATATAAGTTAAATAGCATTAGCATCTTTGTCCAAATTCACAATTTCAGGGCATCTATGCAAGGCAGACTTTTTTTCTCATTTAACATTCTGAAGAAGTTTTGCAATATATGTAACCCCTTTCAAGGCTGACCTCAGCTATAGCAATTAAGTAGCTTATATAGTGTAAGGCAAGCCTGAGATACATTACACTTTGGTTCTTTGTTGACCCTGTGCAATGCATCCTTGGCCTCTACCCATCATCTACCCTCAGGATTGAAACATTTCCAGATATTGGCACATGTATCCTGCAGAACAATGCATACCAATATTGAAGGGTAATGTTCTAATACATGTATTCCTAGTCATTGACAATGTTCTTCCACACAACAAGACAAACATTTAGGCTCCTTTCATCTTAAGAGCATCTATTGTTCCTTCTGCCAGCAGTGAGAGTAGTAGGGGACCATAAAAACAGGATACACATTTAGTCTGATTCATGAAAAAAATATTTTTTTCCTTCAGATTACACTATCGTAAACTTATTTCATGGCCCTACTTGGATGTGAGGGGATCAAAGAAAATCTCCTACCTGATTCTAGTTCAGTAGAAAAGAAAACACTACCCTAGAAGTGTATCAAAGCAGATGCTGAGACTCATAACCAAACCTTGGGCAGAGTGCAGGGAATCATATGAAAAGGAGGGGGAGTTAGTAAGACCTGGAAAGGACAGGAGCTCCACAAGGACCAAATATATCTGGGCACAGGGTCTTTTATGAGACTGTTTCTCCAACCAAGGACCATGTGTGGATATAACCCAGAACCTGCTCAGATGTCACCCATGGTAGCTCAGTATCCAAGTGGGTTCCCTTTAAGGGGAACATGGACTGTCTCTGACATGAACTCAGTGGCTGGCTCTTTGACACCCCTCTCCCCTGAGGGAGGAACAGCCTTGCTAGGTCACAGAGGAGGACATTGTAGCTAGTCCTGAAGATACCTGATAGGGTCAGATGGAAGGGGAGGAGGACATCCCTTATCAGTGGACTTGGAAAGGGGCAGAGAGGAGATGAGGGAGGGAGGAGATGAGGGAGGGAGGGAATGAGGGAGGGGCCACGGCTGGGATACAAAGTAAATAACCTGTGATTAATATAAAAAATAATAATTATATTAAAAAATAAAGTACTAAAAATCTTGAAAGAAAGAAAAGAAAACACACTTACTTGGACAGCTATCTATCTCTGCCTAAAAAGAGCTTTGTCTAGCCAAGTATGTTTAAACACATGCATGAAGACAATGCAGCAAAACAACCTTACCTTTCTTAATAGTAGAGCTTGTACTAAATGCTGCTAAGCCTAACAGGTTTAAAACTTCCTCAACTGCGGAGTCTCTTCTCTTCTCTTTGTTTTGTTTGTTTGTTTGTTTGTTTGCTCTTTTTCAAGTATTTTTTCCTCTATTTTGTTTTGATTTTTTATATTATTTTAAAAAGTAGTAGGTTTCCATATGGGATTTTCACATATCATTTTGGCTGATTTTCCCCTACCCTGCACCTGTTTTATCTACCCGTTCTTCAAATCCCTGCAATACCCTTTTTTCAGCATGTCTTCTTTCAGTGAGTTCTAATGATTCTCCATCCTCTTCCACTAAAGCCTCCTATTTTCTTCCAGTCACATTGTCCCCTCTCTAGTTTCCTGGGTCTTTTCTTCTTCTCTTTGTTTTTAGTTCTTTCCAGAGGTTTTAGAACCTAGGATAAAAACATCATACGGATTGTCTTTATTCATTAATAGGGTAATTTTAGGAGATAGTCTTGGTCCTATTTATTGATTTGTCATCAGTTAATACCAATCAGTTCTTTTATGCCTGTTCTTTCTGTGGCCTTAACTCGCTTACAGGGCCAAAATGCAAGTTAGCACTCATATGCATTTACCTCATTTGCTATGGTATTTTTATGATTGCATAGTATTAGACAAATAAAAGTACTTTATGGATGGTAATTCCCTTATGTTGTAGAGAAATCATAAAATTATCACCATGTTTAAGCAACTTAATAGTGGAATTTTTATGAGCAATGCTACATTCTCTTTGCTGTTAGCAAATTACATTATAACATGCAATAAAACCTGTCTACAGATTGTCAACATTAACTTTCTCCTTCATGCTTTCAGCTACACACCCCAAATTTGCCTAATCTCCTTATACTTGATGCTATTACATACTCCCTTTAATTCTTCCTCATCCTTAAGTTAGACATGATTCTGTCATTCTGGGTTTCATCATCACTTAGCCTAGCCCAGATCCATTGAAAATATGCCTGTTATATTATATTCTGTCAGATAAACAATATCCTTACATATAGAATCCAAAAATTAGGGATACAGGTTTTTACAACAGTGTGGCAGGTAGCTTTGAACCCCTGATCTCTTCTGCTTGTCATCGTATCTACAGTTACATTTCATGACCGAATGGAACTTTCAGAAGAAATTATGACTGCAGTTCAGCTACCTTTGAAGCAGGTACCTTTGAATTCGGTTAATCCTGAATTTTCTGTGAGCCTATGCAAGATTCTTAAAATCAAAAGAGAATGGCAGGAGTATCCGAAGCACAAAGCCTGTCTTGTTACTGGCTTGAGAGGGTAGAGAGTCTCATAGAAAGTAGAAAGGAATTAATCCAGACAGTGGGCCTGGACCCAGAGCCTCAGAGTCCTGGGTAAAATACTGATGTAATCCAGTGAGTCTGTAAGTGGTGGATCCAGTTACACCATGTGAGAGGTCCCTGACCTCCAGAAATGAGAGTTAATAAGTGACTGCTGTTCTAAGCCACTGAATTGTGGTAAATTGTGTGACTTGGTAAAAAGGAAAACAGAAAACCAACATGTTCTCCCCTTTCCAAAACTGCTCCCCGTGGGGGTTATTTTAGGCCATGAAAAATCACAGTGCATTCTGGTCATGAGATGATTCAATACTTTACAGCTTGGACTTTTTCTCCTCTAAAAATAAGGCAACTTTATTCCTGACCAATGATGGGTTCTTTCTGCTGATGCTTCTTTCTTCTGATACTGGACATTTTATGACATCATCTAGGTTATGAGCAGGAATAATCTTATAGGTGCATCCAGAATCCAGTTCTTCTCTGTTCCACTCACACAGTAAATGCTACACTTCCTAGCTCCTTGGAAGTGACTTGGGTTTTTTGTATAGATGTAATCAATGGACCAGGCCTGAGGCAGCAGTATGTTTTTTTGCAGAAATTTTCCTCTTGGTTATTTCCTAGAGAATTGCTCAATTTCTAGAGTTGGGTAATAAAAAAGTAAGTATTGGCAGCATGTAGACACTGAAATGTAGATGCTAACATTTTTCAAAATATAATATCACGTATACTGAGTAACCCAGGTTTTTAAAAAGACAAGGTGTTCTCTGTGACAGTATTTTAAGAAGGTTTCTGTGTCGTTCTTGATTATACAGAATCAAACAAGTTTCCATACCTGCAGAATGTGAAAGTTGTCTCGTTCTGTTCATGTTGCATTGAAATTGAGAGCATGATTTTTCAGAAGCAAAACGTAAGCTTTGACATGTTGGGGACACATGTCCCAGCAGCAGAAGGTGGTCCTTACATTGCCCTGGAACATCTCCATTGTGAACTGCACTCTTTTCCTTGTAATCTTCTTTGAAGTTACTTTATTCTTTTTGAAGTTCACCTTGGAAGAACTGAGCAACTGTAAGACAGTCATTATTTCTTCACCATGACATGACTAATAGCTTCTGCCATCGCTGACAGTTCTTTGCAATCTCTAATTTCTCTCTCTAGTCTTCTTTAAGGGTTGCATTGAAATGTATCTTCTTCAAATGGATATGTTTATACCTACCCAGAATTAATCACATCTATAATATATGATCACCCTTTCAATAGATTACCTAAGTGCCTGAAGACACAGTCAGTCTAAGATAAAGACAACTGATTTTTCTCTCAGGTTGTTGGAAAAAACCCAGACAGTGGGTTTATCCATTCAACCAGTAGGGATGGGCAGGGCAGTGAGGGCAATGTGCTCACCATGGCTCTCTCGTGAAATTAAACCTGATTGCATTTTCATTTAGCCTTCACATTTCACTGAAGCATGCTTTTAAAAGGCTTCATTTGTAGCACAATCTGCTAAATTTAACCTTATATAACTGCCTAAGATTATTTCTCCATCCCAAGCTTCTGCGCCAAGGAAGTAAGTATTGGTCGATATAATCTCCAGTTAGTTCAAACACCTGACCTTTGCTTGGCATCTGAATCAATGACTCCACTTTCACTTCAATGCTTACCATGTTCCCTATTGCTTTCTTCCCACCAGTTCTGCCGAGTGGATGTTGGTGTTTAATCTGTAGCCAAGAAAGCAAGGTTTCAGGCTCACGTGTGCAAGAGCCGGAGTGTGCGTGGATGCGTGCCTTGAAGGACAGGCTGCTAGAGCATGTGGATGCCTGGAAGGGTGGAGCTTAAGTGCAGGAGAGGGTTTTTGAAACATGCTCAGTGGACTAGTGGAAGGACATAGGGGGGCATGACAGAGGGAGGATGGAGGGGATCAGGAGGCGCTGAGGGAGGGGGCTACAGCCAGAATACAAAGTAAATTAATAATGATAATGATAATAATAATAATAAAAGAAAAATGAAGTTTCCTGTTCACTCAGTGGTGTTGCTCTTCCATGACACTGGGAAGGAAGTTAGTAATTTCAGTTCTGTGACTTTGTATATTTTTTTCTTAAAAGAGAGTTCCCCTGAATTATCTGATTTTCAGTCCTCCTAAAATTCTTGGGTCTACCGTAAAAGATATGCTTTCTATTGCAAGAATTATTTCTATTGCTTTTAGTGTTTGCTTGGAAGAATATATTCTGCTATCACTGTAATTGGCAAATAATATTTAATTAATTTTTATTCAGTGGAGCTCTGCAGGTAATAAACAATTTAAAGAAAGAGACTCTCTAAGGATGATAAAAATTATCTTTTAACTCATGAATATTCCATTTTTTCATTTTGCACAGATGGGTGATTTCATTTGAAAGTAATAGAAAAACACTGAACAGCCTGCATGCTGCAAGTCTAGAAGTTTGGTAATAAAGCCTGAATCTTGAGCTAACTCTTCATGTGCCAGGCATTGAGCCATCCCTGCTTATACTGAGGGAGGAGTTATGCACATGTCTTATCAGAATTAAAATTATATCTTATATTTTAAGTTTGGAAATACCAGACCCATCTTCTCCAGTTAATTTTGGTAAATATAGCTATCTCCCTGGCAAACAAAAAAGGTATGAATATAATCATTCGTTTCTGTTCCCTTTAACAAAAAGATATTTTTGTGCAGCCGGATCTGACTGTTGAAGCTTGAGTCTCTTGGAGGCGATAAAATCAGATAAAATATATTTTAGATGAGCAACTAATAACATCTTAAGGAAAGTCTGTATCACCTTTGTTAAAAACTCTGTCACATCTGTGTTTTCTCTTTGCGTTGTGAGGAAAAGTTGGGGATTGATTGGTGTACTCTGTCGTTTACTTGTAGATTGTCCTCCTTTTAGCATTTAAAAAAAATTAGTCAAAATGTCCCGCCATCTCTTATACGACCTGAGTGTGTAGGCAGGGTGAAAGGATGTGGTTGAAAGGGTTCTTAGATGGAAGAAGGCCTCCATTTCCATCCTCTTTGAGGAGGGAAGGATCTCAAGTTGTGTCCTGGCAGCAGCAGGAGAGGGAATTACTGTAACGAAGATCTCTGAGAAGACTGTAGTCAGTTCATTGTATGAGATTCTTCTTCTTCAAGAGCTAACAGATGAATGTTTTTCTCCTTTTTTTTTTTTTTTTATCTACCAGTGCTTTCTTGTATTGATTCATGGAATGACACATTTTAATGTCTTTCTTTAAGAAAAGAGACTGATCCTTTCTCTTCCTTACATAAATGTTTAATTGAGATCTGATTCTGTACAGCAAAATGTACAAATCTTAAAGGGTACAGGGCTCTAGGTTTGATAGATGAATGTCCCTGTGGAGCAAACATTCCCAATTAAGATATAGTGACAGCCAACACCGGAAAGTCCTCCCATGTCCTTGTCAGTCTGTGACCTCCCACAAGCCACTGGTATCTGATTTTCTCCACTAATTGACTTAGTCTGTCCTTAAACTTATATGAATCAAATCAAACAGTACTTACTTGTGTCCGGTTTCTTCTATTCAACATAATGTTTTTAATATTCACCCATTTTGTTGCATTTTTTGTCTGTTATCTTAACAGCAGACATTTCACTTGATTTTAATTGTTTGTCTATTCTGCATCATGCCTAGTCAATTCTCTTTACTGGCCTCTTTATAGTGATTTATTGCAATATGCTTAGAGTATTTACATAGAAATAGAATATATCTGTCATAAGGATGAGTTTAACTATTACAAGAAAATGTCTATTCTTTCTTTTCCTTTCTTTTCTTTTTTTGGGGGGTGGTTTTTGGAGACAGGGTTTCTCTGTGTAGCCTTAACTGTCCTGAACTTGCTTTGTAGACCAGGCTGGCCTCAAACTTACAGAGATCCACCTGCCTCTGCCTCCCCGAGTGCTGGGATTACAGGCATGTGCCACCGCTTCTGTCTGTTTATGTCTTTTCTTAAATTTAATAAGAAACTACCAAGTTGTGTCCTGGTAGAAGTTTTGCTTCATAGTCACATCAGCACAGGATGAGAGAAGCAACTGCCTCGCCTCCTCTTCGGCATCAGATACTGCCAGTCCTTTGATTGTAGCTCTTCTAGCAGCATTCCTTCCTAGTCTTGGCTATTAATGATTTCAAACAACCTTCGATGTTTGTTACTCAGTAATATGGCCTCTTCTGCTGAGTATTGGTCCAAGAATTTACCTATGTTTAAAAAAATGCTAAACTTTTAATTATGGATCAGTTTAGATCTACATAAAAATTGATAAGTTGGATGTTTCTGTGTGTCCTTTTGATAGATTAGATTATTCTATTACTGCTGTTTTTCAATATTTAGGCACTGATATTGGCATTAATTAAAGTTTAAACTTGGTTGGCATTTCACCAAAGTGTTTTCATGCTTAGGTTCTCTTTCTGTTCCAGGATTCAGCCCGATGTTCCCAATGTTCTAAATAGCATATGTTTGGTGTGACACTACGATTTCTAGCCTATGACAGTTTTTCAAAATTTTCTACCCCATGCTTTCTTCTCATGATTAGAGTAGTTTGAAGAGTATTATGAAGATGCAGTGTCTCTTGTCACATCCTGTGAGAGGGTTTGTGAAGTTGGGTAGCTATGATTGCTTGGTTAATGTAGCCCTCTAGAATCTTTAAAGCAACAAAACTTGTTATTGCTGTATATGTATATGTATGTGTATGTGTATGTATGTATATGTATATGTATATGTATATGAATATGTATATGTATATGAATATGTATATGAATATGTATATGTATATGTATATGTATATGTATATGTGTATGTGTATGTGTATGTATATGTATGCATGCCCATATATATATGCTGACATCTCCAATCTTTGTATTTATTAATTTCTGTTTATATCATCGCTACATATGAATTCACTATTATATCATTTACTGTAATATTGTTATCATCTCTTGCCCTTGTGTATCTGTTACTGCCCTCTCTAAGAGTAAGGAAGCAGGGGCCCACAGTCTATGATTTAACATCACTGTTGCTACACACATCTAAAGTAGCTTCAAAATTTATTCTAGAATTCCCGTGAGAAACCGATTTGCTCATTAGAGAACATCTTTTATGTTTATTGTACAATTGTTTTAACTTTAAATCATAGGTTTTTAGCCAGAACACAATTTTCCGAAGTTAACTGGGTCACTTCTTTGTGTTCCCATTTTAAAAACTGGAATATTTACTTTTTAAATTATTTCTGTGTTTTTGAACAAATTTAAAATGTAATTTTCAGATACATGCTTTTTAACTTTTTTTCAGACTTTTATGTCCCACGTTTTTTATTAGTCACTTTAGATGAGAAATTGAAGTTTTGGTGAAGTCTAGTTTTTCAGGGTCACTTGTATTGCTAGTGCTTTACATATTTCATCTAAAATATCTTTACCTATCTCTAGATCCAAGTGCTAAATTGTTTCTCTATAATTTTCTTAAAATTGTAAGTTTTGATAGTTTTTCTCTAACTTTCTTAGAGTCTTATAATTTTCATAAATGTGGTTTCTTGGGTTATAAAATGCACACATTGAGGTCTCATTTTGCCAATGTAAATATACAATAGACCTAGCATTTGTTGTAAAGGAAATGCTTTTTATTTGTTGAATGCTAGTAGCATCATCACCAAATCATTTTTCCTGTTTTCTTGTGAAACTATATATGGATTCACTGCTCTGTCACATTGGTCTCTATATATGTGGGGTTACGCCAATAACATACAATACAGCCTATGAAATGGACCTTCATAATGAGTACTGAAGTTAAGTACTGCTGATCCTGACTTCGATTTTCTTTTTCAATAGTTTTTTCCTATATAGGCTCTTTAGATTTCTGTTCAGAGCTGTGGCACAGTTTATAGAACTATATAGAAGTATATTCATTGGATTTCACTGACTTCTCAAATTAGCTTAAAAGGAATTGGCATGTGTACAACACTAAGCTTACAAGATCCATCTCCTTAAATTGCAACCCTGCACGAGGCCACATAATTCCTGTGGCAATGGTGACAGGTTTGGAAACACATAACGATCAAAAAAATAATTCAGAATAAAAAAATACAGGGCTTATTGGTTGTTTCTAGCCATACACGTCTGCTTTGCACCATGTGACCTGCACACTTTGTTCTAAACACAAGTTCAGTTCCCAGCACCAGTATTAGGTGGCTCACAACCACCTCCAATTCCATCTCACACACATAACACACAGCAAAAGACACAGATACACAAACACTTTAAAATATCATCCATACCATTTAAAGATTTATTTTATTATGTATGAGCGTACTTACACATATCTGTGTAAATATACACAAGGATCAAAAAAGGACACTGGATCCTTGGAGCTTGAGTTGCAGGTGTTTGTGGAATGCTGAGCTTGATATGTGGGTGCTGAATTCTGAACATCAGTCATCGTAACTGCGCAGCAAGCACTCTTAACCATTAAGCTATCTGTCCAGTGCCCAAGTTTCCTTATGCTTTATCATCAACAAATGTTTTCAGAATAACGCCTTTTATATACCTGCATACCAAGAGTATTTTAAAATAATTTTTTTGGATGAAAAATGGGTAACAAGTGGAAAAGAGAAAATTTGAGGAAGTGAAATTCTAAACCATAAGTGTGGTACATAATTTCATTTATTTAGATGTTTCTTAATTTCTGTGGTGGTTATTTTGTAACTTTCACCAAAAAGCAGGTATATCTTCTGTTAAATGTTTTATATTTCTATTGAAGTAGCATTTTATTTTGTTTAGATGATAGAATACATAACCGAACATGTTTTCATACATTTAAAAACTGTGTCCTAAAGACTTTCTGGACTCACACAAAGGGTGGGAATAAGACAGGGTGATGGAGAGGGAGGGAGAGAGAGACAACTTTGGAAGGTATGTGTTTTCAGTTCCTTAGATTACATATAGCATGTGTCATACACATATGCTTAGAGACTCTAGCTCAATTTTATAAATTCTACTTCTTTTCCTTATCTATTATAATGGCTATAGTCTTTAAATTCTGTTACGTCAAAGATATGGAAGTATTTCAAATGATTATAAAGATTTTATCAAATTATATTTTCCTTGTGATTTTTTTTCTTTATCTGGTTAGTGTGTTAAATTATGGTGGATGATTTATTGAATATTAAATCAAACTCTTATTCCTAGGACAAATTTTTCCTTGTTCCTTGTTCAGGGTATATTAAATATGTCTATAAATTTAATGTTGTCATAATTTAAGATTTTTGTTTTTGAAGGATTATGTTGTCAGGTTATATTCCCAGAACCATGTAGTCATCAGATAATGAGTTAGGATGCTTGTATTCCTCAATAAAAGATTGTCTAAACTAGGATGGTTTGCGGGCGTGTCCATGAAGGACTACATTAACTCAGGTGGAAAGCCGTGTCCACTGTGGGGACAGGTGACTCTGGATTGGGTAAGAGTGGAGAAAGCGGCCTGAACACTAGTATAGATGCATTCGCTGATAGTTCTCCACCCCAGAGTGGGGATGCAATGCGATTAGCTGCAGTAAGCCCATGCCTTGACTTGTCAGCAAGTATGGGCTGTGCCTGAAACTGAGCCTGATAAGCCGTTTCTCCCTGAAGTTGCTGTGGTCAGGGTATCTTGTCACAGTAACAGGAAATGAAACTAAGGAACCCTGGACAAACTGTACTACCTCACTGCCTACCTATAAAGAACTCTGTCATTTTGAATGTTAGCTTCAGGGGTCTTTCAGACTCTTAAATAATCTAATAAGATATTATAATCTAATACTACCCATATTGTCTTTATTTTGCCATATGTTCTCCTCAATAGAGGGCAGAATTTTCTAAAGTTTCTAAGCTGTCTTTGCGTGGTTTTCTGTTTTTCCAGTTGGAACTGCATTTTAAAACTTTATATTCAGTTCAGGCATATTCTTTACTTAAATATTTACAAATAATTACCATAATTTGACATCTTGTTTTTAGAATATGGACTATTTATTTGTAAAATTAGTTATAAATTTTTTTCTGATATTTTGAAATCACATTACCTATAAAATGCAGCAGTATAATAACATTCATTTTCTTATACTTAACCTAAATAAAGCTATAGGCTATCTATTATATTTCCATTTCTTTAAGTGGAAAATAAAAAATCAATTTTTTTTGTCTTTATTGAGTAAATTTCCCTGAAGCTCTTGTTTCTTCTGAGAATCACTAGCATCCTCAACATCATAGTAAGTGGGGCCCTTTCCCTGTTATTCTCTACAGTGTAAGCACTAAGGCATTGTAAGGAAGGGCATTAAAGGCTTTTGTTTCTGAAGTACAGGAGTGCTTATACATGCTGTGTCTCTTAAGCCAGTCATTTCTTCATCTGTGAAAATGAATCTAATACTATCTAGTATCTATTCCAGAGTTGCTTTATAGCTTAAGTTGTTTATCACAGCAAAATATCCTATGGATATATACAAAGAAATGGTACAGGACTCTCCAAGTGAAGAAGAGCAAACCCACCTTCCCCCGATAGTGAAAGGAGCCCTACGAAATTCACAGTGTATTTTCTCTTTAAAATTCTATCAAAGGTGAAGTATAATGAGTAACTTGTGGTAAAATGTGGACAGACAAAAGGCAAACTGTACCTTCAATTTTTACATTCCCAAATTGTGTCATTAGAAAGTATTTTAATGAGAAGATTTTTGGAATTTTTACAATGACTCACAACAGATTTCCAGGATTGCCTGTGTGTAAGGAACACTGATTAAAATGTCAATATTACAGTTACTTAATTGGATAAATATCTAGAATACACTTTTCCTTCATAAAAACTTCTTTTTTAAAAATATTTTTTGTATTAATCACAGTTTATTCATTTTTATCCCAGATGTAGCCCCCTCCCTCAGTCCCTCTCAATCCCCTCTCCCTCCCTTATCCCCTCCCATGCCCCTCTCCAAGTCCATGGATAGGGGAGGTCCTCCTTCCCTTCCATCTGACCCTACCTTATCAGGTCTTATCAGGACTGGCTGTGTCTTCCTCTTTGGCCTGGTAAGGCTGCACCCCCACGCTGGGGTGGGGGGTCAAAGAGCCAGACACTGAGTTCATGTCAGAGACAGCCCCTGCTCCACTCACTTGGATACTGAGCTGCCATGGGCTGCATCTGAGCAGGGGTTTCAGGTTATCTCCATGCATGGTCCTTGGTTGGAGTATCATATCGATCATGTGCTGTGCCTCTGGTTTTGGCATCAAGGTTGTGCTGTTTGACATTTGATGAGACTTTCTCAACTATAAAAATACATTCTAAAATCAACAGTATTGAAACATCCTCTGGTTGGTATACGTGTTTTCTTAAGATTATTCTTTCTTCACACTTCACAAGCTTTATGGTGATGAACATTTAAAATTTTTCCTAGGTCAAATGGGAATCATGATTCTTTCCAAAGTTCTGATCCTGGTCTAAATAATAAATGACCTTAACTCTTTGGAGAATAAAATTTCATTGGCAATATATAAATTTAATGTCTTTTAACTGTGTTATCATAATTTTATGCATGGTAGATTTTCATCCTATTGTATTTGATTATACATGTGGTCATTTCATCTCCCTCACTTTGAGGCCTTCCTTTGGAGGTTGACATAATATGCCATTAGGGACCCATCCAAAAGAGAGTAAATGTGCTAGACACGTACTTGAGATGGTTTGGAAATCAACCTTGAATTCTCCTATATATTTAATAGACTGTGGGTCATAGTAGAACATTTTTTACGCTATGGTCCAAAATTATTTAAATACATATGGAGTTAACTGTCATTTTTATTTCTATTCTAGATTTTCAAAAATACTCTGTATACCACAAAAATTTTAAGTAACAAAATAATTAATTCTCTTTAATTTACTATACACTGTGCTAGTCAGTATATTGAAAATCACTGGTCCTGAACCATCACATAATTAAATTAAAAGCAGAACATTCTTCCTCTTCTGACGGAAATGAAACTTTGCACATTTTCCCTGTTCTGCATTACATTATATTCTCAGTGTTGGTCTTTTGATAATACAAATTAGCTTTTTGATTGTTCCATTCCACGTCTCCAAAGCTTTTCACACAGATCTTTGTTCAGACTGGGCTTTTTTTTTTAAGATATAATACTACAGAAATTTATTCATATTTTTATCTTCTGTATTATTTGAATCAGCATGCAACATGATAGATTGGCAAGACAGAGAAGGCAACATAAAACCTAAGAACATACACATTGGTGGAAAATGGTGGCCATGTATGCTGTTCAATGGTTAAGAGTACATACTTCTCAGAGGCCCTCTGTGATAGGCTCCTGTCCTGTTCCCTGTGTTCTCCCTCTTCTGATGTCCATCTCATTTGCCTTTCTGAGTGAAGATTGAGCATTTTACCAGGGTCCTCCTTCTTGTTTAGCTTCCTTAGGTGTAAGGATTTTAGAATGATTATCTTATCTTATATCTCTAATATCCACTTATAAGTGAGTATATACCAGGTGTGTCTTGCTGCTTCTGGGATACCTCACTCAGGATGGTCGTTGAATGTCTTGTTTTCTACTTCCCCTTACACAGTTCCACCTGAACCGTGTGTGTTGCTGACATGCAGCTGTTTAACAGAGCGTTGTTCTCTCAGTTTCGTCAGGCAGTGACAGGGATTGTATCATCGATGTCTCTCTTATGTTCTGAGTGCAATGTAATTCAGTGATCCGATGTGTTTAAAGTAATTCAAAGCAAGAGTTTTCTTTAAATAGTAGAATTTAAACTATTACTAGATCAGGGGCTGGAGAAATGACTTAGAACTTAAGAGAACCGGCTGCTCTTCCAAAGGTCCTGAGTTCAATTCTCAGCAACCACATGGTGGCTCATATACCATCTATAATAAAATCTGGTGTCCTCTTCTGGCCTGCAGGCATACATGCAGGAGGAACACTGTGTTCATAATAAATAAATCTTTTTTTTTTAATTATTAGTTTTAAGAGGCTGATAGTTTGGGTAAACTTTGATCTGATTTTATTGACTACAACATACATATAAATTATTTCATTACATTTTGTCTTGTGTTTAAATACAAATAATACATTTTGTGCCTTTGAGGTCATGACTCACAGTATTTTCCAAGCCTAGCTTGAACTCCTAAGCTAAAGGAATCTTCCAACCTCAGCTCCCCAAATCCAAGATTATCAATGCATGGACATATGCACAGCTCCCTGATCTCTTTCCTCCTCCCCCAGCAAGAGTTTGTTTTTGTGCATAGTTATCAGGAAGACTCACCCCTGGGATTTAAGAAAAACAGAAGGAACTTTCATCACAGAGGAAAAAGACAGCTACTAAGTGAACGTGCCTGGCATAATTCAATGTAATTATGATAAAAAGCTCATGACATATAGAAGGAGCCATCAGGGCCAGAACCTGGCTTAGACTTAGATGCTGAGTAAGACTGTTCTGATGAAATGATGTGTGGGCAGCTGTTCATCAGCAATTGTCATGATTACATAGGAATGAATTATTATCCCCATCTTAGCGATCAGAACTATAAACTACAGTTTCAGACAACTACAGGTTTAGTACTGTTGAAGAACTCACCTTGGGTGGGGCCAATGTCCAGAACTATATGACTATGCAACCTCTTTCAGGATGATATACAGTTCCAAAAGAAAGCACGAGATAGATTGTGTGGGATGATAACAGCTGAAGGAAAATATATGGACTGAGAGAGAATAGAGGGAAAGAGAAATTTTATGAAAAGGGTCTGTATTCTAATGAGAAGCAATGAGAGGTTCATTTTTACAATTAAATCAGCTGAGACATTATACAAAATCTGTGTGTCCTTACATGTTAAATAGGTGTACAATTATGTTTTTCCCCCTTGTTTTTCAACTTTGAGTCTGTGGTTCTTTGGCCGTTAAAATTTTCAACATATTATTTATTGATTGAGTATGTTCTTTTATTTTGGTTTTAATAGGTACATGAATATTTATTGTTATTGCTACTACAAGTCACATTTTCTTTTGATCACATGGGCAGAAAGAAATGTCGATCTGCAGTCTTCCGTGCTGGTGATACTCTGGACAGGATGCTGTTCTCCAAGGGGGAACACAAATAGGTACCCCACTACCAATGGCAGAATAGCAGGGACTGTGCTATCGTAGGACACCTGAAAGTTGTCCAAGAATACAGAAAGACACAGAGTTCTATTGAAGAAATAGTTCTCATGCAATATCTTCTTTTTCGAATGCTCTTTCAGGGCAACAGATCACTACTGTTTAATATGACATGCAAAGGACTGCGTATAGGCCGCTCCTTGCAGTGTGCAATGCAGAGCAAACTATGGTGTTTTAAAGACCGCCCCCCCCCCAATACTTTCTTCCCTGGCATCTTCTGCATCCATCCATGATGTGCCGACTTAGCATCCTCATATCTCAGGTTCAGTCTCATTCGAGGTTTGTTCCAAGGATTGACTGATCCCTAGAGTCACTGTTTAAATCCATGGCCCTAGTGAACATTCGCCTTCCTCCGTTCCTGTGACCTTGGGGTCAGAGGACCTAATAGGTCATCCTGTCCTGACTGTTAGCCTAGGGGTCTGTCAATTGTGGTGTCAGGTAATTACTTGACCCTCCACTACTCACACTTTAAACACTAAAAATCTCTTGCTAATTAAGCTGGAAATGTCATGATTTAAATAGTGTTGTGTCATGCACATAGCATGTACTTGTTATGAGCTGGGGTGTTTACATCATGGTCATCTGAGATATCAGCATGGTTTCACCCATAAAGCATATTTTGTTGCAAATGCTGTCTTCTCTTAACAGATCATCAAATGAAAAATCTCTTTGGTCAGATGGTCTGTGACTTCTGTATATAGCATGTCCTTTGAAAAAGACAGATAGTAGATTCTATCAACTTCATTCAGAAAGCTGTGTTACTCTTGTGTGGCAAGCCTCTAAATTATTCTGCTGTCATATAAAGGCCAAACTTCGAATGTTGCCTGCAAGGACAATGCCAGATTTATAAGAGGGATCCACCCTTGCTAACTCAGAGTTTCTCTGTAATCTGTCTCCTGGGAGCTAGAGATGTATGACACCATTCTCCTTCTTTTCCCTGTGTTCAAAAGTTACATCTCACTGTTACACACTGTGCAAGCCTATTCTTTGTGTGTGCTTTTAAACCTTTTGTTATGCTCTAAAATGTTATGTAGTATTATTACATCAACTATTTCCAGAGCAGAAATTGAGCTACTTGATAATGGTAGCCCAGGCAAATTCCAAGATGTAACCATAGTTTTCTGATTTAGTCACTTCAAATGGCAATTCGGGTTTGTGTGTGTGTGTGCGCATGTGTATGTGACGGTGACTGTGTATATGTATGTGACTGTGCATGCATGTGTCTCTGTGCCTACGTGTTTGGCATCAGAATGCAATGCATGCAGCTGTTGGGTAAGTAGGTTCCACATCCATATTTTCACACAGCGACCAGCAGAGAACATCAAGCGTCTCTCTTTCCCACTCCTTCTAACTATCTGGAGATACAGTTTCTTACTGAACCTACAGCGAGGCGAGTTGCAAGTCAGTCCTGTCTAGCTGACTCCGATGGTTCTCCTGGTTCAGTCCCCCACATTGGTAGGACTACAGACACTCAACGGCCACATCCAGCTTTATACATAAGTGCTGAGGTTTTGAACTCTGGTCCTCATCACTGCACAGAATGTATTCTTAACCACTGTGACGTCTCTGGAGCCATCAGCTTTACTTTTTGAGCCAGTATCTATCGATGGACTCAGATCACAGCAACTCTGCTAGGTGAGCTGGCTTCAGGAATCTATCTGTCTCTGTCCCCTCCCTAGCACTGGAATTACAGGCATGCATTGCAAGAGCTAACATTTTTTACACGGGTGCTGAGTATCTGAACTCAAGAATCCACGCTTGCAGAGCGAACACTTCTTTGACCAAGTCACTGTCCCAGTCCTCAGAGGCAGATTTTAACGGAAGGTTCTATGTACAAATCACGGTTTGTTCATATATTTGCTGCCAGGAAAGCTAATCTGCACTAAGAGTCCACATTCTTTCTCTACCGCTGCCCCTCTTACTGCCCACTCTTTGGACTCAAATTACAGATTGTGTTCAATTGTCAATAATTATGAAGTATTAAGTATTTTTGAGATTATCCTTTAACTCGTTGTGTAGTCAAAGACAATTGTTGAAATCTTTATCCTCTTCGTTCGGCTTCCCAAGCACTGGAACTGTAGATACGTGCCATCACACCTGGCACCAAGAATTATTTATTGTTAATAACCATCTGTTCTAAGTGCCCCAAACCAGTTAATGGAAGAGCTTCCTTTTATCCAGTTAATACTTCTTTTAAGAAAGTCTCATAAGAATATGGCAAGCTGAGAAATATGAAGAAAGCTTCATTCCAAAAGAGGAAGGGGAGAAATGATTTGCATGTTAATTGTATAAATCATTTTTCATGACAGCACGAATACTTCCCTGCCATTTAAAACTATATTTTCTGTGTCTTTCGAAGTCATATTATTTCATTATTTTTTCCATTTAATAAAACATATGCTTATTGCAAATATTATCTTATTTTGATATAGTTTAATGGCATTTACAGTCCAACTTTCTTGCTTTTATTTTGACTTGGTATCTATTGGCATATACATCAAACGTTGTGGTGTAGGATATTTGTAATAGTCTATTGGCACACTGAACTTTTCCGACTCTAATTCTTTTATCTCAAGGAAGTTTAGAGAAAGTTTCCCTTAAGAAATCACTTGGAGACTGAACTGTCATGGCTACATCTGTGCAGGGGTTCTAGGTTATCTAGGTTGGTGTATCCATCTCCAAAAAGACCCCTGGGCCAAGATTTTTGGTTCTGTTGTTCCCCTTGTGGAACTCCTGTCTCCTCTATCTGTCTCTCCTTCTTTCATAAGATTCCCTGCACTCTGCCCAAAGTTTGGCTATGAGTCTGATCACCTCCCCCTATGTGGTGGGGGGAACCTTACCAGGTCACAAAGGAAGACAATGCAGCCAGTCCTGATGAGACCTGATAGGCTAGGGTCAGATGGAAGGGGGGGAGGACCTTCCCTATCAGTGGACTGGGGAAGGACAAGGTAGGAGAAGAGGAAGGGAGGATAGGATTGGGAGGGGCATAAGGAAGGGGGTTTCAACTAGGATACAAAGTGAATAAGTTGTAATAAAAAGAAAAGAAAGCACACCTTCAGTTTCATTTGTAATCATTGAAAGAGAGGTAATAGTTCATGGTGTCCCATGATCTGGTAGTATTTCCTTTATGAGTCAACTGGATATAATATTTTATTCCTCTGTGATTTTCAGCTAACACCAGATAAAGCAGAATCAGAAAAGGAGAAGTGAGTAAAATAGTCATTCTACACACTATCCATCTCACCTTGTTAAACCCAATCTGCAATGGTATTGCTACTAAAATGATAATTCTTGATATTGGTAAATATTTTAGAGAAAGAAATGAACCTATGTTGAACATTACTCAATCTAAAATACAATTCAGATACTAAGATCATTACAGAAAATCTGACTATTCTAGATTGCATATTTAGTTGGCAATAAAGACCAGGTATCCTGATACTTAGAGAAAAACTAAAACTATTTAAATGGATGTGGTTTTCATTGTTATTTTTGTATTTGACATCATTTCTTCTCTTAGTAGTATATCCAGGATTTCTGTGTGACTGATGCATATATGATTATGTTAATATGTAATACTAATTTGATAGTATTTACCTTTTCTCTATCAATAAAACTGGCATACATAATGCTTCTTGTAGAATTAGCTAGTTCAGATTTGTCTGAAATTTTGAAAAAAGTCAATTCTAGAGAGTGAGAAAGAAGGAAGAAAATTACTTTTGAATGAAGAAGCGATCTTCAACCGCCACCAACTACCCTTTCCTTTACTCTGAAAGTGATACAGATTATCATGAATTTCACAACAGGGAGCTTGGTGGGCTCCAGAAAAATAACCAGACCAGGAGATGTTTCTAATGATTGAATCCAGTGTCCGTTTTTATTCCCAAATTGAACATTCATTCTCAAAAACAATACTAAAGAGTCTAAAATTTTGTCAGAGACTGTCTCTTCTCCCCTTTTTAGGGAGTCCACATGGAGACTGAGCTCTCTATGTGCTACATCTGAACAGGAGGTCTAGGTCCTCTTTATGCATGGTCTTTAGTTGATGCATCAGTCTCTGGAGTCCCTCCTAGCCCTAGCTTCTTTGGCATTGTTGGTCTCTTTATGGGGTTCCTGTCCCCTTCAGGTCCTTCTATCTTCCCCTTCTTCCATAAGATTCCCTGTGCTCTGTCCAAAGTTTGGCTGTGAGTCTCTGCATCTGCTTTGATCCCCTGCTGGGTGGAGTCTTTTAGAGGACATCTGTGGTAGGCTCCTGTCCTGTTCCCTCTCTTCTACTGCTTCCAGTATCTATCCTGTTTTTCCTTCTGAATGAGAATTAAGCATCTTTCCTAGGGTCCTCCTTGTTGTTACGTTAGTATGTTTATTCTATATTATATGCCTAATATCTACTTATAAGTGAGTATATATGACGCATGTCTTTCTGTTTCTGGAATACCTTATCCAGGATGATCTTTTCTAGTTCCATGCATTTGCCTGCAAATTTTTAATAGCTGAGTAGAATTCCATTATCTAAACCCAATTTCTGTATGAACTCGGATGCCTGTTCTTTGATTAATTCTCCCTGGGAGGGAAGGGGGACAGCTTAGACAGCCCACAGAGGAAGAGGATCCGGCAGTCCTGATGGGACCTGATAGGCTAGTGTCAGACAGTAGGGGAGGAGGACTTCCCCTATCAGTGGACTAAAGAAGAGGAATAGGGGAGGAAGAAGAAGGGAGGTTGGGACTGGGAGGAGACAAGAGAGGGGGCTACAACTGGGATACAAAGTGAATAAATTGTAAAATAATAATAATAGTAATAAAAATAGTAAATTTTTTAAACGAGTCTAAAAACACAGAACTACTGCAGGTAAACTTGCCACTGTGCATGGTTTCAACACTAAAGAAGACTTGTTAAAGAAGTTTCTTTGATTTGTGTTTGAATTACATTGCTTAGTCACTAGCCATCCTGAAGAAAAGACTCGGAAGCATGATATGAGCCAGTTTCCTGTTCTGAATCCAAATGGGTAAACATAAGGCAACCAATGGGGTACAACTTAGAAACTACAGAATTAAACATTCGCCACTTGTTATATGCTTAATTGCTGTATTTCTTTTCCTTGAGTGTTTATGTATGTTAAGCCAGTTTTCCAGACTGCTTGAGCGAGTCTCCTCTCCTCTGGTTCACTGCTTCTTGCCCTTATCTTTTCAGACTAAGCACTGAGCACAGAATCCCATTCCCCAGATACTTCCTTCACGCATGCAGAAAGCACCCATCTTCCAACAAACCCTCAGACTGACGTTCTTACACCTTAATCCTGAGTCTTTCCTAACTCTACTGTCTGGCTTTCATGCAGGCTCCAAGCTTCCAAGAAGCTAATTTGTTAGAAGCTGATATTGATAGCATTGCCTATAGATTGTTCTTAGTATCACCATTGGCCACTTTTGACACTACTGTGTTCAGTGTCTTCAGAGTATGGAAGACAATCAAGACTTATTAGAATGGATGAATGAAAGAATGAGCAAATGATGTCATGAATTAGTTAGCTTTCCTGCACAGCTTGCCGTTGCATGGTTCAACTTAGCAAGCAGTGAAAGAAAGAACTCCCAGGCCCTCTGTGAGTCTTGCAGCCAATGCGCTCTGAGTGGTTATTACCGACGCATGCAGGCCTCGGCACACGCTGCTCTTTTTCTCAAATAATCACTTACTGGCCTTTGGCTAAGCACACTGCTCCTTCAAGGGCATTCTTTGGCAAGAGCAGAAACAAGTTCTTGCCAAAACCTTCCTTCTAGAGAAAGAGAGCTGTGGCTTTGAGGTTGCAACTTTAAAGTCAGTTTCCGTAAAGAATGAGGCTTAAACTTTGACTTCAGTATTAGCTCAGTGGGAAAACACATTTTTGGGGGGTGGGGGAAGAACACTTTTTCTTTGGGAAGTCTGTGAGAATTCTTTCAAGATCAACGTGTTAAAAAAGCATATGCAAAACAAAGATGAATCCATAACATTATCAGCTGAACTTGTTTTAAATTCTGTTTCAGTTCTGTCCTTTTTAAAATGGAGACAAAGGCATTCTTACCTCCTAATATGATAATGCATGTGAGAATACCCTGAGCTGTATTATGAAAATGTGATTTTTTTTGTGACTTAAAATGAATCCGTAATTGGTGAGTTGAAAATATAAATCCTTATAAGAAAAAGAAAATATAAACCCTTAAGTGTTATCTTTCTGAAATTCAGATTTTAGATGCACAAACATCAGTTTTTATTCAATACTGTCGTCCGTATATGCCCTTATGTAAGTGTGTTCAGATAAATCCTACAATGGTTCTTCAATTCTCAGGCTGGCTTCTTCTACTCTAGTAACTGGATCTTTGCTTTAACATGGACGTGGGTTTTTTGTTTGTTTGTTTGTTTTGTTTTTCTCATGAGGCATTTTGCCTTATTTGGATGCTAGCAAGTTTATAAGAATCTGTATTTAAAATTATTTGAATGTGAACTAGAAACCAGCAACAGTATCCCATTTGATACTGTAAAAACAACTGACTGCTGTGGGCATTTTGTAAAGACTTCAGGCAGCAGTGGTTACATTTTAAAGTCTTTCTAAAGATCCCTTCTAAGGAATACATGCCACGTTGCCAAGGCAATTTCCCTATGAAGAGCACTCTCTGTTTTTCAGTCCTGTGTTTAAAGTAATCAGACAAATTACTCAGGGAACATTTCTGTTCCATTGATTAATAGTTTCAAGTAGCCTAAAGGCCTTTACCATGAACAGCTGTCCACATGCCCTTCATTTGCTCTAACAGGCAAGAGGTGTTAGTCGCTAGCCATCCTGGCTGGAACAGAGCCGTAGATGCAGCGGGTGACAATGCCAGGAACACTCAGCAACACAGACAGGAAAACTCCCCTAAAGCAAGACTTGAAAAGAATGGAATTTTGTGGGTTTGAAATGTATTTTCTCTTTTGGTTTTAAGATGCTCAAATTCCAAAGGGGCAATTGGGTTAAGGAGCCCATGCTGAAGTGTGATTCATAGCTGAAGCAAGAGAGAGGCCTCTCTCATTCTCCGGGAAGCCAAGAAAGAAATTCTACACAAGTACACTGCCTCGAAAGCATTATAAGCCCCTTGGTTTCAGAGAAAAATTGACAAGCTGTCCCTCCAGAGGCTTTTCAGACTAAATGAGTGCTTTGAAAGTAGGAATCATATTTTTCTCTGTCAGCTTTTGTGAGCCAAGACATCTAGAAAAGTGTCATGATGGGAAGCACAGTGAAGGCAGCTCAGCTCCATGTTTATCAGTGGCAAAAAAAATGCTATCAGTTTGTCACATTTATATGGAAGCATCTTATGAAGTTTAATTTATGATAATGCATAATATTTTATGCATATTTATATAAACATATAATGTATTCTGTGCTTTAACCTAAAATGTAACTTGGCAAAAATCATTAAAGATAGAGTCAGAGGAACCTAATGAATGTCTCTACCCTTACCATGAGTCTATTTAGTTGCATGATTGTACCCAAGTAGCAACTACTAACTGACCTACATTTAAATATTTTTAAAGTAATTTCTTCTTTTACCACATCCTCTCCAGCATGTGTTGTTACTTGAATTTTTGATCTTAGCCATTCTGATGGGTGTGAGGTGGAATCTTAAAAAGTCATTTTGATTTACATTTCCCTGATAACTAAGGATGTTGACCTTTTAATTTTTTTTTCTTGTTTTGTTTTTACTAAGCTTAGAAATGTAAAAATTTGGGGAAGCAGTAAATGCTATATTGGTTTTTTCCATTTATTTATTTATTTATTTATTTATTTATTTATTTATTTAACTATCTATTTATCTATCTATCTATTTATTTATTTATTTATTTATTTATTTATTTATTTATTTATTTATTTATTTATTTATTACAATTTATTCACTTTGTATCCCCACTGGAACTCCACTCTCCTCCCAGTCTCACCCACCCTTGCTCTTTTCTCCCTATGCCACTTCCCTAATTCTTTGATAGGGGAGGACCTGCTCCCCTTCTATCTGATCCTACCCTATCAGGTCTCATCACTGCTGGTCAGTGGCCAGCTCATTGATCACCTCCCCCTGTGGGGTGCAGCCTTGCCATGTTAACCATTTCTTTAAGTGTTTATACACCATTCAATATTCCTCTGTTGAGAATTCTGTTTAGCTCTGTAACCCATTTTTTAATTGGATTGCTTGGTTTGTTGGTGTTTGACTTCTTGAGTTCTTTATATATTCTGGATATTAGCCCACTGTCAGATGTAGGGTTGGTGAAGATCTTTTCCCAATCTATAGGCCATTGCTTTGTTCTGTTGACAGTGTCCTTTGCTTTACAGAAGCTTTTCAGTTTCATGAGGTCCCATTTATGGATTGTTGATCTTAGAGCCTGAGCTGCTGGTGTTCTGTTCAGGAAGTTGTCTCCTGTGCCAATGACTACAAAGCTCTTTCCCACTTTTTTTTTTTTTCTAACAGATTTAGTGTGTCTGTTTTATGTTAAGCTCTTTGATCCACTTGGGCTTTAGTTTTGTGCAGGGTGATAAATATGGATCTATTTGCATTTATCTACATGTAGACATCCAGTTACCCAGCACCATTTGTTGAAGGTGCTGTCTTTTTTAACTATATATCTTATAGGTCTGGATGTTTGCTGTTAGGTTTTTATAACAATTGTATGGTTCATATTTGTCCTATTTGGAGTTTGGAGTTTTTTTCTGTTTCTTGGAGCTGTGGTTTGATTTAGTAGAAAATTTCAACCATTATTTCTTCAAATGTTGCTTCTATCTCTCAATTTTTTTTCTTCTTCCTCTGGAGTAATCATTATGTTTGTTGTATGCGTTTTGTTGTTGTTGTTGTTGCTGTAATTTCTTCCACTGTCCATCAGTTTTTGGTTAATTCTGATTTGGGTTAATTGGATTCCTCTAAGCCCAGATTGAAACAGATTTTGCTCATTTGTTCAGTGGTATGCCTGGGCTCGATGCATGGTGTCAGCCTCTCTTCCAGTAGCACATAGCTGCAGATAGCTCATGATGTTTCCCAGTTTCCTAGGTTGCTTGGATATCAGCTTTGCTCGCAGGTTATATTTCAAGTCATTGAGCCAGTGGGACCGCCATCTTCCACCAGTGGAATCAGCTGAGGATGGATGGATGTTTAAAGGGAAAACAGTTTATGTTCTGCTGATGATTGATTGTTCTCTGGCAAGTGCCTTCGCACAGCACAGGCTCTCACTGAGTCAGTCTTGCGTCAGTGGTGAGGATCTACTACCTTCTGTGTGGTAGAGCAATCTTGCACACTCCCAGCTTTCTAGCAGGACAAAGATATGTAAACACTTTCAAAAACCACGACTCTCTAATTCCCCCGTTAAACTTATATTCAGTTTGGACAGTCTGTTGATTCCGCCCTTTATTATCACCTGAGGCCACTTCAATTTTCTCTTCCCTTGTTTGTTTGCCACTGAC
Organism: Psammomys obesus; assembly: GCF_907164565.1. Lineage (NCBI taxonomy): Eukaryota > Metazoa > Chordata > Mammalia > Rodentia > Muridae > Psammomys > Psammomys obesus. The sequence continues at coordinate 27,188,277 of NW_026596046.1, forward strand.
TGGAATCACTATTGTTTCCAGCAGCTGAGCAGGAGTATTTTTCTGTGTTCTCCAAATGAAGCCAGCCCCTCTGGCAGTAAGACTGAAGTACTCACTGCCTTTTCTATCCTGACAGACACATTGTACCTCCAGAACTTTTTATGAGAAGGTGAGGGTAGCTTCGGAGGGAGCTGTGCATAGGAGCACCCCAGGCTGGAGCACAGCAGATTTCTACTGCTGTCAACTGAGGCTCAGTAGTTTCTCTGGAATCTTTTGTATTTGGTCAGACTTCTGTATTTCTGTGGTCAGTTTTCAGAGTATAGAAATGATTATTTGGACAGTGCCATGTAGCTTTTGTTTCTCCTTTGGGAGAGGCTTTGCCAACCTAACTACTCATCTATCTCATCTATTAATTCTGCAACGATGAAGAGTATACTTGCAGTTCCTATTTTTTAAACTCTACTTTATTTTGGGGGCTCCTTAAGTCTCTACCTTCTTTCCAATCCCCTAACCCCAGGTAGGAGAGAAAGAAGGTTAGAAGGAAAGGGGGGGGGCGTAGATATCTTCAGACTTGATTCTGGCTGGTTAGGGTCATCAGAGTCTATGGGAAAATATCAAGCTCAGTCATCAGGATACGGAGCAGTCCAGCAACAGCAAAACGCACACACAGCAGGGCAAACAAGCAGCCTTCTTCCTCCTCTGTCCATGTGTGCAAAGCCCCTTCCTCTCTCTGCGCTCGCTGTTTTGATATTTGCAGGGGTCCTTCAGAATTTCACTAACTCTGGCTGGCAATGATCCCGCCTGGCTCTCTGAGCTGCACAAGGCTGTTATCAGCTGTGGACATTCCACACTTTGGGTTAAAGCAAAAACATATTTGTATAACATAACCGAGTTTTTAAAGAAACTAAAACTTCCATTACAAATAATAGTAAAACTTACCATGTGCGGAAGGAACAGTTCCAAGTACTTTATGAATTCATCTAACTTATACTACTTCATGAACTCACTGGGGCTTTAAAACTCTGTGAGATTATCATTTGTAGATGTATAAAAGGGTCAGATGTTTCATGTGTGTGGAAATGAGTGTATGGATGAGGGTTGTAGGAGCAGTAGAAATGGAAAGACAAGGTTTAATAAACGGGAGAAGAATCGTGGAACATTTTCTGGATGAAGAAATAAAAAGTATATATGCAAACAAGGCCATTTTAATGGAGGGTCATTAAGGAAAGAAAGGACAACAATATCATCAACATATGATTTTCTCTGACACTTCTTCCTGGCCTAGTGCCTGCCTTTGATCTTCTATAGAAGATTTACTTCTAATTAATTTATTACCTGTTTGCCCATGCCTAAAAATTTTATATAATATACTTACTTTAATATAACTTAGAATTCATAGTAGAACGAGGAGTGCTGTTCTGCGGTCACTTCTGCCCTCATGGTATCCAGACACCATTGTACACCAGGTCTGGTCTTGAAGGAATGAAGCTTAGGCAGGCAGGTGGGTGAGCAGCATCTCAGTCTGGCAGTGGATGTTGGAGAGAAAGCCTTCTCCAAGATGGTTTTCTTTTTTTCCATTTGCCTGAAATTTTTATTACTTTTTTATTTCTTTTTTTAATTTTTATTTTTTTAATATTAGTTACAGCTTATTAACTTTGTATCCCAGCTATAGCCCACTCCCTCACTCCCTCACAATCCCACCTTCCCTCCCTCATCTCCTCCCTGCCCCTTTCCAAGTCCACTGATAAAGGACCAAATATATCTGGGCACAGGGGTCTTTTATGAGACTGTATCTCCAACCAAGGACCATGTATGGATATAACCTAGAAGCCCTCCTCAGATGTAGCCTATGGTAGCTCAGTCTCCAAGTGGGTTCCCTAGTAAGGGAAACAGGGACTATTTCTGTGGCTAACTCATGGACTAACTCAGTGGCTGGCTCTTTGACCTCCCCCACCCCCCTGAGAGAGGAACAGCCTTGCTAGGCCACAGAGGAGGACATTGCAGACAGTCCTGAAGATACCTGATAAGCTAGCGTCAGATGGAAGGGGAGGAGGGCCTCTCCAAGATGGTTTTCAATGAAACAGCTCTTTTCTATTAAGGAGCATAAAGGCTATATAAACCTTGGAGAAATGGGTAGGGGTTTTCAAGTATGTGTACATTATTGGCTGGGGCTGAGGTGCAGGGAATGCTTCATTTGCATGAAGAGAAATTTCTGGTGCCTGCTGGATATGTCCTTATACGGAAGTAGGACGCTTTAAACTGAAACCTGTTTTAAACTGAAACCTGCCTACCAGACGACATGACTACTTCAAGGGTGGCAGAGGTGGGGGGCACATGGGGCATGCAGGCCCAGAACAGACAGGGAGCGTTCTTTACACTTAAATGGTCTCAAGATAAAAATCTCAGGGTTTGTACATGAATCGACCTCACTCTTGCTCCAGGCCAGATCCCCAGGTTGCATGGCTCAGCTGCCCCACAGAGGAAAATGGGGTGGGTGGACACCAGTGATGTAATCATCCATCTCTTGGAGCTCACACTATCACTTTCCAAGGCAGCACAGTCAATGAATTCTTAAAAGTTCATGATGAGGACTGGGCTGGAAACTGATAGAGATGCTAACTGTATCCGTTATACAGGCTAACTCCTTTACATAGCCGCTGTCACAGCCGCACCTTCAATATGGTAGACACCTCCCCCACTCCACAATTCAGTCTGAGAAGAACTGACACAGGTATAAAACCTTGGACCTCTAAATTTTTCTTTTGCAGTACTACACTGCTTATACATTGGGAACTATTCATTCTTGTATTATCCAGGTTAACTGCATCTAACAGTGTAAGAGGACAATCAAAACCTCAGTAAAATTTTTAATACAACCCAACACAGCAAGGTGATTTCTTTAAAGTCTTCTAACAATAATAGCCATCAATCATTCCCACTCTGACCACCCTTACCTGCTACCAGGCACAAATTGCCTACAGGGGTTTTAATTAGAAAGGTAGATAGTGGCCAGCCTAGGAGAATCATGAGAATAACTGTTGCTATGTGCGAAGAACTAGAGATTTGGACAGTTGTATCATCCAGTGAGATAGGACAATTCTGTAAATAAGGAGAGGCTTAGAGAGGTTAACTAATTCCTGAAGGTATATCTAGAGAATGAGAGAATCAGGTTATATGCCAAAGCAACCTGACCCCTGAGTCCCAGCTCCTAATCACCATACCAGGTTATTATATTCTCAGATAGAACCATATGAAATTTCTAATTGTGCATTTAAAAAATACTTAACCACCCAAAATTTCTTGTGGTTTGCTCAAAGATTATTTCTCTTTAAATGATAAGCTACATGGGTTGCACAATGTTATGGAAACAGCTTTTTGATCTAAGTTGAAACAATATTTTACTCGTGCCAAAGCACTTGTATTTACTAGCTGAACAGCTTTAAGTAAATCTTCTACTGTTCGAGCATTTCACTCACCAATAAAATTGAAGTAATAGTAGTGATGTTTAACAGTGTAAACTATTGTGGGGAAGAAATGTAATAATGTATTTAACGAAGGATGCAAATGAGTGGCGTTGTCATCAGCATCATGAAAAATAGGTCGCATAGGATAACTTGGAATCTTGCAGTTTCTGCATTTTGCCATCCTGGAGGGCAGGGAGTGGGGACAAAAAAGGCACTAATAATCAGTCCCTGTCATTGTCCTAAGGTACAATGGGGTGAATTTAAAGGGGTGAAATAAAGTAGTCGTTTGCTTCCACCCACATAGTATCTGAACCAAAAATATTGCTATAGTTTTTTTTTTTTTTTTTTTTTGTGACAAGCATTCCCAAGCGTTAATTTTTCTAGAACAGCACAAATTCAGATCATCTAGCAGGAAGATAAAGCTCTGTAGCTCTTTTGAAAGAATGTGAAGATGGTGATGGGCTTTTAAGCTGGAAAAAAGAAGCTTCTATGACCTGGTGAACAACAGAAAGGCAGTCACTCAATGTGCATTTGTTAATTGAAAGATTGACCTTAGAAACTGCTAAAAGGGTGACCCATATTCAGGCAAACAGGGAGGTAGCTTATTGTACCCAAGACTTTATAAGAAATTGTTACAGAGAAATTAAGGTGGTTTGCTTCTTTGGAGACTGAGAATGGTCAGCAGGACTGTATTTATTTATCTATTTATTTATTTATTTATTTGTACAATTTATTCACTTAGGTTTTTTTTTCTTTTTTCTTTTCTTTTATTTATTTATTACAATTTATTCACTTTGTATTCCAGCTGTAGCCTCCTCCCTTGTCTCCTCCTCTAGTCCCCTGATAGAGGATGACCTTCTCCCCTTTGGGACAGGACCTCCACAAGATGACCAACAGAGCCAAAAAACCTGGGCCCAGGAGGTCCTGCAAAGACTGATACTCCAACCAAGGACCATGCATGGAGAGGACCTAGAACCCCTGCTGGGAGGAAGCCTATAGGCTGCTCAGTTTCCAAGCGAGTTCCCTAATAAGAGGTTCAAGGGCTGTCTCTGACACGAACTCAGTGGTTTGATCACCTCTCCCTGAAGGGAGCAGCTGAAGATGATGTAGCCAGCCCTGACAAAACCTGATAGGCTAGGGCCAGCAGGACTTTAAATATGAAGGGTTTTGTAGATTATAGCAAATAGAAATCCCATAGCATCAGATCTAGTTGGTTTAGGCATTTACTATTCCTCATGTGGCTACTATGGGAGAAAAGGTTGTGAGCACTGCGGAAAAGCCAGGATTTAATCGTGAATGCTTCTTTAAGCATCAGTGAATGTAAAGAAAGAAGCTGGACTGTGGTGAAGACTCAGTGTAGTCAGTGGTCCTGTGCCAGGTGTAGCCAGGGGAAGACAGGAAGGGCAGTTGCTGCTTTGTTATTAGATACAAGGTGTTTCGGTCCTTTCATTCCTCACCACACACACTTATTTACGGATTTTGTTAAAAGAGAAAACATGTTCTTGATGAAATAATGAGAATAATGAACAAGATAGTTCTAATTTTGGGTTGCTTATAGGCTATGTAATTTGGGAGAAAATGCCTTAGAAATTTAGCTTACTTAAACCGGGAAATTAGCCTTCACACTTGAGGATTACTATGATAATTAGATTAACTCCTTAAGTAAGTACCTGTCCCTTAGGGCAGACACAGAGCATAGCAGAGTTCTTAGTGGTAGAACTTGTGGCAGTGGTAGCGGCTGTGGCAGCAGAGACAGGCATTGTGGGAGTGGTGATGGCTGCAGCAATGGTAGGCGTTAAGACAGTGGTAGGGTCTGTGGCAGAGATAGGAGTAATATTAATGTGGTGTTGGGCCTTGCAGCGCTTGCAGTGGTAATCGTTATTGTTATTATCAATTTTCTTGTAACACTAGACAATAGAATGATGACATTTCAGGGTGTTGATAAACACCCTGATAAGGAGAATATTCTCCTGATAAGGAGAATAAAAAGGAGACATTCTTTGGCTAATATGATAGGAAGGTGCCCATACTTTCAGTATAATTCGTATCCATGAAGAAAGGCTTGTTTTGTTTACTACTGTATTAGTAAGAGTTCATTTAATACATAGGAAATTTTACACTCAAAATTACTTTTCTAAACAGTTTAATAACACACATTGAGTAAAAATATTTAGGGCAGGCTTAAGATATTAGTAAGGATACCAAAAGAAGATACTTAATATGAGCCCAGCACAATTGCTTAGTTAGAAAAAAAAAAATTGAAGATAGGAACTTGGGTATACATTTAGAAAGATAAATCATGGAACACTTAAATTTTGGAAGAATTGATGGATGTCCCAGGATGTTCTTTATTTGTGTGGTGGGTGCAGTGAGCTTTATTAATGGTATTCAAGAGAGTAAGGCTCCCTGGGTCCCTCCTGCTGTTCTGGGGGTCTGGGATGGAAACTATGAGGGAGATGCTCAGTGTCAGGGGCTGAGTTGGGAAGGGACTCCACAGCAGCCAAGGGCCTGTCACTTGTTCTCATATCCTTGCTGGGGTGAGTAGTCCAGGGCTTCTTACTCCTTGGAGGCCATGTAGGCCATGAGGTCCACCACCCCATTACTGTAGCTGTATTTATTTACATACCAGAAAATGGGTTTTACAAAGTTGTCATTGAGGTGCCAGCCCCAGCATCAAAGATGGAAGAATAAGAGTCACTGTTGAAGACACAGGAGACAACTGCGTCCTCAGTATATCCCAGGATGCCCTTTAGTGGGCCCTTGGATGCCTGCTTCACCACCTTCTTGATATCATCATACTTGGCAGGTTTCTCCAGTCAGCATGTCAGATCCATGACAGACACGTTGTGAGTAGGAACACAGAAGGCCATGCCAGTGATCTTCCTTTTCAGCTCTAGGCTGACCTTGCCCACAGTTTTGGAAGCACCAACAGATGTAGGGATGGTGTTCTGGGCAGCCCCATGGCCATCATGCCATAGCTTTCCAGAGGGGCCATCCACAGTCTTCTGGGTAGCTGTGATGACATGGCCTGTGGTCATGAGTCCTTCCATGATGCCAAAGTTGTCATAGATGACCTTGGCCAGGGGGCTAAGCAGTTGGTGGTGTAGGAAGCATCACTGACAATCTTGAGTGAGCTGTCACACTTCTCATGGGTCAAACCCATCACAAACATGGGGGCATGGGTGGAAGGGGCAGAGATGATAACCCTTTTGGCTACACCCTTCAAGTGGGCCTCAGCCTTCTCATGGTGGTGAAGACACCAGTAGACTCCACAGCATACTCGGCACCGGCATCTCCCCATATGATGTTGGTGGGATCTCGCTCCTGGAAGATGGCGATGGGCTTGCATTGATGACCGGCTTCCCATTCTCAGCCTAGACTGTGCTGTTGAACTTGCCAGGGGTAGAGTCATACTGGAACATGTAGACCATGTACTTGAGGCCGATGAAGGGGTCATTGATGGCAACAATCTCCACTTTGCCAGAGATGCAGGCAGCCCTGATAATCAGGCATGAAATACAGCCAGATCTGCTCACGCCAACCTAAGGGACAAAACAGGCACTGTATGAAAAGATGCGGCTGTCTCTGGAACAGGAAGGAGCAGAGAGCCCCCCAGAAGGTTCTTTAGGGATAAAGGAAAAATATTTGAACTGACTTGAGCAGCAAAATTACATGATGAAAATATCAAACCAAACAGAGAACATACTGACATTAAAAAATGAAATAGGAAAAAAGTATTTTAACAGATTATGGCAGTGACTTAAGAAAGTGTAACTTAAAATGGGCTATTGACTATTGATGTGAAATGTGAAGGATATAGTTGAAAAAGGATTTCTTGAAGTGAGGCATAGAGCACTCTGAAGGAAATCATGGAAATGTTTCAAATAGATTATTAGTTGTAGTTTCAGTTTACCATGACAGAAGTGGTATGAGGGCATTTACTCAAACAAACAAACAAACAAACAAAAAGATGAGATGAAAACTCAGGTAGATTCTAGCATAACAAGGAGCAGAGCTTGGTGAACACATATCTGAAAGGGAGGAAAGAAAAAGACATAAGCAATGTCCAGAGAACAGTAACCATGAGACCAACACAGACAGACCATCTACTACAAAGGAAAAGAAGCACTAGGAGACAGTCATTCAGTGATAGTAAACCAAAGAGGACAAAGACTGGGGAAAGGCGACTATTTACATATGGAAAGAACTACTGGTATCCTCTAGGCCTAGCTCTTATATGCAGATGGAAGACAAAGCAGGTTGAAGAAGCTTAATAAAAATAAAGGAGACTGTTGTGGATTGGGAAGACAAAGAACAGAGGTGTCAGCAAGAATAACAGGGGCAAGTATGATCAAGGCACATTAGATGCATGGCTGGAAATGTCACAGTGAAGCATCATATTTTGTAAAATTAACATGTGTCAATAATTTCAAATGAATTTATTAACGGACAAAACAAGGAAAAATGGTGATGAAATTGAGGACGTTTGTGCCCTGCCAAATGTTATATTAATCTTACACTTGAAAAAAAAAAGGAAGGAACTCTTTTGATCTCAGTTTACCTCAAATTTGAAGTGTCCGTTGGGATTCAACAATCAAACTCTATGGTTTGTTTCTTTGTTTTTTCTATTAAGTGTTTCTGGTGGTGGTGGTAGTGATTTGGTTTCATTTGTATGTGATTTTGTTTGTTTGTTTGTTTGTTTGTTTAGTTCTTGGTTCTTTTGGACAATTCAATTGCCCAAGTGATTTATTCAGGGGGGACGGTAAAGGGAGAATGGGATCTGATGCCACGAGAACCCTGTGTGACATGATGCTTTTACAAGTACTGATCAATTATGTTCTTTACAACACTTAGTGTTCTCAAAGAGCTTATTCAAACTCATGAAATATTTAAACCCCCCAAAACAAAACACCCTGCACCAGGCTGGAGCCAAATGAATACATTAAAACCACCTGTTCTCCTTCCATCTGCTCATTGTACAGAGCTAGAAGCAAAGATCGGGGTAGGGAAGTAAACATTTCTGAACCAGAGGCAAACTCCGTTCTGGACACAGTAAGTGACTGTATTGCTCCTTCATTGTAGAAACCTTTAATCAAGATAATTTCCAATATATAATGACTTCTGTCACACATGTAAGAATCCTAAAGTATTTTTAGCTTCACTTCACAAAAATACTAACAATATTGTATCATACTTCTATATTAAAGTCCCAGTTGATTTAAAAATGCTGTTGTTTCATGCTGGAGAGGATGTAGAGAAAGGAGAACCCTCCTCCATTGCTGGTGGGAATGTAAACTTGTACAGCCACTTTAGAAACCAATCTGGTGCTTTCTCAGACAATTGGGAATCGCATTACCTCAAGACCCAGCTATACCACTCTAGGGCATATACCTGAAAGACGCTCCACCATACTACAAGGACAACTGCTCAACTATGTTCCTAGCTGCTTTATTCATAATGCCCAGAATCTGGAAACAACCCAGATGTCCCTCAACTGAAGAATGGATACAGAAATTGTGGTACATTTACACAATGGAATACTACTCAGCTATTAAAAACAAGGCAGTCATGAAATTTGTAAGCAAATGGAGGAAACTAAAAAAGATCATCCTGAGTGATGTAACCCAAAAGCAGAGAGACACGCATGGTATGTACACACTTGTAAGTGGATATTAGCCATATCCTATAGGATAAACATACTAAAACCTACAGACCTAAAGAAGATAAATGGCAAGGAGAACCCTAGAGAAGATACTCAATTCTTGTTCAGAAGGAAAAACAGGATAGACACCAGAAGTGGTAGAAGAGAAGAAACAGGGCTAGAGCCTACCATAGATGTCCTCTAAAAGACTCCACCAAGCAGAGGATCAAAGCAGATGCAAAGCCAAACTTTGAACAGAGCACATTGAGTCTTGTGGAAGAAAGGGGATTTAAAAGGGCCCAGAGGAGACAGAAGCCACACAAGGAGACCAATAAGCAAAATAAATAAATAAATAAATAAAAAATAAAAAAATAAAATAAACAAACAAAAAACAAAAACAAAAACAAAACAAAAAAAAAAAAACAAAAAACAGGGCCCAAGGGTGACTGCAGAGACTGATGCATCATCCAACGTCTATAGAGAGGACCTGGACCCCCTGCTCAGTAGCCCACAAACAGCTCAATCTCAGTGTGGGTTCCCTTGTAAGAGGAGGAGAGATAGTCTCTGACATGAACTCTGTTGCCTGCTCCCTTGATTAATTCTTCCTGGTAGGGTGATCTAGCCAGCCCACAAAAGAAGAGAATCCAGGCATTCTTGATGGGACCTGATAGGCTAGGGTCAGACAGTAGGAGTGGAGGACTTCCTCTATCAGTGGACTGGGGAAAGATAAGTGAGAAAGAGAGAGCAAGGGTTGGACCAGGAAGAGATTAGGGAGGGAGCTCCAACTGGGATACAAAGTGAATACATTGTAACCAATAATAATAAAAAAGAAAATAAACAAAAAATGTAATTTTTATTTAAAAACTTAAAGGATAGTAATTATGTTTATGATTACTTCTTTAAACCCTAAGTTCTATTGTTATGGAGACTTAACAGAGGCTGAAAAAGGAGAGAATTCTTCAGGAATAAGATACTACAGAATAATGTTATTTTTTTATATGTTTGAAGGTGTAATTTAACAGTTCATTGAGTTCAGAAATTTGTTTAAATAAGATTAGGATTTTTAACTTAAAGTCTGATAGAAGACATTCAGGTGAGTAATAGAAACTGCTTCTACAAAAATTAGAATCTCAGCTAAGAATATTAATAGCTGGGACTTGGGTGATAGCTCAGTTAGTAGAGCGCTTGTCTCCCAACCATGAAGACCTAAGTTCCAAGCCGAGAAAACACTTTGAAGGCCAGGAATGATGGCATGCATATATGATCTCTGCAAAAAAAGAGCAGTGTTGATCCCTGGGCCTGGCAGGCTACTCAGTCTAGCCTTTTTGGTACATTCGAGGCTGTTTTTTTATATTTTTTAAATTATTTTTTATACTAATTACAGTTTGTAGCCCAGCTGTAGCCCCCTCCCTCATTCTCTCCCAATCCGTCCCTCCCTCATCTCCTCCCATGCCCCTCTCAAAGTCCACTGATAGGGGAGGTCTTCCTCCTTTCCATCTGCTGCTAGCTTATCAGGTTTCATCAGGACTAACTGCATTGTCCTCCCCTGTGGCCTGGCAAGGCTGCTCCCCCCTTGGGGAGGTTGTCAAAGAGCCTGCCACTAAGTTCATGTCAGAGATAGTACCTGTGACCCTTACTAGGAATTCCCACTTGGATACTGAGCTGCCATGGGCTACATCTGAGCAGGGGTTCTAGGTTATCTCTATGCATGGTCCTTGGTTGGAGTATCAGTCTCAGAGAAGACCCCTGTGCCCAGATATTTTGGTTCTCTTTCTCTCCTTCTGTCAGAAACCTGAGCTCTCTGGTACAGAAATGGGTAAGATACTAAGAAGCGTGGCTGGAGTACAGGAGATGGCGCTGTGCCATCGCTTAGCTTCCTCCCTCCTGGGGAAGCCTGTAGAGCAGGGAGAAGGGACATGGCTTCGGATATTCATTGTTTAGAAAATTACTATTTGGTAAGATCTCAGGTTTCTAGGTTAGGGTCTTTGGGATATTGAGCAAAAGGAAAATGCTAATAAAGAATGGTGAGATAAGTAGACAGGAGAGGACCTTTAAGGAAGAAGGTCAAACCTATAGGAGCAATTTCAGAAATGATTGATAGTGAAAGGAGAACTCTTCTTACCCAGTCAGGGTTCCTTATCATGATAGCTACAGAATCAATACAAGTTTCCTGAATGTAAGGTCAGGACTCTATAAAGAACACCTGTCCATGTACACAGTCAGCCCTGCTCACTGTCATGAGCCATTGCTTGGCTCCTCTGGTTAGAGTTACTGTTACTTTCCCTCAAGCCATATTTGATACGAAAGGACAACAGCCACAGAGTTATTGTTCTGAATGGAGGCCACATTGACATAAATTTGGGTATGTTGTGTTTTCATTTTCATTGAATTCTAGAAAGTCTTTAATTTATTACCTTATTTCCTCCCTGACCCAGTGGTCATGGAGTAGAAAGTTGTTCAGTTTCCATGAGTTTGTAGGGTTGTTGTTGTTGATGTCCAGCTTTAATCCATGATGATCTGATAAAATACAAGGGGTTATTTCAATTTTCTGGTATCTGTTGAGGCTTGCTTTGTGATCAACTATATGGTCTATTTTGGAGAAGGCTTTATGAGGTATTGAGAAGAAGGTATATTCTTTTGCATTTGGGTGAAAAGTTCTGTAGATATCTGTCAGATCCAGTAGATTCCTAACATCCGTTAGTTTCATTATTTCTCTGTTCGGTTTCTATCTTTATGAGATGTCCATTGGTGAGAGGACGATGTTGACATCTCCCGCTATTAATGTGTGGGGCTTGATGTGTGATTTAAGCTTTAGCAATGTTCAGAATTGAGTTGTCCTCTTGGTAGATTTTTTTCTTTGATGTATTCTGAGATTATCTCTTCCATCTCTTGTATTCTGTTGGTACTCTTCCCCTTTGTAGTTCCTGTTCTCTTTCCTAGGATTTCCATCTCCAGAATTCCTTCTGTTTGTGTTTTCTTTATTGCTCCTATTTCCCTTTTTAGGTCTCAAACAGTTTTATTCACTTTTGTCACCTGTTTGATTACATTTTCCCGTATTTCTTTAAGAGCTTTATTCATTTCTTCTTTAAAGACCTCTCTCATCCCTGCACAGATGTAGCCCATGGCAGTTCAGTGTCCAAGTGGGTTACATAGTAATGGGAAGAGGGACTGCCTCTGACATAATCTGATTGGCCTGCTCGTTGATCACCTCCCCCTGAGGGGGGGAGCAGCCTTACCAGGCCACGGTAGAGGACAATGCAGCCACTTTTGATGAGAACTGATAGACTAAGATCAGAAAGGAGAGGAGAACCTCCCCTATCAGTGGAATTGGGGAGTGGCATGCATGCAGAAAGGGGAGGGAGGGTGGGATTGGGAGGGGAGGAGGGAGGGGCTTATGGGGGGATACAAAATGAATAAAGTGTAATTAATAAAAAATTAAAAAAAAGAACAAGGTTACATAAAATCAATGAAGAAATAAAACCTTTTGTATATATATAAAAAAAGGACCTCTATCATCTTATAATGTTGGATTTAAGGTCATCTTGTGTTTCAGTTGTGTTAGGATACCCAGGGCTTGTTGTAATAGGATAGCTAGGCTCTGGTGGTGCCATATTGCCCTGGCTCTTGTTCTTATGCTGGCCTTCAGCCATCTGGCTATCCCTAGTATTGGCTGGATGTTCCTGGGGCCCAGTGGGTCTCCTCAGGAAGGCAAGTTGAGCCTTGGACCAGACAGTGGAGCTCAGGGGAGAGTATGTTGCTCACCTCAGCTGGTTTTGCCCCAGGTAGACCCAGCAGGCAGGAGATTGTCAGGAGGAGTCTAATCTGAATGTTCCCGGGGCCTGGTTACCTCCTCAGAAAGGCAGGCAGAGCCATGGGCCAGAAAATGGAGTTCAGGGGACAACACTCAGCTCACCTCAGCATAAATTCTCAAATTCTTATGATCATATTATTTACATGCATTGTATAATCAAATTGTCATAATAACTATATAATGTCTCATTCATGAAAAAACAATTTTTAATGTTAGAGAATTTCTACTCATGCACAAATATCATAAAAGTTGGAAAAGACAATTCAAATGTTTTTTTTTTTTCTTTCTGTGACCCACATTATCACCAAATATCTAAAAGTAAACACAGATTCAGGTATTCAAGTAGCAACATTTTAGGACACCTCTGCTAACAGACGTCTGGCAACAGAAGAAAAGGTTCAATATTGGCACAGCGCTAAGGACAAGGAATGCGGAGAATGCGGCTCTGGGGTGTTTGATAGTGATAGAACCCAGTCCAGTCAGAGCTCCTGACAAGACTTGATATCAGATATGTGGATAGAGAAACTATGAATCACAAAAGGACTGAACCCAGGGAGAAAGTCCCTCGTGAGCTAGATCATTTTTAAGAACACAAGATTTCATCTGGAAAGGGCAAAAATGATAGTAACTAGAGCTTTTGGTGTTCATAAGCATCACATGCTAGACAAAATCCAATGAGAGTATTATATTCTGAAACACTATTAATCACAGAAATGAAAGTAATCATGTTTACTTTGCAATAATAACTTACAATAAGGGTCAGGGTTAGGATGGTATCTATTACTTTTTGACATTATGTCCAGCACTATGGCATAAAATGCTTAATAAAAGAAAGGTTTGTTTTGGGTCACTTGCAGAGTGTTTAGATCATTGTTCTCTACCCCGTGTGATGAGATGGAAAAGCATAATGGTGACAGCATTTGCAGAGGTTGTTCTTCACGTTTGCCAAACAGAAGGAGAGAAAGGAGGACATGCAAAGGAATTTAATGGGATATAGTCCCAAGGACAGCCCCAGTAGTTTACTTCTTCTTAGGTTCCACCTCCTACTTTTTATTACTTGGCAACGATACCAATATATAATGAATCTATCAAGGATTAACCTATCAACTAGGACTCCATGCTTATAATTTAATTGGTTCTGGAAACATATCTGGATGTGCTTCACTCTGAGCATTTCTATTATGTATATGTGTGTGTACATGTGTGAACAGAAATGCTTGCCTGTGCAAACACATGTGAAATCCAGAGGTTGACACTAGAATCTCTCAATTCTTTCTTCATGTTTTCTGAGACAGAGTTTCCCACTAAACCTAGAATGTCTTGCTCAGACTAGACTGGCTTGTTAATAAGCTTCAGGGAACTGGCCTTCTCTGTCCTCCAAGGACTGAGAGCAGTCTTGTGTTCTGTCATGTATATTTTGGTGTGTGCACTGGTAATATTAATTCAAGTACTTGTGCCTGCATAGAAAGCCCTTTACCCACTGAGCCATCTTCTCACTAGCTAAGCATTACTTAGTACAAAGACACTGCTAACCAAAATTAACCACCATAGATTCTTTAGCATTCTAGTCAGTGAAAGTACTGAACCTGTCTATGTAATAAATACTAAATATATTTTCAAGAACCTTGTACATGGTAGATTGGGTGGTGACCTTCATTTTTCCCTGCAACTTATATATTGCTTATCACAGTCCTAGGAGATCTTAAAATGTCTGTATATTAGTTTTCATTAAAGGATGTGTTTACTCTGCAAGGGTATTGAGGCAGATGTTGAGACTCATAGCCAAACTTTGAGCAGAGTACAGGGAATCTTTTGAAAGAAGTGGGGGATAGTAAGACCTGGAGAAGACAGGAGCTCCACAAGAACAGGGACAGATCCTAAAATCTGGGCATAGGGGTATTTTCTGAAAGTGATACTTCAGCCAAGGACCACTCATGGAGATGGCCTGGAAGCCCTGCACAGAGGTAGCTTATGGCAGTTCAGTACCCAAGTGGCCTCCATAGTAATGGAAACAGGGATTGTCTCTGACATGAACTGATAGGGCTACTCTTTGCTCACCTCCCCTTGAGGGGGGAGCAGCCTTACCAGGCCACAGAAGAAGACAGTGCAGTCACTGCTGATGAGACCTGATAGACTAGGATCAGAGGGAAGGGGAGGAGGACCTCCCTTATCAGTAGACTGGGAGAGGGACACAGGTGGGGAAGAGGGAGAGGAGAAGGGAGGGAGGTACAGGGGGGATACAACGTGAATAAACTGTAATTAATAAAAATAAAAATAATTATTAAAAAAGGATGTGTTGTCACAAGAGAATATGTATATCTTAAAGTCCATTTTCTTAGTACCTGTCACTATACTTGGTACTTTATTAGTATCTAATATTTGTTCTATGGATGGATTGTGTTTAGTCTTACACGGCCTTTGCTTTGATGTTTCTGTTTCAAAACTTGTTAAAATATGCAGCATGGGGCTATGTAAAAATCTGTTCTTTTTGAAGTTCAGTATATTCTTAGCTTTAGGGAAATTTAAAAGGTGGTAAAATTTTTTAAAATCAAGGAAATCAGTAAGATTCCAATTTTAAAAGATTAAAGCATGAAATACTTCACCTGTGCTATTCATGAAGGAAGTATCTTTTCAGGAGATAAAAATAAATCTTGAAATCAAATTATGTCATCATCCAGGCAGGTGGTTACAATAGCAGTGAAGGGGGAAAAGACAGTAAAATTGATTAAAGATTTCCAGAGCCAGAAAAAAATATATAAAGTATTCCAAGTTTATAAAATGATAACTAAGTATGAAGTTGGAATGTGAGTGGGCTGTGGGTCTTGCTTTCTTTTAATTTAAGTGCCATATGAGGTCAGGAAGGCTTCCTGCCCATAAAAGTGTGGGAGTGTGGGTGGCATCAAATTGGTTTTTTGGCCACCAGAGAAACAAGAGCCATCCATCATATAAAGAAAAATTAATTATATAAAGAAAAAAATTGTGTGTATGTGTGTGTGTGTAGGAAGGCCATAATTTATTTGCTCAGTTTCTTCTTTTTTATTTTCTTCTTTAATATAATTTTTTTATTTATTACAATCTATTCACTTTGTATCCCAGCTGTAGCCTCCACCCTCATCCACTCCCAATCCCACCTTCCCTCCCTCCCAGATGTAACCTGTATCAGCTTAGTCTCCAAATGGGTTCCCTAGTAATGGGAACAGGGGCTATCTATGACATGAACTCAGTGGCTGGCTCTTTGATCACCTCCCCCTAAGGGGGGCGGCAGCCTTACCAGGCCACAGAAGGAGACTATGAAAGACAGTCCTGGTGAGACCTGATAGGCTAGGGTCAGATGGAAGGAGAGGAGGTCCCCCTATCAGTGGACTGGGGAAGGGGCACAGGAAGAACATATATCTTTAACATTTGAGAATTTAATACATATATACCCTGAAATATGATTGTATCTGTTTCTTATTTTATTCTCTGACTCTCTACATAGTCCTCAAATACATTTTTCTCCCAATTTATACTCTCTACTGCTGCCCATGTGTACTCAGAGGTGGGGCCTTCCACCCGAGAATGGGAAACCTACCAAGGGTCATACCCACAAAGAAGAATTATTTTCTATTCCCAGCAGCTATCAACTGCAAGTAGCTCCTCAGTAAGGGGAGGGACCTCAAGAAGCACCTCCCCATCGGTGCTGACATTTTGTCTGGCTTGATGTGGTGCAGAAAACCAAAGATGCTACGAGCTCATGGGTGCAACAGCTATGCCTTGTCAGGAAGACAGCACCTCACGGCATTCCTTTTCATCCACCTGCTCCTTTACTCTTTCTGACTCCTCTTCCACAATGTTTCCATAGCCTTGGGTAGAGGCTTACTGAGGAACGTGTCCATTTTAGGGCTGTGAACTCATAGTTTGTTTTTCTTAGCAATCTGCTAAAACTGCTGACAAATGAAAAAAAATAAGCAAGGTTAGAAGAAGCCCAGGTCTATGAATATAAATATAAATATTTAGAAGGCAATTTTCAGCATAAGTATTTGCAAAGCAATAACTGGTTCTACTGTAGAACTTATGAGCTCTTGGCCATGGGGCTTTGGCCAGATTCACAGTAGCAGACATGAAATTCCCTCCCGTGGAACAGACCTTAAATGCAATCAGAAAGCTGTTAGTTACCCCAGAACAGTTATGTGTACCAGTAGGTACATGTTGCCCGGCTGGAAGTTCAGCATGCTGCGTCTCACCTAGTTAATGCCGCTGATGTCTTTTTTTTTTTTTTCCACCAGCAGCCTGTATAGTACCTCACAGCGCTACAAATGGAGGAAGTTTTCCAATTGGTTTGAGAGTGATTTTCTATGTCCTGCAGCCAGATTGTGTTGTGTTTTCAGCAATAAGATCTTGTTATGTATCTGTGGTGGGTAAGCAAGGGCAATGGAAGTAGCCTGTTTCACTGAAACCACATTTTTCAAAACTATGAAATTCTGTATATCTTATTTATTTTCCAAAATGCTAGTCACTTGGTTTTCTACTTTTCAAGATGAAAAAGAAAGTTTAAAGAGATGAGCAGGGCCAGAGCTGGAGTTAACAGGGACCTCGACCATGGCACTTTCTGTACCCCATAGATCAGAAACACAATATATTTCTAAGATGCTTAAATATCATAGGAAATGTGACTGGTCAATGGAAAGTATATTTAGTAGAAAGAGAGCTTCTTGAGTAGTAAGGACGTATCAGAAGAGTTGGGGAGATGGCTTTGTAATAAAATGCCTGCTGCAGGAGTGTGAGGAACTAGGTTTAAAACCTCTCAAACATACATAAATTTAGCATAGGTCTATAACCACTGTGCTCCTAGATTGAAAAGGAAGACAGAGTCAGGAAAATCCCCCAGAAGCTCATGAGTCTGCCAGCCTGCCCCATTCAACAAAAAGAATCTGTTTCAAACATGGTAGAAGGTGGGTACTAGCTCCTGAGTTTGTCCTCCGACTTCCACACATGACTATGACTTACATGCCCCAATATTCATGCACATACATCATACAAACACACACACACAAACACAACCATACACACAGATAGATAGATAGATAGATAGATAGATAGATAGATAGATAGATAGATAGATAGAAATTAGAAAGTTGCATGTTGTGGAACTGATTTCAGTTATTCTGAGACCGTAGGGGGAGGATCACACAAGAGTGTACCGTCTGTAACCCTTCTTGCCAGGAGAGAAGGGGAGCCACACTAAACATAGTTTTGACTTCTAGATGAGGGTACTCAAGATGATAAGTGAGGGAGATTCTCTGTAGACATTCCTTGATTCTTCACCACTCAGTAAATTACCATACTCTAAATAAATGTGGAAGCTACTGAAAGCTCAATTAATTGAAAAGGCTCAAAATATCTAAAAAATCACAGCCAAGACTTGGGAACTTTTCATTAAAATACAGATATTCTTAGTACTTGAGTTTTCTGTTTTTTATCAAAATTTCTGCCAAGAGAGAGTGTAGCTTATTTTTTTTCCTTAGAGCTCATCCAGGGAACATAGCCATCACTCTTCTTCTAATGAGACAATAGATATTAGAGGGTCTAAAATACCTTATTCCTGAATCCCCACATTGTATTTATGTTTCCATATTTTAAAATGTTTATCAGTTAAGGTTGAGGAGTTGGTTCACTTATGGTTAAAAACATTCACTACTTTTTAATGATATTCTTTTTTTTTTTTTTAATGAAGGTTACATCCTGGACACCACTCTCTACCCTTAAGAAGAGAGCCTGGATATTGTTAAATTAAGCAAATAAGATTACATTCTTTAGTTGAAAAGGAAAGATCCTTGGAGTACAAAGAAGCTGACTGGCAAGGATTATAAGAGCTGTTCATGAAGCTGAATAGGGAATTTCAGAATAATAATTATGATGCACATATAGGACGGATCTAGAATCTAACATTCAGCATGCATAATCTTAGAGTTGCTAAGCAAATATTCTATATGCTACTATATATGCTCTGTAAAACAAACCAGTAAAACTGTCTTGTCTTCCAACTACTTCTTGAAAGAATGCCTTTCACTGTGAATCTTTGGATATTTGCTAGCAGAGGCTTATTTTCCTTCCTTTGAAGCATGTTCCCCCTTCCCAGTTTGCAGCACTTTAATAACAGGAACGGCTTCACGCTAGAGAACCAGTGAAGCAAAGAAAAGCTTCATGGAGCCATAGTAAAGGAATGAGAATGTATCACATTAATTCAGCCTCCTCCTGGTGCCCTCCTTCTATCAACTATTAAAAGTTAGAAAGATAAACAAAAAGTTCAGACAGAAGCATGTATATACGAGTGCTTTTGAGATTTTTTTTTAATTTTACATGTGCTCAACGAAAACCTTTGTAAAGCTGCTGAAGCTTTCTGACATCATAAAGTCTTTCTCTGTGAGTCATTAAATTGCTGAAGCCCAGAAAATCAAATTTAGTTTAGGTCTGTTTGATAATGTAATAACACAGTAAAATGTGATTCACCAATTAGCTCGTGTAATTGAATAATCAAAAACATGCTCCGAATGAGTCACTGAGACATAGTCCATCACCCTTGTGGCTGTATATCTTTACTG
This sequence comes from Psammomys obesus, assembly GCF_907164565.1. Taxonomy (NCBI): domain Eukaryota; kingdom Metazoa; phylum Chordata; class Mammalia; order Rodentia; family Muridae; genus Psammomys; species Psammomys obesus. The sequence goes on from NW_026596046.1 coordinate 27,207,753, forward strand.
ATTACAACTTCAGGTACATCTTCCATCAGTGATATTACCTCCATGTTTCCTATGAAATAGAATGACAAATGTCTGTGGTTGTGGTTTGGTATAGTACTTAGTTTCATGACTCATTGATTTCTTGTTCCCTTTTGACCAAGCTCTACATTAGGTGAAGGGTCCTTGCCTCCACAGAGTTCTCAGTCTCCCTGGACTATATTTAAATTCTGTAAGACTAGAAAATCAAGCCGATGTTAAGGATCTTAAAGAAAACACAATTTTGTGGTTGAAAAACTGTCTCCCTGGATGGTTCCCAAATTCCAATGGTGATGCTAAGATATACTTTAGGGAAAAAAAGTAATAGACAATCTGAGACTTTTTTTTCTCAGAAATGTTAATTGGATAAGAAGAAATCTGTCATAGATAAAAATAGGAAATGAATGTTTGTCAGATTGTTTTATAGCATTTCCTTATAATTCTCTATGCACATCTGTTGAAACATGTGTGCTTGGCTGTATTCAAACTGTATTTCTGTTTTTAAGTTTAGATCAATTCAAGAATTGTTTAGGTGGTTAAAACAATTCTAATGAGGAATCTTAAAATGGGTTCTGCTTTATTCATTTATTACTCCTGAAGCATTTGGGCGTGTTTTCATGGTCCAGGGCTTCCCAGAAAGCAAAATAGGAAGTAATTGGAATATGTTACCTGAACTTGAGTCAGGAACATGGAATTTCTTAGCTGACTGGGTCATTATTAATGTAATTTTGCTCCTCAAGAAAAAGGAGAAAAGGGGGAACAGGAAGAAAAGGAGGCAGAAGCGGAGGAGTAGAGTAGGGGGTGGGGACAGGTGGAGAGAGAACATATATAGTTTGTGCTGCCATTTTAATTCTTTAGCTTTATCTATGAGATTTAAACAGATATTAGCAAGCAACCTCCTTGATATTATATCATCATCCTTAGATGGCCTATTGTTCATAAACTCAAAATGCATTTTTAACTGTCCCCTCACATAAAAAACAAATAACAACATCCTTAAGAGGTGAAACCATTAGTTATCTGTGTAGCACCTCATTTTATTTTGGAAAAAAAGACAATCAAAAGCTTAGCATGCACTATTCTGGAATGACGGGGTGCTCACACACCTGGAGCTCCCCCAGTAGCTTTCAAATGTATAATCTCAAACTCAGAATGCATTAGTAATTCTCTCCCTTTTTTTCTCCCTATTAATAGGTCAACGGAACAGAAATTGAATATGAGTTTGAAGAAATTACATTGGAGAGGGTAAGAAAAGCTTTAAATCCTTAATTTCGCATTTTACCTCCTGAGTACTATTTTGTCGTCTTGTGAAATTGCAAAATTTTATATCCTTGTGCAATGCCCCTCACAAGATTTACAGGGAGAATATCAGTGAAAAGCTTGTGTTATGGCGCATTGAGATAGAAGATTGATAATCAGAATGTTCACTTTGTAAGTGATGTTGCCAGGAATGGGGGTAATGAATAGCAAGGCAGACATGCCCCAGGTGCTTGGGCAGCTCTTCCTTCTGGATGTTTTGTTCCTAATGCTTTGGCGGTATGCTTCTAAGATATATTACAAGATGTTCTCAGTTGTGTGATATTGATATTGTAATCTGACCTACAGCTACCACACACATCCTATTTTATCAACAAAAGGAGTAATAAACTTAAAACCCACCCCCAAAGGAAGAGGCACAGCAACTTTTTACATATAATGGAAACTCAGCCACACAGCTTAATGTATTTATATACTATATAAAACAGCAAAAAAAAAAAAATGTCAAAGACCAACTATAAACAATTTCAGAAATCACTAACAGGATATTCATCATTCCAAAAGGTGAGCATAAAACTGCTTACTTACTCTCTTTAGGAAATGAAGACAAAAAGTGTGAACAGTTTAGTATCTAAATGGCAGATATTTCAAAGTAGTTTTACTATCCGGTGACAATGAGCAGTCCTGAAAATTAGTTAATTTGGAAATAGAAATCAAAAACCGTGAAAAAAGCACCCGTTTAGAGGTATAATTACATTCATAAGAGTGGACTAATTTCACAACTGCTCATGTTTGTACTGTTTACAACAGTAAAAGCTCATAAATGAGGTCACCACTTTATGATATAGCCATATAATATTAACCATAGTAAGTTTAAATACAATGAAATGTTAAATTATATTTCAACAGCATTTATAGAATACTATACAATTGCAAGAATGCAAAGTATATCTCAATTGTATTAATCAACCTTAAAATCGTGTTTAGAAAAGAAATTTTTAAAATATAATCAAATATAAATTTAATCAAATTTAATAAAATTCCTTTAGTGTTACATTTCCAAAAGTTTATAAAAAGTTAAAAAGTTTTAAAATGTTATTTTCTTTGGAAAAAAAAGTGAGGGAAAATTAAACATCGGGAGAGAGTGGGGGATCCCCACAGTCCAGTCGAACCTTCTTAGCAGCTAAGATTCAAGGACTCCAGCACAATTACAATGCTGTCTATGAGGGTTCCTGGCACAGATTAGCAAGCAATAGACTTTTTAATTAGAGAACACCCTTAAATGATCTGTTATTTATAAACTCGATGTGCATACTTTGTATGATCCTCTCATACAAAAAGCAAATCACAACACCCTAAAGGGATGGAATTATTGTTGGTTATTTTTATAGTGTCTCATGTCATTTTGGCAAAAGCATAATCAAAAGCACATGCAAGAAGAAATGTTCAGCAACGGCAGGTGTGTGATGGCAATATGGTTTGTGAGGTACAATACGAAATGAAAATGGTGATCCTTCTAAACCCAGAACCTATGCAACTAACCTGGTCTCACTGTGTACTTGTTTCTTCTCTCCTCCTCAAGTTGTCCTTTTTATAAATAGAAGTTTTATATGAAAATAGCAATGAACCAGATTTAAGGCCTGAATGCATGTGACTTAGGACTTTGTTCCTCTCTAAGACACCTTCTAAGAGTCTAAAAAAAAACTCTTTAACTTTTGTTTGCAGCAAAGCTGTGCAATTTCCCAGCATGCCTATGACCTAAGGTTTTACCTTATCAACTATATTAGTGTCAGGTTCCCCTTCGATCCCATTTATATTTATTAGCCACCTTTGAGAATAGTGCCTCGGGGAGTTATCAAAATCGTTAAATAAGCTGTAAACATCGTGATGTTTGACTCTCATTTGAGAAGCCCACAGCCCTGCTTGGATGTGTCATAGTCTTTCCCTGACTGTCTATTTATGTACTTAAAGTCTATGTAGCAATGGTCTCATTAAATTCTAACCATGCTTTATAATATATTAACATAAGCACAACAAACATAGATATAGATGATATAGCATGTATATATTAAAACACATGTGAGACCTAAAAGTATATACATTAATATGTTGAAAGTGCTGGCAACTTATTAAAGATTTGGGATAAATTTTAGTTGTTTCTTCTTGCATATTTTTAAACATCTTTAATAATTTTACAAAATATTTATATGACATGAAAACATAATTATTTATCCGTGAGCTATTATTCCAGTATGAGTTAATACTATAGACCTTTCTAAATTTCTATTTTCTCTTTAATTTCCTACTACTCACTTTCATGAGTCAACAGATTTTTTTTAATTTTAGTCTAATTTTTATTGAACATGAGTAGTCTTAAAGAAATTTACATAGGAAGTTAAGTGTATGCCAGATGGAGTCTTTAAAAAAACCATTATGGACTTTGATAAAATTTTAATAGCATGCTAAATAGAGAAAGTAGGATTAGGAAAAATTAGCTCAAGTGAGAGTGAGAGAAAGAAGAAAAACTGCCTACATTTGTAAATCGCTACCCTCCTCTCCAAGGCTGGCAATGTGACTAGTGATGTACAATGGAAGATAAAAATGTGCAGCCCCTCTTAACCCAGGGCTTATGCAACAAGGCCAGTCTCCCTATGTGCTTGATTCTTCTCCTTTATCCTACTCAGCAGACACACATCTTTAGGAGATCACTGTTGGCTGACTCTTTGACCTTCTCCCCCCCACCCCCCCCTGAGGGAGGAGCAGCCTTGCTAGGCCACAGAGGAGGACATTGCAGCCAGTCCTGATGAGAGCTGATAAACTAGGGTCAGATAAAAGGGAGGAGGACCTCCCCTATCAGTGGACTTAAAGAGAGGCAGGGAGGAGATGAGAGAGAGAGGGTGGGATTGGGAGGGATACAAAGTAAATAACCTGTAATTAATATAAAAAATAAAAATTATTAAAAAAAGAGATCACTGTTTTATTATCTTGGTGTATGGTCAGAGAGCTCATTCATTTAGCATCATATAATGGAGATTCTAGTCTGGATCCTCATAGCTACTTCCTACACCTTAGCGTGTTACACCGTCTCCTCCAAAGTGTACCCTGTGACTTCCGTTGTGCATGTTCCATTGAACACCTTCCATTGTACATGGCCCATTGCACATGTACCATTGTACAGCATCCGTTGCACACCTCCCAAATCCTGTGCTGAGTACGGAGCATCCTCTTCTCCAGAGGTCCTCTCCCACACTTCCACAATCTTTACTAGGACGTGACATCACTGATGTCATGGTTTCCCCTAGTTTTGATCCCTCGTGTCCTCTCTTCCCCTAGGTACTAAATGTGGCCTCGTCCTGCATCCTAAATTTCTATCTCATAAATTCTTCACATACTTTTCTAATTTATCTGATAAGTCTCATGTATCAAAATCTCAGCTCCATTAACTGGCGATTAAGCCACCCCTTTTCATTCATTTCGTATCAACACCTGAGCTGCTGAAACCATAGAAACTCTCAGTCAGCTTGCTTTAAATTCTTTTTTAAATTTATTTTATTATTATCATTTATTACAATTTATTTAATTTATATCCTGGCTGTGACCCCCCTCCCTCATCTCCTCCCAATCCTGCCCTCCTTCCCTTTTCTCCCATTATGCCCCTCCCCTAGTCCACTGATAGGTGAGTCCTCCTTCCCCTTCTTTTTCTTAATTTTAATTTTTATATTAATTACAGTTTATTCACTTTGTATCCGAGCTGTAGCCCTATCCCTCATTCCCTCCCAACCCCACCCTACCTCCTTCATCTCCTCCTATGCTCCTCTCCAAGTCCACGGATAGGGGAGGTCCTCCTCCCCTTCCATCTGACCCTAACCTATCAGGTCTCATCAGGACTGGCTGCATGTCTTCCTCTGTGGTAAGGCTGCTCCCTCCTCAGGGGGAGGTGATCAAAGAGTCAGCCCTGAGTTCGTTGAAGATGGTTCCTGTTCCCCTTACTAGGACACCCACTTGGAGACTGAACCCCCCTCCCCTTGTATTTGATCCTAGCCTATCATGTCTCATCAGGACTGGTTACATTGTCTTCCTTGGTGGCCTGGCAAGGCTGCAAACACCACTACTCCTGGGGGGAGGTGATCAGAGAGCCTGCCACTGAGTTCCTGCCAGAGAAATTCCCTGCTCCCCTTACTAGGGAACCTACTTGGAGACTGAGTCTACATCTGAGCCAAGGTTTTAGGTCCTCTCCATGCATTGTCCTTGGTTGGTGTATCAGTCTCTTCAGGGCTCACGGGACTCAATTTTTATGGCTCTGTTGGTTTCCTTCTGGATCTCCTGTTCCCTCCAGGTCTTTCTATACCCCTTCTTTCATAAGGTTCCCTGAACTATGCCCAAATATTGGCTATGAGTCTCAGCCTCTGCTTCCATTTCTGTGGTAGGCTCCTGTCCTGTTCCCTGTCTTCTCCTGCTTCTGATGTCTATCACCTTTATTCTTCTAAATGAAGATTGAGCATCTTCCCTAGGGTCTTCCTTGGTTTTTAGCTTTTTTAGGATTATAGGTTTTAGTATGTTTATCCTATATTATATGGCTAATATCTACTTATAAGTAAATATATATATTTATTTATATGAGTAAATAAAAAAATATATGTGTGTCTTTCTGCTTCTGGGTTACCCAACTCAAGATGATCTTTTCTAGTTCCCACAATTTGTCTGCAAATTTCATGATTTCCTTGTTTTTAATAGCTGAGTAGTATTCCATTGCAAGCCTATAGCCAACATCAAAATAAATAGAAACTTAAATCAATCCCACTGAAATCAGGGACAAGGCAAGGCTGGCCACTCTCTCTCTCCCTCTCTGTGTATCTCTTCAACATAGTACTTGAAGTCCCACACGCCTACAGATACTTCATTTTTGACAAAGAAGCCAAAACCATACAATGGAAAAAAGATAGCATCTTCAACAAATGGTGCTGGTCTAATTGGATGTCTACATGTAGAAAAATACAAATAAGTCCGTATTTATCACCCTGCACAATACTAAAGTCTAAGTGGATCAAAGACCTCAACATAAAACCAGACACACTAAACCTGTTAGAAGAAAAAGTGGGGAAGAGTCTTGACCTCATAGCTTTAAATTCTTAGTCGTTGACTCTTGGCTCTCAAAATTCTCCTGATAATTCTTAAACATTTTACTAGAAAAATCACTTTTTGTTTCTTTGATACAACTTTTATATCTTCTTTGAGCTCTTCAAATCTCTAAGAACCTCTTTCCTTCACCTTCACTGTTAACTGATAATTGCCCTCTGTGTGTCCTTGAGAAAAAGTAAGAAATGATTTCATTTCTACCTTATTTTTTTCTGTGACTGCATGGCAATGAACTTTTGCCAGGAGACTAAAAGATTTTTTTTCCTTCTGGGACAACTCATAATTTGGGAGCTGGATTTCATAACCTCTTATTTATTTAATGGCTTTGCTTCTAGCGTAATCATCTGCTCTTCTGCATTTCATCCATTCTTCTCTGTTTTCCTTGAGTAACCTTGACATTAATGTTGTGTAACATCTCTTACTAAAAAGAAGACATCACGTGACCAAGCATTCTCCTGCTGTTTTGCTTGTTAGGACAAATGTATAGTTTTAATCACTTATAGTTAATGAACCCATATTCTTTTGCTTTCATTTGTTGTTGTTTTGCTTAATTATAAAGTCTTGCTCTTCTGGCCTAGAACTTGTTTGTAAAGAGGATGAGCTCGAGCTTGCAACAACCCTCCTTGCAACAACCACTCAAGGGCCAGGCCAGGAGTGTGGGTATGCATCACAATGCCTATCACTTATCCCATTTTAACCTTCTTCTGGTTTTACCTGTGTCAGTCCCCCTACAAGTTAAAGCCATCTCTATCACAGTTATGACAGTTTCCATCTTGCCCAGTCAGAGCACCAGTTCTCAGTCCTGATTTGTCAAGAACATTTGGTATAGTCGTCACTAATTCATCAAAGATATCTTTTTTTTTTTTCTTTTTTACTTCTAGAACATTTCTGTCCCCTCCTTTTAGCTAGCTGCTCATTTTTGGTTTCCTTGCTGTTGTTCCTGTAAATGTTTGATTATTCCAGATATCAAATAAAAACATCTCTTCACCAGTTCTCCTCCTTCCTAGAGGGCTATGTCTCAGCCAGACCAATGGCTTAAACTCCTCTATAACCTCCCCTTCTCCATCTGAAGCTGTGATCCTTTTCCCTCAGCAATTATGCACAGCTAACTGCCTAGCTCATATATTTGCTTAAATGTCAAGAGGTTCAATTTCCCCTGCGCTTCAATTTCGCTTCCCTCCAGCTCCATAGGTGCTTCTGTTCAAACAGTCCTTGTCTGAACTAAATGAGTCTGCTCTTTTTCCTCATTATTCAGTCAAAAATTATCTTCAAAGTATTTTTTTTTCTGGATCCATGAGAAGGACTTCACACACTTCATAAAACATATATTTCAAAATAAATATGTTTTTATTACCCATTCCACCAAATCTTCATTCAAAGCTAGTTCTTTCACAACTGAACCACTCTAGTAGCCTGTCTCACTGTTTTCCAAATAACTACGGTAGAATTTTTAAAAATTTTTAAATTTTAAAAATTTAAAAATTTAAACCTGGCTGAATAGCTTTTGTTATAAAATACCTCCCAGAGAGTGTATCCCACATCATTATCCATAAAGCTTTACAAGATGTCTCTCCTGCTACTCTCTCTTCACACATCTTGCTCATCTGCACTGATACTCTTGGGATATCTCAAAAATTCCAATGCTTTTCTCACCTCAAAGCCTTGCTAATGGGTATTCTTTCTACTAGGAGAAATCTTCCTTAAGGGATATAAAGATCACACACACACACACACACACACACACACACACACACACACAATAACTTCTCACTTTAATCTCATCTGGAAAATGATCATCACTATATCATCTAAATTAGTACCAAATTTTATCATTCTTTATCCCACCCCACAGATTTATTACTATTTAATTATACTTACTGACATGTGAAATGTGTTATCTCTTCACTTTGTTAATACCCATCTCTTTCATAATATATGCTTTTCCTATATACCCAGCCACTTCTGTATCTCATTTGCCTAAAATAGTTTGTGAAGGATAGTACATATTCAGAAAAGGTATGTGAAGGTCTTTTTCTTCACTCTGCTACAGAAAGAACAGTGAAGGAGTTGCTTGGAACCTGGTTGGGAATTCAGTTTTAAAACACTGACTCTGTCTCTGTAGCTGTTCAGATCACCATGAAATCTCTATGTACCATCATTGGGCCTCAGTTTTCATGTTTAGGAATGAACCTAAAGTGCTCGCATTTATCTCAGATGACACTTGAAAAAATGAATCGATTAATGTAAAGGTTTATAGTATCGTGCACATATATTCTCAATATCTCAGTTGATTAATATGTCATTTCTCATACTTTTGAGAAATGTTACTATCAAAAGCCTCCCAGGGCAAGAGAGACTTCCTGGTGTTTAGTTAAAATGCCTGAAAGACAAGCATTAGTGTGAGATTTCAGATCTCCAGGACCCACTTAAGAGCCAGGTAAGCATGGCAGCCCACCCATATTTCCAGCCTTACAAGACAGACAGGTGAACCACAGAGCAAGCTTGCTCACAAGAATAGCCACATTAGTCCGCGCAGTCTCTCGAGAACTGAGAGACACTGTCACAATAAATAAGGTAGAGAAATGATTAAAGATCATCCCAGAAATCAACGTTGGGCTTCTACACACATATCACATACATGAATATGGAAAAAGAAACAAGACAAACAGACATACAAACGGCCTCTGAGTCTTGATGAACAATCCACATGAGATTAACAAGAAGTCTATCTATAGCTCACCTTTTCCTTCCTGTTTCTGTTGTTAGATGCCAGTCATCCAAAGGTACAAAAGTCACAGCCCTGCACATGCGCTCACAGTTTGTACATTTCCGTCTAATCTTCATAACATTAATTAAATGCTAAACATGTCCCATTTAATTACACCTTCATGAAGTATATCTTGGAAACTCCATTTTACTTGCTAAGAGTCTGGGTCTCCGAGATTAACTAACTTGTGAAAATATTGGAGAAAGCTACATACTGATAAGGAGTGAATGCAGATCAGCTTTGTTGCACTGAGTTGCTCTACCTCGAAAAGGGAGTTTAAAATACTACTTTTCCAAGCTTTGCTTGGCTTTCCCTCTTGCCCAAGGTTCCTTTTCACAAACACAGACCTTGAGCTTAGACTAAACATTGAAAAACATCTGCCTCTCGCATTGCCCTAGAAATTGCCTCATGGAGAGTGTTTTATGATAGGATTTTTAGTTATCACGTCATGAGACACAAAAAGGCAAAACCACTGGAGAAGCTGAAAGCAAATTCATAACTCTTTCTCTACTGCAAAGCTGTTTAATGCATTAGCCATGCACTAAACATAATAAGCCCTGTGGAGATCTTTCATGCATCAGTTTGTCGAGCTTTTACTAAATGTGAGTACTGGACAGAGTCTGTATTTCATACGTTGTGTGATAGCTGAGAAGTAAATAGTGATCATGAAGAAGAACAGAGTGTTATGAACATCTGGCCCAGAAAAGAGTGGCTCTGTGACTCATTACACTCCAGCTGTCCCATAGGAGATGTGAGGAAAGTAATCGTAAAGCAGGAAGCAGAAAGAAAAAGCCTCTCAGAGAGGTGTAGCATACAACCGTTCAAAGGCCTTTGGAAAAGTAACGTGCTCAAGTGGTTTAGGATGAATGTGGTTTTTCAAGCTGTGAAGCATGAGTCTGAAGAAGACCACACTAGAGAGACAGAACAGGTAGAGAACATGAATGCTTTCTATAACATTGCAAGTTAGCTAACTTGGACCTAAAGGCAATGGGAAACTTTTGGAGAGTTTCCGTCTTGAGAGTGGCGTAGTCATATCTTTAGAGTGAAACCTGTTTTCACTGTAGCGCTAGATTTCTATGTCTTAGGACTGAGAAGAGTGTGCAGGTGTGCCACTTAAGACATAATTAATGGGCATATTTGGCCAATAGTGAAGGAAGAGTAGATAGTTCAAATGTATTAGAAATTATGGAACTGGCTGGACGGTGGTGGCTCACACCTTTAATGCCAGCACTCAAGAGGCAGAGAAGGTGGATCTCTGTGAGTTCTAGGACAGCCTGGTCTACAGCGTGAGATGCATGAGAGCCAGCCAGACCTACACAGAAAACCCCTGTTTTAGGGGGAAAATAAATCATAGAACTGATTACTATTATTTTTTTAGGATGGTAGAGAGATGTTGAAGGTGCCTGCAGTGTAATAGAACAAATTTCTGTTACTAACAAACACTTAGCCAGGGTCAGCTTTTATCTCTCAAGCCTTACTGATGCACAGGGTTACCTGTCATCTTGGCTGAGTAGCTTCCATGCCTCTGAGTGACTTGTTAGTGTTCTGTGTATGAGGCTACAGACTGTGTATTCCTGGTATGAGTTACACCATAAAAAGCTAGTTCACTTGTCTGGATAATAGATTCAAGATTCCTGAGAAACCTTAACCAAAAGGCATGATTATGGTTGAACACAGATGAAAAATACTTGTCTGGTATCTCCTATCACTCTGTCTCTTCTGACAAGGTAGGGATAGTCTTTTCCAACCAGTAAGAATATCAAAAATTGGAACCATTCCTTCAAGTATAAATCCATGACTTTTCTTGGTTATTATTTTACCCATAAGTAAATTTGTAAGTGACTGACTCATTCAGTGTCAAAAATTCTTATGGATATAGCACACTTTGGGTGTAAAGTGAGGTACATGGGAACTTTGAAAATTGTACTTGTGAAAGAACAGGCTACCCATTAAAGGTGTCAAATGGCCTATCCAGCTTCATCCAGGTATCAAATTAATTAGAAAGTAATTGAATGTCTGATTCACTTAGGCCGCAATGTTTGATCCCACATTATTGATCATTGCTAAAATTCCTAAACTCAAATAGAATTAAGTATCTATTATTTCCAGCATTGTGGAGCATTGGGTTTCTGAATAACTCATTTTTTCCTAGTCCTCTTTAGTTCTTTTCAGTTACTAGTAACAAGCATGAAGATCAGAGCCCTAATAGAATGTTGATTGGTTTTCAATATTATAGAGTCAACCATAGCAAAACTTCATTCAAGTTTAGTTAAATAATTTTGGTAATAGATAATTCCTTTAATATATACAAAAGAAAAAAATGAGTTTCTATGTTTTATTCTCTTTGGAAGAAAGTATCACAAGATTTACAGAATAAAAGCAAGCCTCTAAAATCAGTATGAGGAAGGACAGTCTGGAATTCTTTGTGTGTGTGTGTGTGTGTGTGTGTGTGTGTGTTGTCATATTTATTGAAGGATTATTTTAACAAACATATAAAATATAGAATTAACTGAAGTGTCTATCAACAGATGAAAATGGCATTCAATGAAAATAACATTTCTGCAGTGCAGAAGTTTATATTCTTATATACATTGCAGGACTATTTCTTTTTAATTTTTATTTTATTTTCATTAATTACAGTTTATTCACTTTGTATCCCAGCTGTATTCCTCTCCCCCATCCCCTCCCTACCCTACCCTCCCTCCCTCTTCTCCTATGCTCCTTCCCCAGTTCAAATATGGGAGGTCCTCCTCACCTTCCATCTGACCCTAGTCTATCAGGTCTTAATAGGACTGGCTTCTGTCTTTCTGTGTAGACTGGTAAGGCTGCTCCCCCCTCAAGGCATGGTGATAAAAGAGCAGACCACTGAGTTCATGTCAGAGACAGCTCCTGTTCCTATTACTGGGGAACCCTCTTGGACACTGAGCTGCCATGGGCTACATCTGAGCAGAGGTTCTAAGTTATCTCCATGCATGGTCCTTGTTTGAAGTATCAGTCTCACAAAAGACCTCTGTGCCTAGATTTTTTTTTTTTTTTGGTTCTGTTGCTCTTCTTGTGGAGCTCGTGTCCCCTCCAGGTCTTTCTATCTCCCCCTTCTTTCATAAGATTCCCTGCACTCTGCCCAAAGTTTGGCTATGAGTCTCAGCATATGTTTTGATACACTGCTGGATAGAGGCCCTCTGTAGTAGGCTCCTGTCCTGTTTCCTGAAAAGATCCTCAAGTACACAACAAGGACATTTGCTCAACCATGTTCATAGCAGCTTAATTTGTAATAGCCAGAAGCTGGAAACAACCCAGATATCCCTCAATTGAGGAATAGATACAGAAATTGTGGTACATTTACACAATGGAATACTACTAGGCAATTAAAAACAAGGAAATCATGAAATTTGCAGCCAAATGGTGGGAACTAGAAAAGATCATCCTGAGTGAGGTATCCCAGAAGCAGAAAGATACAAATGGTATATATTCGCTTATAAGTGGATATTAGACATATAGTATAATCATTCTAAAATCTGTACACCTAAGAAAGCTAATCAAGAAGGAGAACCGTGGGTAAGAAGCTCAGTCTTCATTCGGAAAGGCAAACAGGACGGACATCGGAACACTCTGGAATTCTTATGAATCCAAGATCAGCCACTTCCTGTGTGACCTTAAGCAAATTAGTCAAACTAGTAAGGCCTTATGTTTCTTCATTGCAAATGGTTTACTGATAGCTACACATATCTGTGTGTTATCTAAAAGAATTTTTAGAACGCCCAAGATGCTATTATCTGTTGCTATGAAACACACACACACACACACACACACACACACACACCATTTTCTATGCTCTGTAGATTTGAGATTGGACACTGTTGACATAACTTTTCTTTGTGCCCCCACTTCTCCCTCTGTGTGTGTATATGCACATGTATGTGTTTGTGTTTACAGCTATAGTTATGGTAAACGATAACTTTCTTCCTTGCACTGTAAAACATGTCTGTACAATTATTAATGCAATGTATGTATGTATACATATATATGTTAACTTCATGAATACAGGTGAAGACTGAGTTTGTATCCTTAACTAATATACTAATCTAGCATTATCTACACCTCTTTCCTTTTGATAACTCACAAGACAGGAGTTCCAGGCTCGACCAGAAGTTATGCTTTCATAGTAGTAGTTTGAGATTCTGATGGACTATGACATTTGCTTCAGATACTCATGTCTTTGTAAAATGTTTTATTTCGAATGGCCGTGACTTCTGTCTTTAGCATGGGGAACAATTCCTGTTTTGTCTGTGCATTAGAGGCAGTTTCCCCCTTAAAGACTACCCTCCTTCTTCTTAGAACTCCATGTCTCCTCATGGCAACTACGTGACTCTGAGGAAGACTGCCAATCTCAGCACCCTGTTCACATAGTAGGTTGGTGTAGGGGATTATCTGGATATCTGTTGATGGACCCTGCCTAAGCCAAAGGCATATGATCCTCCAGGTAGATCAGGGAAAGTTTTTTAATTTTAAAATTCCATATGAGAAGTTGATATACAATTTGGATACTAACACTTGAGACAGCCAAGCCCATCAAAATGTCTCTCAGACTTTTCTTCATTGAAATATGGAGCAGGGAAGAACAGTATTCCAAGCAATTTAAGTATGAGCTTGGAAATAGAAGAGTGGCTGCCATGTGGATTTCTTGCTGGAGGTTACTGGGGCTGCCATCCAAGACAGTAGAGCTTCCTGCAGAGAGAGTAAGGGCAAGAAGATTCAAGAGAGACTCTCTGAAAACATTCGATTCCCGTGAGGATCCATCCTTTCTGCAGGTTCAACCAAGTGCCAACCCTCGTCCATGATCCTTCCCTTTAATTCTTATATCCAGACAAGTTCAAATCAGCCATTTATAACTGGCACATAGTGACTGTATGCAGATGTATGCTAAAGTTGTACTTTTCTTATTACTATACTGAATTCACCCAATAGGTCATGTCCTAGGCTTTTGTGATCACAGCCTGCTATGATCTGAACACCAAATGTCCAGATGTGAAATGGTTAGCCCTCCTGGTGACACCAAGGGAAAATGGTAGAACATTTTAAGGATGAGGAACCCAAGGGAAATCCCGAAGGTCATTAGAGTGTTCTTTCCAACCCATTCCTGTTCTCTTCTTACTCTGGGAGAGGTGCTGCCATATTGCTCCCACCATCAAGCACCACTGTCCACAGCTCTCGCAGGAGCCACCCACTTTGTTCAATCTTGATTTTTGAACCTGAAAAAAACAAAACAAAACTGTGAGTTAAATAGGCCTTTTCTGTTTCTAACTTAGTTGTCCCAGGTGGCACAAAGCTGACTGAAACATTGCCTTACACTGTTTCCTAAATGAAAATCAATCACACCTCTTACCACCAAGGAGAGATGGTAAAACAAGTTTTTGCAGTAGAATATTATTGACAGGCTATAGGGAACTTAATGTATTCTCCATTAAAACAACCTGCTACTGTTTTCCTTCTCCCAATAATAAAATATTTTTCAAAATGGTAGGTAAAAAAAAAATGGGTAGTGACAGGTCTGTGGATTTAGGTCTCTATTATATAAAAGCCTCTGATTTCAGAACTAATAGACTTTTGTTTGTGTAGAAAGCCTGTCATAGTATTAACCGGAAGGCTCAGATGGCAGGGGGAAATGTTAGAAATAATGTTTCTAGGCATTTTCAGAGTCAATAATCTAACTTTTCTTTGGATGTAAGCATCAAGGTCTCAGGGTCGAGATGTGCTAAATAAACGTACGTCAAAGGGCATATTTAGACGAATTAGCACAAAGCTCTTTAAGCTGCTGACTTTAACCATTTCCATTTTGCACCTTCCAACTGCTTGTTGTTATCTTCCTTTTCCAACCTTAACATCTTGTTGCCAAAATATTAACTAGTACTGTCAGTTACAAGGCCTGAGCCTTTGTGCTCTGGCTTCATCTATACTGACTAATAGAGTTTCTTTTGAGAGTGCCTTTTGACGTCTTTCTTTCATATGGGTCTTGACTTTAACTAGTTGATTCAGTGCCTGCATAATGATACTTTCTAAATGAATAGCTTTTAAGAAAAGTATATCTATATTTAGAAAATTGACTTAGTCTGTTTGCTGTTGATGTAACAGGGTACCATAGATTGGGGAATGTATGAAGAACAGTGTATTTGCCTCAGTTCTTGAGGCTGGTAAGTCCAGAAGAGTAAATGTTAGTGTCTGCCAAGAGCCTAGGGGCTGCTTCTTAATATGGCAGAAGGACAAACAAACATACCCTGTGTCCACTCCTTAAATAATTGCTCCATTTCCATAACGGTGTCAATCCATTCACCAGGACAGTGCCCTCAAAAAACTGCCACTGCTCAAAAGCTCACCTCTCAATCTTGAAACAATGCAGTTAAATTTCAACATGAGCTTTAGGGATGCTATGAAAACAACAAAAAGGGTAGCTCTCTATCATGATCAAAATGAGTTCTGTAATCTGCAGGATTATATCTCCATGACATGTCTCAATAAAGTATAGATAGTTTGGGATATTGGACTGTGTACATGTCCTGGGTGTTCAGGGCTATGACAGAAGTGCTGGAACTGGAGAATCTTGGAAATGGCAGAGGTCCAGGGAGCTGACTGGGACCATGCCCAGCAGTCACACCTGGCTTACTAAATGTTAGGTCTTGAGAAATGATCAGAGTTCAGGATTTTGTTATTGGCAACCAAACAAAGCCTAAGAGATATGGCTATATTTTTCTCTTGCTCAGCTGTCAGGCTAGCAGGAAAAATAAACTATCATTTTTAGTCCTAGCCAAAACTACCAGGCTAGCAAAAATATAACCTGTAATTCTTACTACTTCTCTTCATAACTATTCTGACTTATCCACAATCATCACACAGTTTTATGATGTTATTCACTGACTAGAAAAAATCTGCATAGTGATTGGTTATTTCTCTTCCTGAAAAATTGCTTGTGACATCCATCTTCTTTTTCTGAGTGTACCCTATGAGCCTCCCAGTTTGTACTCTAATCCTTTCCACCAGATAGATATTTGTTGTTTGTCTGCCTGTTGATTTCTTCTCACCATGTTCTCAACTGTCCTTAGAGTTTGCTACAGACGGCTGCCCTTTCCCACGTGACCTACTTACTTTTTTTATTTTTTTCTTCACAATTTATTCATTATACATTATCCTGATTGAAGATACCTCCCCCAACACCTCTCATTCCTACCCTCCTTCCCTCTTCCCCCATCCCCTTCCCCTACTCCACTGAAAGGACTCCACTATTGCCGTCTGCCCTTAGCTTGTTGAGTCTCATCAGGACTGCCTGGATCCTCTGTGGCCTGGCAAGGTTGCATCATCAGGGGCGAGTGATTCAAGAGCAGTCAACTGGGTTGGTGATAGAGGCAGCCCCTGAGGCACATCTGGGCAGGGGTCTAGGTCCTATCCATGCATGGTCCTCCATTCGTGCATCATTCTCTGCTCAGATCTTTTAGTTTTGTCAGTCTCCTTGTGGGGAGACTTGCTCACTTTCCTTGACACTAAGGACCGTGAAATCCAGGAGTGAGTCCTTGCTGTTCTGCTGCTAACACATCAGTGTATTCCTGGACTTATGTACAAGCTATTCCAATAGCATCAGGGGGAGTCTATAACTCTTCCTAGAATTCTGAAACAGAAGCCTATCTCCTTCCGGAAAAGAAGGAAGTTCCTATGTAGGAGAGCAGCTGGAAGCCAATTTATGACTGGAAAGGCTCCCTGTTTCCAGATTAAACCCAGCATTTTAGATGACGGAGTAAAATATTCAAGAGAGAAAACCGCTTTGGTCACATCTTGTGACCATGAACAAACCAGCTCTGAAAACCCCTGTCTGAACTTTTGTTACAGGAAATAATCAATACTCATTCTTGTGTTTTGCTGTTGAATTGAGCCTTGTCTTTAAGAAAAACAAACTTAGAAAAACCCTGAGGAATTTGCTTAGAACACTTATAAATGTGCCTCAAAATATTTCTCTCTGAAAACTGTCTTCTTTCCTACCCTACGTCATTTTATGAGACTCTCGCCCCAAACTTGCCACCACCACCATGGTAAACCTCATTCTGATGCCTTCTTTCCCAGAGCCGTCCAGATGCTGCAGAGGATTCATCCCTGCCCCTTCTCTGCAGATCTCCTCATTTTTCCTAAAGGCTGGATTTCTGTTGCTGAGTTCGTGCTGCCTTTTCCTACTCCACCCCAGACAAGAAACACCTGCTTGATTGGAGAGAAAAGAAAAAGGGAGGAAAAACACAAGAAGGAATAAAAATCCTAGGATCTAAATATAGTGCCTTTTCATACAGAGATGTGAAGTAGAAAACCCAAGTTATTTTAAGTGTTTGAGAGACTGTTAGAATTTGTAGCTTAACTGTTTATATTTTATTGTTTACTTTGATGGGCTTGATGCTTTTTCATCTTTTAAATTCTCCCTTGGAGAAAATGAATGTGTGTGCGTATCCTGCAGGTATTCATAGGCATTGGAATTTTCATGTCAAATTATCCGATTCTAAAAATCAGATGTTCAGTCTATAGAAATTCTGTTTCCATGATGTGCATGCTGTCATGGCAAAGCATAGGATATCTTTAGATTGTCCATCAGTTTTATTGATCCTAAAATTGATCTTTACCCCATTATTGTAGTTTTACCTGAGCAACTTCAACATAGTGTTGAAAACTCAGCTTGCATATGTGTTTTGAAAAGTCCACATTCCACCACCGTTAACTTGCCCATCCTCATTATCACCTCCAGGTTTCCAACTTGTTGTGAGAATGTCATGCCTATCGTTTGTATGCTAACAATCATGTCCGTGTTTTATTTTTTTTAGATCCCCAGCACCCGGGGTAAGATAGAGGCTCAATGTTTAAGGTGAAATTCTGCAAAGACATTAAACTAATCAAGATAAACTACTTACAAAGCTAATGTTCTAGTACATCACAAGTTTGTACATTGTTCCATTTTAGTCCTTAAGGATGGAGGCTGATTGTCTTACTATGAGTTCTCCAGAGAGGCTGAATCAATGCACAGTGATATAGAAGGGAACATTTAGTAAGAAATGTCACAAGTGCTTATAAAGGCCAAGAGCTGTAGAGCCAGAAAAGTAAGAAATATGATGCCATCTGAGTCTAGAGCCAATGTACCACAATAAAAAAGTGAAAAAATGAGAAATAAATTTAAGACCCTGGGCAGAGAACTTTGGGGCTACTATCTTGGACAATAAAATATCTGTCTTTCTTACTTTTCTACAAGAGGAAGAATTCTCTCTGCTGCCTTCTTTGTCTATCTGAACTCTTTACATATTAAATGGTACCTAGCTCTGTTGTTGAAGGCAATTTTCTTTACTCAGTCTGCTAATTCATATGTTAATGCTTTCAGAAATACCCTCAAAGTAACACCCAGAAATAGTGATTTACCAGCATTCTGTCTATTTAACCCAGCATACTGATACATAAAACTAACCATCACACTGACCAAGATTTTGTCTTGCTGTTTGGATTTGTAAATCATAATCTGGAATTGAAATTTCTCCACAGAGGTGAATTTCTCCACCAATCCTTTATTTGCTTTACATTGGTTAAATTAAGCCAGTATTACATCCAGAGTCCACAAATTGAACAGCAAGAAATTGTTAGTATAAAATAACCAACACAAAAGTCAAGTGTCTGAGTCCCAGAGTGATGTCAAGGTTCTAGTCTCTTTGTTTACAGTCACTGAACTGTCACTAGGAAACTAAGGTTCCCAGAAGTTAATAAATATATTCAAAGTTATAAGAGAACAGAAGAAGTCCTTTTTTTTATGGGGTGGTGGAGTATGATACAGTTTTTTTTTTGCTGAAAACTAGCCAGTACCCTCAAGATCCTAACTAAAGGGAAATTGGGAGATTAAATTTACAAATCGCTAAGGAGCTAAAAGAGTGCGTGCTTTAATCTTTTCACTTTGTAATTTTTATCTCAATGTTTTTATTCACTAAAAGGACCCTATTTCGTTTATTAATAAAAGGTATAAGGTAAAGACAAATTATTCCTCTCACAATGAATGTGTATGCATACTTAATATATAACACATATACATACATGCATGAATATATGTATGAACTCACATTCATGCGTATTTTCCATTCATCTATTAATACATTATCTCATTGCATTGCATATGTATATATCCTGTATGCCTACGTGTTAATTTCATTCATCTATCTCTGTTTATGTGTGTGTACATAGATGATTGACCAATGGTTGGATAGCTCTGTGTGTGAATATTCAGGAAGAAGTGTTCTTTGTAAGCTGGGACCAGTGCTCAGTGCCTCTTTTCTATGGGTGGTAACGGAAGCAGCTACAGCAAGGTTGCACTATTGTCCTTAGGGAGGGGCATCGATCTTTCATTAGAGGTTGAACTTTTCCATATTAGCTCTATCAACTTCACACAGCCTAGAATCACCTGAATCAGCTGAGTAATTATATTTATCATGTTGACCAATGGTCATGCCTGTAAAGAATTGTCTTGACTGTTGATTGACAAGGTATTTAGTTACTTTTCTGTTATTGTGACAAAACATCATGACCAAAAGCAACTTATGTTAGAAAGGCTTTCATTTGAACACAGTTCCAGGGAGGTAAGGGTAGCAAGTTTATCAGGGCTGGGAGGTGTGGCAGCAAAGGGAAGGAATGACCAAAGAATCAGGAAACTGAGATATCACATCTTCAACTAAAGTTCAAAGCAGAGAAGGAGAGCCGGAAGTGGGCTGGGCTATGTATTCACAGAACCTATGCACTCCAAGCCCTACCACACCACATCCCCACCACACCACCCCTGGTGATGTACTTTCTCCTGCTAGGCTGTACTACCCTATAACCTTTCCAATCAATTCCATCAATCAGGAGCCAAGTGTTCAAATAGCTGAGCCTAGGGGGATGTATGCATTTAAATTTCAACAGTGTGGGATGCACTGTTTCCTGGGCGCTTAGTCTTACATCGTGTAAGAAAGCTATCTAAGTGTGAGCATGGTGAGTTAGCTGTCAAGCCATGTTCCTTCATGGTTCCTGCTTTGAGTTCCTTCTTGAGTCTACCTTCCCTGACTTCCCTCAAATGATAGACTGTAGCCTGCTAGCTGGAATAAACCCTTTTCTCTCTTAAGACTCTGAAACTAGAAATTACCTCATATACCTATTATCTATAATACTTATTTCATCTCTTAATTATAACTCTGCTATATAAGTTTAACACCATGATTTAAAAAGCAAACAAAATGTAGAAGAAAGAATTCAAGTCATCTGTTCATGGTCAGCAAAGCAGTGTGTGTCAGCAAAGCAAAGCAGAGTTATTAAGTAATAACTACTTAATCAGTCAGTTATTCTATCATTGTTTAATGCTATCTACAGGCATGGAAATATGAGAAAATGCTTATTTTCTGACCAGCCATGATATACATTTAGTCTGCCTCCAAGGTTTTACTACACTTATCAGTAGGAAAATTAAGCCAAATGATATATCATCCTCTGTTAGCATCCAAAAAGCAGTTGCAAAACAATGACAGAGGCAGAGAGAGTGTGCTTTTCTGTTTAACAGTATTCTTTAATACCTGTGAAGTGCATCATGATCTCCCTGCACTGACCATCTGTTTAAACTATGTTCAAATGTCAGTAAGACCACCAGAACTCTGAAAAAAGATAACAGAAAATGATTTTGCTTTTGTTTATTTAGCGTCTTTCTAACGCACAGAAACTAATATAAGCATCATTCCAGTTATGTTTTAGAAATTTTCTGAGAGAAAATGCAACCATTTATTTTTTGAAACAAAATTGGTGAGGTTGCTGGTTCTATTAGCAAGCGCACGGCAGACACAGTCACTCGTTTACTTGATCTAATATCTACATATTTTAGTATTGCTACATTACTTTCACATTATTTTCTGATATTTCATTTTCTCCTTCAAAATGTTCGGTAAAATAAGAAAACAAACCATGGTGCTCCTCATTTTGCAAAAGAGACAAAGAATGCTTAGCATTTCCATGGCCTCCCAAGGCCACTGAAGGCCTAACAAAGAGCACTCCATGAACCTCCTGCTCCCGTCCTCTCCCGTGGTCTCTTGCTTAGCTTTTGCCTTTTTGCAACACTAAAAGCCTTTAAACCATTAGCCTTCCGCAGTAAGACTGTCCAAATGTATCAAAATACAGTCAGTGATTTCTCACTCAAACTAAGCTGAGACGAGAGACAGGCATTCTCTTGTAGCAAATCACACTGTTAAACCTCACCAAATGATTTATGCTTGCCTTTTGACACTCAGCTGTCATAAATGTTAAAGGCCATCAAATATTTTTACTTACCCATGCTTTTCTTTTCTTTTTCCCATAAAGACCCATTTAAACTTTAGTCACCTCTGTTTGGAAGACTTCCGTTATATTGGTTTCTTTTTTTCTATATTATCTACCAAACATTTTTGTTTTAATTTTTTTTCTTAAGACAGCAACATATTTTGATGGTAGTCTTTGTAGTCAGAAGTGTGAAGTCAAATTACAACCTGAGCATGTTACACATTTGTGAATGGGACCAGGTTACTCATCTGTGCACCAGAGTTCGTATCTGTTCAAGTGAGAGGCTGCTAGTACCTACCTCAGGGACGCTTGTGAGGTTTAGATAAGCTTATGAGTAGAAAATTCAGCACTTTGAAACAACATTTGGTCCCAATGAGTGTTAAAGAGCGCAACAGAGTTGTCATGACTATTAATCAACTTTTCTTCGTTTGAATACCCTGAAAAGCCAATGTCCACTTTCTTCTTGACTTGTCTTTCTGAAGGATCTCTCTTTTTTCCCTCATTGTTGCCAATATAGTTTTCTCCCTTTGGCAATATTTATAATTATTACTGTTTCTCTCTCCTCTTGTTCAGCAGAGATTGAGCATTTCCTAACCTGTAGGAGCTCCAGGTTTAACCCCTAGCAACAAAAATAAATTCATTGAATAGACCTGTTTAAATATTCACTGTGGTACCTGGAGTTGCTGGCTCGTTGAGTACCTTCTTAGTGACAAGTGTATAAAATGCTATGATGGAGTAATGACTGGGACATTCTCTCCTTGGAGAGCTTAAGAGTTAGAATGATGGTACTGTGTGACTATCATAATCACTCAGACAGAACCTAGCCTACAAATCCAGCCAAGGCTTGCCATCTTCCTAATCTATAGAACAATTCCATGGCAAATGCCTACAAAAACAAGAAAGAGAGAGATTATATCTTTTCTTACATTTTTGTTGTGAAATAAAAATCCAGGCATTTGCATGGGGAAGTTGTTAAAATGAAACATGATCCATCATATGCTTCTTGGTGTCTACTTTCAGTAATAAAATACACAAGAGTAAAAATATTTTATGAGGAGTGTTATTACAGCTTCAAGACTAAATTCATGCCGGTGTCCTTGGCCACTTCCTCTTCAAGCATGACACTTAAGGACTGGCTGTCTTCATCTTGGAATGTTTAGATGTGAATTATAGTCCATGCTTTGCAGAGCAGTCTGTCACAAATGGCAGCACCTCAGATGCTTGAAGGTGAGTGTATCTGCTTTGCCAACACCATCAACTGCAGCTGGACTACAGCACGATACTCTTCCTGGCCAACCTGTTCTCACTTCACTTCTGAATAAAAAGGAAAGCTTTTCAAATGTGTAGAAAAATATAGCCATCCCTTAGTTAATGCAGGATATTAGTTCTAGAAAACATGCAGGAACAATAAAAAAGGGACAATTATTACAGTACAGAATCATGGTAACAGAAATATCATGGTACCATTAAAAAAAAAACAGAAATATGGAATAAAATACCCAGAAATAAGCCTATGCAACTAGTTACTTAATTTCCAACAAAGATGTTAAAAAACATAATATCAGAGAAAAGGCAGATTCTTGAAAAAATGTGCTAGAAAAATTATTATAAGTTAGATATCCACACATAGGAAAAAAATAAAATTAATGGGGTCTAGATTGCTGGCTCAGTGGTTAAGAGCACTGGCTATTCTTCCAGAGGACACAGTTTGATTCTGATGACCCACATCCTGGCTCACAACCACCTAGAACTCCATTCCCAGGTGATCCAGCATCTTTGGCCTCCAAAGGCATGAGCATATGTATGGAGCAGAGATATACATGTAGAAAAAACACCCATACATATAAACTTAATTAATTGATTACAAACTGAAACTACTACCATATCTGTCACCCTGCAAGAAAATATGTTAAGTTGGCTACCTTTATATTCAAAATAATAAAGCAGACTCAATTTTGCATGTGTTTTCAAGCACATGTAGAAACTAGAACATACCCACTCATATGTGACATAACAACAGACAGGTGTAGAAGAGGAAAGAGGCAAGAAGGAAGGTACAGAGGAAACAGGAGAGGAACATTGGGATTGAATAAAATCAACATACACGATACACTTGAACATAAGTGTCACGCTTTATGCAACAAATATGCACTAATAATTAAAAAAAATATTGGGATACTCAAGCCTTTCATTACATTTTCTTGTTTTTGCATGTAACCTGTGGACATCCTTCTACATACATAATATTCTATGAAACTTTCCAATGTGTGTCAGAGTAGACATTGTAACAAAATGCCCTGCAAGTACGTAGGGACAACCTTTAACATTTTGTTGCAAGCTGTTCCTGACCTAAAATATTTAAGCATTTCATCTATAGACAAAGATTTTTAAAAGCTAACCACAATACAGCCAACAGCGTATTTGCCGTTCTTCCAGCTTTGTTTTTCCAACAGCATTAAGGAAAAGAACGAAAAACTAGTTTATTAAGACAAAGCCAATACTACTCAGCAATCAAAAACAAGGAAATAATGAAATTTGCAGGCAAATGGTGGGATCTAGAAAAGATCATTCTGAGTGAGGTATCCCAGAAGGAGAAAGACACACATGGTATATACTCACTCATATAAACCTATAAGATATGATAAACATAATGAAATCTATACACCTAAAGAAGATAAACAAGAAAGAGGACCCAGGGTAAGATGATCAATCATCACTTAGAAAGACAAATGGGATGTGCATTGGGCGTAGGAGAAAACAAGTAACAGGACAGGAGCTTACCGCAGAGGGCTCTGCAAGACTCTACCTAGCAGTGTATCAAAGCAGATACTAAGACTCATAACCAAACCTTCGGCAGAGTGCAGGGAATCATATGAAAGAAGGGGGAGTTATATGATGTGGAAAGGATAGGCGCTCCACAAGGACCAAATATATCTGGGCACAGGGTCTTTTCTGAGACTGATACTCCACCAAGGACCATGTAAGGATATAACCTAGAACCTCTGCTCAGATGAAGCCCGTGGTAGCTCAGTAACCAACTGGTTTCCCATAGTAAGGGGAATAGGGACTATTTCTGACAAGAACTCAATGACAGGCTCTCTGACCTCCACACCCCACAAGGGAGGAACAGTCCTGTTAGGCCACAGAGGAGGACTTTGCAACCAGATGTGAAGATACCTGATAAAACAAGGTCAGATGAAAGGGGAGGAGGTCCTCCCCAATCAGTGGAATTAGAAAGGGGCAGGGAGGAGATGAGGGAGAGAGGTAGGGTTTGGGAGGGAATGAGGGAGCAGGGTACAGCTGGGATACAGAGTTAATAAAATGTAACTAATAATAAAAATAAATAAATAAAATAAAGACAAAGCCAAGGATGTACCTCTTTGATCTCTCTCTCTCTCTCTCTCTCTCTCTCTCTCTCTCTTTCTCTTACATTGTTGTTTTGATGGGGGTTTTTGTTTGTTTGTTTGTTTGTTTTCTTCAGAGGTTAAAGGGTCTGGACCATTGGGATGAACACAGAGAGGCTGAAGAGACAATATTGTCACAACTATGTGAGGCAGACATCATTCTAGACTTTTCCAACTTTTTTGTTTTTGTTTTTTTACCATGGGTTCCAAGGGCCATACTAATAAATTAGTCTTAGAATACTGTGTATTGTTCTTGGAATCCCAAACAAGGAAATTAAATATTAACCCAGTTCGCATACATGATGTAAATCATATAGCCCTCCTTTTTGATTGCTGAGTAGTATTCCATTGTGTAAAAATACCACAATTTCTGTACCCATTCCTCCGTTGATGGACATCTGGGTTGTTTCCAGGTTCTGGCTATTACAAATAAAGCTGCTATAAACATGGTTGAGCAAATATCCCTTTTGTGTACTTGAGCAAACTTTGGGTATATACCTAGCAGTGGTATAGCTGGGTCTTGAGGAAGCACTATTCCTAATTGTCTGAGAAAGCACCAGATAGATTTCCAGAGTGGTTGTATCAGTTTACATTCCCACCAGCAGTGGAGGAGGGTTCTCCTTTCTCCACAACCTCTCCAGCATGTGTTGTCCCTTGAGTTTTTCATCTTGGCCATTCTGATGGGTGTAAGGTGATATCTCAGGGTCGTTTTGATTTGCATTTCCCTGATGGCTAATGAGGATGAGCATTTCTTTAAGTGTTTCTCTGCCATTCGATATTCTTCTGTCGAGAATTCTCTGTTTAGCTCTGTTCCCCATTTTTTAATTGGATTACTTGGTTTGCTGCTTTAATTTGCAGGCAAATGGTGGGATCTAGAAAAGATCATCCTGAGTGAAATATCCCAGAAGGAGAAAGACAAACACGGTATATACTCACTTATATAGACCTATAAGATATGATAAACATAATGAAATCTACACACCTAAAAAAGATAATCAAGAGAACGGACATGGGGTAAGAGTACTTGTTTAGAAAGACAGATGGGATGCGCATTGAACATATGACAGGAGTCTACTGAGCGCATTTGAAAGACTCTAACTAGCAGTGTTTTCAAAGCAAAGACTCATGACCAAACCTTTGGCAGAGTACAGGGAATCATAAGAAAGAAGGGGAGTTAGTCTGATGAGGAAAGGATAGGAGCTCCACAAGGACCAAATATATCTGGGCACAGGGTCTTCTCAGAGACTGACATACAACCAAGGACCATGTATGAATGTAACCTAGAACCTCTGCTCAGATGTAGCCTGTGGTAGCTCAGTAACCAATTGGTTTCCCATAGTGAGGGGAACAAGGACTATTTCTAACAGGAACTCAATGACTGGCTCTTTGGGCTCCCCACCCCCCAAGGGAGGAGCAGTCCTGTTAGGCCACAGAGGAGAGCTTTGCAGCCAGTCCTGAAGATACCTGATAAAACAGGATCAGATGAATGGGGAGGAGGTCCCCCCTATTAGTGGACTTGGCAAGGGGCACGGTGGAGATGAGGGAGGGAGGGAGGGAGGGACTGGGAGGGAATGAGGGATCGGGACACGGCTGGGATACAGAGTTAATAAAATGTAACTGATAAGAAAAAAATAAAATTAAAAAAAAATCATATAGCCCTATGCAGACTGAGCCATATAGTAGAAATCATCTTTCATTTTTCAACCTATTTATGGTAAGTGTCCACAAGTTGTCTAAGTGGTGTGTCCTATGTGATCAAAATAATAAAGCAATAAAACATGGTGGATAATTACCTTGAGAACAAATTCATGCTCCTCAAACTTGTTTGAGCTTTAAAACATGTCTTTTTAAAACATGTAATTTTTTATATTAATTTTTATTTTTTTAGTATTAATCAGGTTATTTACTTTGTATCCCAGCTGTATCCCACTCCTTCATTCCCTCCCAATCCCGCTCTCCCTCCCTCATCTCCTCCCTGCCCCTTTCCAAGTCCACCGCTAGGGGAGGTCCTTCTCCCCTTCCATCTGACCCTAGCTTATCAGGAATCTTCAGGACTGGCTATGTCTACTCTAATTATGAGTACATTACATGCAGGCAGCATTCTACACACATCATAATCTTGTCCTATCGCCTGAAAATTATGCCCTTCAGCATGTCTGAAACCTCATGTACAGAAAACTCAGCTTCTTATGAACTACATGAGCTACTCTACTTTTTCTTTTTAATGGTTGTGAGTTTTTCAGAGTACAGGAAAAGATTAAATAACTATACTTAGGTGGTTTCTTATGAAGCATATCAAAGCTGCATAGTTTCAAAACCTCAGGAAAAAGATAAACCCCCTAAATATTTACAAGCCACTTCTGAATTCCCAGGTCCCAAAACCACAGAATGTTCTGGCCATCTGGGAAGCTTCCATGTGCCACACACACAATAGCAGCCCAAAAAATACTCTAGGCCAAAAAAAAAAAAAAAAAAAGAAAAGAAATCCAGTGATTCTCACCAGAAGCTTTTTCTTGCATGTCCTGTGACCTTGGTCTGGTTAGAATGAATCTGTGGTACATTACATCATGATAGCATTTCTGCTGTGGGTCTGGGATGTTCCTCCCTTGGGCGGCCCAAGACGTCCAATAGAAATTCCATAGGACAAACACTCTCAGACATTCCCACCTCGTGCTTTGGATGAGTGGAATAGGTGTGATGTACATGCAACTCCTGCCAATGTTGAGTCTGCTGTTTTCTTGAGCCTAAATGGACGTACACTAAATTTTAGTATGCACAAGTATCTACTCAAGTGCTGTGCTCTAGAGACTTCTTGTTGACTGTTCACACCAATGAGCTTTGAGCCAACTGCAAATCTCCTGACCCAGTATTTTCTGTCAGATGTTGGTTGCAAATCTCAGTTCTAGTCAGTCATCTCCTATTCTTTATTAGCCGTTTGCACACACTGTTGAGAGTGTTTTCTTGTTGTAGCTCTCCAGTCTCAAGACTATATCCTTCTCCTCTTTTGAAAATCATTCAGCAAATGACAGGATTTGCTGATATGTGCCTCGTGTGTGTGTGTGTGTGTGTGTGTGTGTGTGTGTGTGTTGTGCGCATGCATAAGTGTGCTCCTATGGGTGAGTGTATTCAATGCATATGTATATCTGTAGAGGTCAGAGGACATCATCAGGTCCCAGTGCTTTAAGTTTCACCAGCGTCTCCTTGTTATTTGCTGCTAAGTAGGTGAGGCTGACTGGCCGTGAGCTTCTAAGGATTCTCCGGTGTCTACCTCTCATCTTACCACTGAGCATGTCAGATGTGCACTAGGGTTCAAACATAGGTCCCCATACATGAGCAACAGCCATTTACCCACTTCAATAACTCCTGAGCCTTGCTTGAATAGCTTTGAAGGAATAATTTTTTTATGACAGATACAATTATGATAGTAATAAGAGCTAGTAACTATTTGCAATATTCTAAAGCACTGTATTTTATTTAAGCTCTATTATAAGAGCTTTATTGTCCTAATTGTGAAAATAGTAAAACTGAATAGTGTAACAGTTAAACAAGTAGGTACCCTGGCTAGTCTGGAACTCACTGTAGTCCACATGGCCTCCAAATTGTGGCTAGCTTCCTGCCTTAGCACCCCAGAAGTTGGGATATATTCACCTAAACTTGGGTTTCAAAATCATATTGTTATTAACTGAAATCATGGTAAACTATTTTGATTATGTCTGTCCATGTTTGTTACTACAAATTTAGAGACGATTACTAAAAACGCTGTGCCTATGAGGAAATTGGGACTTAGAAAGTTAAATACCATATCTAATGTATAGCGTTTACATGAAAAAGCCAGGAACAGGGATAAACATGGAATTACATGTCTTAAATGATTATTTTACCTCTTACATTCTCATTTTGACTTGACCTTCAGTTTAATATGAAAGTAACTCTTCTTGAACATACCTTTTCACCTGCTGAGTCATGTCAATTCCATCTCTAACCCCTTTCAAATTCCACCTACTCTTTCCAGACTGTGAGTTCCAGGGCCAGCATCGTTTTCCAAGATTTATATTAACTAGCTAATTAGAGGTCTTCCCCATTGCTTCGCCTACGCTGTAGCTAGTATGAGCTTTCTCAAAATACATCATGATTGATCATCATTACTTCCCACTAAACACTGAATCTTCTTGGCACAACACCAAACCTTCATGTGGTCTGCTCTCATTGAAGTTTTCAGGGTTGTTTGTTTGTTTGTTTGTTATAATTTATTCACTTTGTATCCCGGCTGTAACACCCTCCCTCATCTCCTCCCAATCCCATCCTCCTTCTCTCTTTCGCGCTATTTTCCTCCTCTAGTCCTCCTCCGCTACTATCTGACCCTAGCCTTGAAGTTTCCAGTTTGTCTCTTACCACTTCCTTGCATCTATGCTTCCAGAACATGAGGTCATTTAGAATGTCACTGAGTCATGTGTCTCTTATCCCGCTTATATCTCACTTTGTGGTTGCTCTTCCTGTGCCTGTAACCTTCCGCTTGACTGGTGCCTGCTTGCGCATGGGCTCAGATGTTATGTTTTTCTAAGGGGCTTCCCTGACTACCCGTTAGCTCTCAAGTTT
Organism: Psammomys obesus; assembly: GCF_907164565.1. NCBI lineage: Eukaryota > Metazoa > Chordata > Mammalia > Rodentia > Muridae > Psammomys > Psammomys obesus. The sequence goes on from NW_026596046.1 coordinate 27,237,255, forward strand.
TCCTTCTCTAAAGACCACCTGAAGGCCCTCCATAAAGTCTTGTTGGTTCTTGCCAAGATCTTATATGTTCACTTCCCTTGACAGCTATTCAAAATAAAATAAATAGCTTCCATTTTCTTGTCCATCAAAGAAAAGGCACAGCTGGGCATTGTGGCACACACCGACAATCTTTGAAACTTTGAAAGTGGAGGCAGGGGAATCAGAAAATTCAAGAGCAGCCTCGGATTCATGAAACAGTCTCCTGAAGAAAAAAAAAAAAAAAAAAAAAAAAACCTAAATAAATTAATAAATAAATGGAAAAATAAGTATAATTGTTAAAGCAGGGGGAAAAAAATACCACTTTACTTATTTTTTTTCTGCATTTGCCCAGCAAGCTAGAAAGTAAGTTTCTGTCCACTAGTTAGACATTTGTCCAGTAAGCTATTAATTATTTTTTCATCAGCTACAGTGAATTCTGTTCTTTTCTAAACTTAATATATATACTATTAAATTAAAAAAAAAACGTTACTTTTAGAGATCTTCAATTCTAGTTCAGAAGATACTAAATGAACTGAATAAATCAGATGAATAGTACATTACATGTAATAAATGTTACAGGGAAAACCAGAGTAGATTTAAGCTGGCTTTAGTATGCAAACGGAATTTTAAAATTCTGTTTCCCTCTGAAATGTCATTCAAACTGCTCATTGTCCTTTACCCTTTAGCTAATGGGGGAGCTGCTATAATAACTACCCTGTATCAGGCAGACTTGGAGAACCATTGGGACACAAAGAAGAATGAAATCTGCAGGTGTTGATTGGGAAAGGCATCAGGGCATTCTCAAAAATAAGGCAGGGGTATACATTTGTGACAGTCCCAATCTCAGATTGGATAAGTTCCCCAGGGCAGGGGTTGGTAGTGGAGCTAGGGAGGATGTTCCATCCAAGACTGCAAGTGGCAGCTCTGGTTATGTAGTGAGGATGGCCCTTCAGAAATGGTATGAGGAACTGAACCTTACTCCCAGCTCCTGAGTGACTGGAGATGAACGAAAATGAAGGGGAAATGGCTCTGAGCCCTGGTGAGTATAAGACGATAAGCACAGGGTATGAGTGTGCCTTTGAGGTTTGTCAGAGCTTAAGAAGCTGAGCACTGCTGTCCCTGCCCTCGCTGTCCCAGAGTTTCTTAATCTTTGAGAATAGCACATCTGAAATCGCAATGAAATTCTCTCTCTCTCTCTCTCTCTTTCTCTCTCTCTCTCTTTTGTGGAACTTAGAAAGCGATACAAGATAAACCACATATCTGCTAGGACATAGAGTTACTAGAAGTACCTCTGCCTTCCTCCTTGGGAAGATTCTGCTTGTTTCCTTGGTTGCACTGGGAATTCTTTCTAGATATTTCCATCACAAGGAAACATGTGTCATCCTATATCATCATAGCCTGCTTCTTCCCCAGTCAACCTGAACCATTCCTCTACCAAAGTGGAGCTCCATGAAGGCAGCATCCTTCATGCTGAATTCCCAGCATTGATCAAGAGAAGGCTCATAGTAGGAAATACATAAAGCTACCACAAGGCCAGCTACATTATAAAACTCAGAAAATACTAGAACTGGAGAGGCCTGACAGCTTCAATGGTATAATATTTAGAGATTTGGGCAGATGAAGACAATGGAGTTCACAGAAGTGTGAGATCTTTATTGAGGATAAATGCAACACCTGATTAAGACAGAAACTACCTAATTGTACGAAGGACATTTCTAATTATAAAATATATTAAGAAAATATATCTTCCTTTGACCAAAAGTAAAAGTTACTTGCATCGCAAAATATTTTTAACAAAAATGAGATATGTCTGGTTAAGCTATATCTTTTCTGTAACACAGTATTCTCATGAGTTATTTGGGCCCAATGTCAACCTAATAGAGAATTCTCAAACCTAGAAATAAATATCCCATTGAGGCCAGGCAAGACAGCCCAGGTAGAAGAAACAGATCCAAAGGCAGGCAGAGACAGCCCCTACTAACATTTTCAGGAGGCCCACATCATGACCAAGATGCAATCTGTTACATATGTTTAGGGGGTCTAGGTCTAGCCTGCTTTTTGGTTGGTGGTTCAGTCTCTGTGGGCCCCCTTGGACCCAGGTTGTTAGTTGACTCTGTCGGTATTCCTGTAGTATCCCTGACCCTCCAGGCTCACTCAATCCTTCCTCCCACTCTTACACAAAGCTCCCAAGCTTGGCCTACGATTGTTTGGCTGTGGGTCTCTGCATCTGTTTCCATCAGCTACTTAATGAAGCCTCTCAGAAGACAGTTATGCTAGGCTCCTGTCTGCAAGCACAGCAGAATATCATTAATAGAGTCAGGGGTTGTTCTCAAGTTGGGCCAGTCATTGGTTTGTCATTTCCTCAATTTCCCAGCCATCTTTATCTCTACACTTCTTGCAAGCAGGACAAATTTTAGGTTGAAGGTTGGGGGGTTGGTGTCTGGCCTCACTGTGAGAAGATGTGCTTAGTCCTGCTGTGACTTGAGGTGCGAGGGTGGGTTAGTACCCCTTGGGGACCTCCCCTTCTCTAAGAAGAAGAGAGGAGGAATAGGAGAAAGGAGCATGAGGGTGGGACTGGAAAGAGAGGAGGGAGGGACTGGGATCAGGCTGTAAAGGGACTAAATAAATAAATAAATGAGAAAAAATAAATAGCCATAAATAAATTAGCAGGTTCAATCTCATGTAGCCAAAACTTGTCATTTTTAAAGTAGGCTTTCTACTAGTTTCTTTATCCCTACCCCCCCCCCAAAAAAATGCATGTTCTGGGGTATGCCTGCAAAGCCAAAACCAGCAAAAATACATATTTCTTCCTGTAGTTGTACTGTAACATTTATTCTATCCCCTTGAACAAATCAGATTTTTCTCTTACTTTTTGAAAACATCCTGAAAAATGTTTTAGTTCTTGTGACCTCACCTCATAGTATCATTGTCAGTGGGAAACATTTGGGGTAAAAATGTCTGGTCAAGCTTCCTATCTGGTTGTATGTCTCATATCTGAGCAGCCTCAGTTTGGTTTTTTGTTAATTTATGCCCTTTCCTCCAGTTTTCAGTATGCTTGCTATGACATTTGATAAGGGCAATCATGTTTAGCCTCTCTAAACACAGCTCTCCATGAGTGATATCCTGGTTGTTTGCTTTGCCGTGATCATGTTAATTTATTTTCTTTGCTTCATGTTTAAGGCTCCTGCAAATCTTTCATACCTTGGAAATGTGAGATTTAAATCACAGCTTAGTTTTCTTTCAAAACATACTTTCCTCTGCTTGTGGACTCTCAATCTCCCTTCAAATCTTAATTTATCCATTATTCCAAAAGACTCTCATTGGCCTTCTACTCCAAGTAACTCTTTGTTGTTTCTCTTGCTGGTTTTCTTATTTCTCCTTTTCATGTCTGCCTTGTTCATTATATACTGAACACTGTGGTGTCAGACAACTAACTTCATGTTATTAACAGAGAATGTACAAGGTTTATCATAGTCCTTACCATACATTAGCATCTCAACAATTCAAGAGATTTATTGAGAGCATTGTATTTTGTAAATGCTGAGTGATGGAATTTCTCTTTTGTGTTATTATTTTGAGGGTCACTTTATAAGCAATTTATGGTTTTAGGAATCATTGCCGAGTCAAAACAAAATAAAAATGCATAGAGGTGTGTCTGACTGACAGCTACAGGCCCAATGTAGCCAGAAAAAGCTCTTTAAAACATTGTGAGGTGTTTTTATTTTCCTAACTCAAATGCATGGCTAATGAAGTTGACCATATTGTATCACAATGTCGATAGGTTGGATGTGCCTTCTTAGGAATCAAACAGTTTGATTATGTATCATGTCACCCTTATAAGCCCTCCTCCATTACTATATCACATGGCAAAATCTGTGACCATCAAATGAGAGTAACTAATTACTGATTATCTTGCTATCACTCCTTTGGTTATCAAATGTGCAGCCCAACAGGGTTGAAAATAAATGAATATAATGGGCTGTGCCTATGCTAACATCTTTGATAGTTGCCATTTAACTGACAGATTTGGCAAAAGTTAAAGCCAGGGCAGAAATACTTTTCATCTTATTTGTGATATGCACAGGAATCTAGAATACAGAACAAGCTAAAAATCTCCATCAGATACACTATAAGGAAATCATGGGCTAATCATGTGAGGTTAATTGCCTACTGTCTTCTGTCCTACTTATTTCCTAATTCATCCAATTTTTCTTCCTACTTGCACCCATAAAGCCCATTGGAACCCAGCGTGGCTCACCTCTTCATATGCCCTCCTCATAACCCCAGAATCTCAGATGTTATAGCAAAATTGAAAGTAATTCCATATACCATGTTGCTCTAGTACTTGACTGAATCTCTTTGTTTGTTTGTTTGTTTGTTTGTTTGCAAATAATGAACGAGTAAGTGAAACTATATAAGTCACAGGCTTCAGTGATAGAGGTTCACTTCCTATACTATAGCTCTCTGCTCCACTCTCTCAACCTCGGATGACTGTTCCTCCATCTTTCAATAAATCTGCATTTCTGAAGTTGTCTTCTTTTCCCTTTGTGAACTCCATCCTCTCTATATCTAGTTTAATAAGTTGCCTTTTCCATGATGACCTTCTAGCTTCTGTCAAAGAAGATATCTAGTCTCTGCATGTGATAAGGACCTGTGCTCTTCATATAATTGTCCACTTACAAAGTACATGTGTTTGCTTTTCTAGCTTAAACAACTAGATTGCATCATAAAGACTCTATATACTAAAGATGTTTCTATTTTTAATAATGACATCACCTTATGTCATCACCAATGACAGTCTGTATGTTCTATGCAGGTGAATTTCACAGAACAAGTTCATGTTTGAACCTGAAGTTCATGTTAAATGCATGTTACCCTGTATGTTGATTTTAGTCTAGTTTGGAAATGTGTTAATGTCTGGGAGTTTTGGTTATTAGGTCCTAAGTAGGACATTAATGATAAACTATGAGATTGCATTTTGCCTGTTTTATGCTAGTTGTTAATTAACAATAATCAGTGTAAGCACATAAATACTTCTTTTTTATTAATTCATTTATTTAATCACTTTACAGCCTGGTTGCAGCTGCCTCCTCCTCTCCTCCCAGCCAAACCCTCACACTCTTCCTTCCATCCCCTGGTCCCCTTCACCTCAGAGAAGGGAGGTCCTACATAGGAATGCACCACCTACCCTGGCACATCAAGTCACAGCAGTACTAAACACATCCTCTCCCACTGAGTCCAGGCGCACCCCAGCTGTGAGAAAGGGATCCAAAGGCAGTCAAAAGAGTCAGAGACAGCCCCTACTCCAACTGTTAGGGCACCCACATAGTGACCAAGCTGCACATCTGCTACACAGGTGTAGGAGGCTTTGGTCCAGCACATGCATGCTCTTTGGTTGGTCTTTCAATCTCTCTGAGCCCTCATGGGTCCAGGTTAGTTTACTCTGTAGGTCTTCTTGTGGTGTCCTTGACCACTCAGCCTCCCTCAATAGTTCCTCCTATTCTTCCACAAAACTCTGAAGCTTGGCCTATTGCTAGACTGTGGGTCTCTGCATCTGTTTCCATCAGCTGCTGGATGAAGCCTCTCAAAGGACAGGCTCCTGTCTGCAAGAATAACGCAGTGTTACAGTAGCATTAGGAGTTGGCTCTCTCACATGGGGTTGGTCTCAAGTTGGACCAGTCATTGGTTTGCCATTTCCTCAATCTCTGTGCCATCTTTATCACTACATTTCTTCTGGCGGGACAAATTTTAGGTTGAAGATTTTGTGAGTGGGTTGGTGTCACTATCCTCCCACTGGAAGTCACACCTAGCTATAGGAGGTGGCAACTTCTGGCTCCATACCTCCAGCTGCTAGGAATCTTAGCAAGGGTCACCTCCCCCTAGACTCCAAGAGCATCACCTTCTCTCATCCCACAGATGCCCCCCCTCCGATTTCCATTCTTCCTCCCAGTCCTTCCTCCCACTCTTCCCATACCTGGTCCCCACCTTTTCCCCTCCCCACACTCTTTCCCACCCAGTTCCCTCACTCCATCCACCTCCCATGTCTATTTTATTTTCCCCTCTGGGTGAGATTCAAGCATCCTCCTTTGTGCCCTCCTTGTAACTTCGCTTCTTTGGCCTGTGAATTGTAGTATGGTTATCCTGTACTTCATGGCTATTATCCACTTATAAGTGAGTAAATACCATGTGTGTCTTTCTGGATCTGGGTTACCTCACTCACTATTTGAGCAAGTGCTCAACTAGTGGAACATCTTTTGGGTGTATGCCTACGAGTGGGATAGCTGGGTCTTGAAGTAGAACTATTCCCAATTTTCTGAGAAAGTACCAGATTGATTTCCAAAGTGGTTGTACAAGTTCGTACTCCCAACAGCAATGAAGGAGTGATAAACACTTATTTCCATTTACTTATGTTTGATAAATTTGTATGGAGAAACATATATCATATAACTTATATTTTTGCATATTTTACCATGCCTAAAATTAATTTTGTGCAATGTAGGTACTGAAGGCTAATAAGGGTATTAGATTGTCTCCCAAAATATAGCTAGCATGTTGGGGTTTTTTTACATTTTTTAAATTATTTATATATTAATTTTTATTTCATATGCATTTGTGTTTGCCTGAATGTGTGTTCATGTGAGGATGCTGGATCTTGGGGTTACAGACAATTATGAGCTGCCATGTGGGTGCTGGGAATTAAACTTGGGTCCTCTGGAAGAGCAATCAGTGCTCTTAACTGCTGAGCCATCTCTCCAGCCTGGAATATTTTTTTTTAATATTACAAATTGGATTATTTTGAAACATTTCTTTGGGGTTTTTTTCGTATGCAGGAAATTACTTCAGAGTCAAATCTCTCTTTCTGAAATTATAGTAAGTCAATCTAGTCCAGACATCCTGAGTGTCTTAGAATATATTAACTACATGTTATTTTAAGAATATGTTCTATTTAATTCATAAAGCTGGTACTGCTTTATGAATTTTAACTTTTATGAGTCTACCAAAAGTATACTTAGCACTAAATACTAATTATTACATTTTATTAGTACTTGTAAATATATTAAATAGTTAATATAATACCAATTACTATATTATTATATGTCGTAATCTTATAAAAACTCTAAACTTAGGAATAGAAATGACGAGGTTTCTAGAGATATAATCTCTTGCTGTAGGGAATATTATTCATAGATTACTACTTACTTTTAAGGAAAAAATGCAGAGCAAGAAAAATGCATTTATACTTAGACTTAAGACTGTTGTCAGCACTGTTTATCTTACCTGCTGGAAGCTTTAGGATTTTGGTTAGGATCATCTTCTTAGTGTTTCTCTACTGGAATGTAAAAAAATTGCCACGAATATTTTAGAGAGAAAAGCCAGCTATAAACTCTTCCCTGTGTGAGCCTCCTTGTGCATAGCTTTCCTGACACAGGATGACAGGCTGTCTCCAAGCACACAGTCTTTGGCATATCATTTGACAGTAAAATTGTGTTTGTGAGGCCTTGAGATGGGCATCACGAGGACTGAAACTGTGATTGATAAGAGGCGATAACCCAAATTGGAATTATCCTGGATAATGCAGATGACAAACTGATATTGCCCAGAGTCCTGGTTCCAAGCTCTCTTCTAGCTGCCATGGCTTAGAGCTTCTCCTCTTTGGGGCTTTGTCTCCCCTCCCTATAAAGATAGAGTGTTTTAGTAAATGACTTCTTATACTTCTCAAAGTAAACCTTTTTCTTTTGGGTTTAACGAGCTAAAATTGTTTTAGTCCCATCTAAATACCGTATGTCTAGTCTTCAGAAATGGGGAGAGGATAGCGGTGAAGATGAAATGAAGCCTGTTCAGATCCTTGAAATGCTTTTGCTCTGACCTGCTTGGTGTACCATTTTTCTTCATTTTTATCTGCCACAAAACTGAACAGCTTCTGCTGAGTTCAGGGTCATCAAGCTAAAGTCAAAGGCTAGTATTAAGAACACTGACAACTTAGAATTCTCTGGAAGAAGTTACCAGAAAGTGGTGGTATGTTTTATAAACATAAAACATTTTATGTCTTGCCCTCTGAAGTTAGGAGAGGCACTTCTAAAACCCACACATGTTTGTTCTACTTAAGTTGTGCTTTGCCCGTATGGTTTCTGGTCTACCAGATGCATAGTTTCCATTGATTGCACCAGCCAAGTGTGTCTCACACCCTAAATGCCTGATTGATCCAATTAGTCTAAAACTGAGACTTTTTACAACATGATCTGACTATGGGGGAGGGGGCGGTTCATATATATTGGAGTACATTTCAGTCCAGACTGACAAGATTAAGAAGCAGTCTAAGAATGAAAATTAAAACAACAAACTAGACTTACCCAGTCATACCATCCATATTACCATGACGAACAGTTTTTATAACAAGCGAGCTCCCAAAGAGCTATTTTAAGAATATCTAGGTAAAACTAAAAGTATAGATGGTTAAAAATACAACATTGCATAAGAAGTCGCAATATAAAAACTTGCCACTTTTAAAATCCTAAAACGTAAAGAATTAACATTTCAGCTTAGTTTAAATCGACATTTTGCACGAAATAAATTATAGTTCTTGCATTACACATGTATTTAACAGCAACGATGTATTGGCACATTTGTTTGTTTGTTTGTATGAGTATTCTGCTTGTATGTATTACTGTGTACCAAGTGTGTACTTGGTGCTATGTGCCGGCAGATGCCAGAGGAAGGCTTTGGATTCCCTAGCGTTGGAGTTATAAATGGTCATAAGCAGCCATGTGGGTGTAGAGGATTGCACCTGGGTCTTCTAGAAGATCAGGCAGTACTCTCCAAGCCATCTCTTCAGCCCCTTGTTGGCACATTTTTATAGCCAGTAAATAACAATGAATCCAAAAAAACATTCCTCTCCCTCCTGAACCAGTATTCTAAAGGAGAAAGAGGTGATATTTTTTAAGAGACCTGATAGGCTAGGGTCAGATAGAAGGGGAGGAAGTCCTCTCCTCTCAAGGGACTAGGGAAAAGGCATAGGAGGAGAAGAGGGATGGTAGGTGGGACCGGGAGGAGACAAGGGAGGGGGCTGCAGCAGAGATACAAACTGAAAAAAATTGTAATAAATAAATAAATAATTTTTAAAAGTCTGAAATGCTTTTGAATATTAGAAGGTGTTAAAGTTTGCCAAGGTTTACATTATGCTGCTCTCAGGAAACAGTGAAGTCCTAATCCCTGTCTTCTACCTGTAAGTGTGATTGTATATGAAAATTATATTTACATAGTTAGGATGAGATTGTTAAGTGGGACTCCAGCCCAATATGACTTAAAAAAGGGATTAGAAGCAAAGACAGGCATGCACACAACAAAGAACAACCTGGGAGGAGAAGGCAGACATGGGACAGTGCATCTTTCGTGCTAAGAAACACCAACCCAAAACTGCCAGCAACCACAGAATGTAGGAGAAAGGCATGGGACAGCTTCTCCTCTCAACACTCAAAAGGAATCAAAGCCACCAGCACCTTGTGCTCAAAGAAAGATTGTTGTTCATAGCACTGCAAGATAGCACCAATCTTTAGCAAACATTAGAGTTAAAAGATTGGTTCAGAGCTAAATATGGATGGTATAGCAGTTGTGGGTCTTGTTACTGTAAGTTAATACCTAATATGGGCTAGTTTTATAAGAGGGCTTTTAGGTTACAGTTTTTGAGGTTGAATGTCCATAGCACAGCTAAGGCTTCAGTAGAGGACTCAGAGCAGGCAGGAGAGCAAGAAGAAAAGATAGTAAAGCATCTTCCTCTGGGAAGTAGAGAAGGGACCAAGCTTGCTCTAGTTAAGTCGTTCTTTCTTGAGGACTGCTAAGAGGCCATCGCGAACTACCTTAATCTCTTCTAAGAACATTGCCCCAGTGACCCAAATACTTCCTTCCAACCCCAACTCTTAAAGGTATCCCGAACTGGTACTTCTGCCAAAGTGGGAGCCAAGTCTTTAACACATAAACTGTGGGGTAAGCACTCCTGAGATCTCCAAACCAAAGAAATTAGGAGCGTCGGAATGGTTCAGAGCCTGGTACCCTGCTACTCTAAGTTCTGGTGATAAACCAGGCTTCGCCACTTGAAATTCCTCTGAAAACCATCAGTGTGCTGGTTTCCAATAGTCTCTGGAGTCAGGCAGTCTGGGTGCGAATTCCAAAGCATCCACTCAGCATCTCCGCACCTCAGGCTAGTTTTTAAAGCTGTTGTGAACAGCTATGAAAACCCAAAGCTATCTCACAAGAGCCTGGCACAGTCTCTCAGAGGCTTGTGAAGAAAAATATGAGACTCTTAGGAGATTTCCAGTCTTTTCCATCACTCTTACTCCCCTGCCGCCTCTCTGTGCTTACTGATCCATAAGCTTAACAGACATTCACTGATGTCTATATTTGGGCCATATGTTGCCAGGTGCTCAGGCAAAAATACATTCAGGGCTATCTGTCATTACAGTGCCTTTAATAATTCTTAAAATAAAGGGGGGGGGTTCTGTGTATACGACAGTCAAATCCATAGTGTACACAATTTTAATTTGTTCCTTTGTCTTCTGGAAACCTTTACACATTTCCTCTTTGTTATCACGGTTTGTAGTCAAGAGATAACAGACAAGCTGAATTAGCCACTGCCCTCATAAAACATCACACAAAAGTGGATGTTGTGGGAAAAAGCCACACTGGTATTAAGGAAGTGTGTCTGAAAATTTCAAATGTATGCCCCTGGATGCCAAGGACAGTCTAAAAGCAACATTTCCTAGCTGTTTTCTTGAATGTGGTTGCCTCTTAGATAGCATGATCCGTGTTGAGCTCAATCTCACACACATACAATTTGGGGATTTGTTTGAGGGAAGCCTGAGAAACAAATAAAAGATGTGCATTTCTCTTTTTGTTGTCTGGAAAGGGAACCTCTAAAAGAGATGGGCTTGGTTATAATGAAAATAACACAAATGAGTTGCCCCAAAACCTAAATCACTCTATCAGGTAATAAAAGCCACAATGTAATTCATAGACTAATGACCTTTTCAGCTATGGACTCATTGGTGTGATGAAATTAGTGACCTGAGATCTATATCCCTTAGGTCCCACCAGCTAGGGACCCAGTATTTATTTGTGAACTCTGCAGAGGACATTTGATATCTAAACCAGAACACAGCTATGTGGTGAAGTAAGCATTAGGCAAATAATGTCTTCCTTCACAAAATGACTGACAAGGCAAACTAATGAGGGTTCATTTCTGTCACATAGTGGCAAATGGCCCTGTTCTCCTGACTCCTTGTCTCTAGGATAGAAAGGATGACAGGATTTTAGTAAGGAAGAGAGATTAAAATTCCCTGCTAGAGTGGGGAAGGGTCCTGAGCAGGTTTTGTGGTACCAGGGGTCCAGTTTCACAGGCTACCAAGGCTTTGAGGTAGCTAAATGAACTGGTTTATGTTAGAGAGGTGAAATTTTAACCTCATCCATGGGATAATGGATTCCAGCCAGTGTCCAAGAGACCATTTAACAACCAGGGTCTAGAATACCAAATCCCTATAGGATTAATTAAATTTGGTGTAAGCATTTGGGTTGGCCCATGTGACAGCATTTCAGATTGACGTAATCCTGCTTGGTAGGACTGTGGCATCGTTCCAACTGGAGACTGAGCTGTCTTCTGTATGCTGTTAGAATCTGTCCGTCTCCTGTCTCAGACAGTCACTGAGACCCAAGACCTTACAGTAAAGAGTATTTTGAATTATTTTTTTTTTGGCAGTAGCTTATTGGAGGACTTTCTTTATCCTGCCCTGTTTCTCTGTCAGAAAGAGAAGGCAGCTAACAAGAAGCTTAAATAGAGAACACAGAGGCTATATTGCATGTAACTTCCTTAGACCACCGGTGGAGCTTTTCTGACTAAATATAAGAACATTCCATTTGTTGGAAATGGTCAATACACGTGGAAGATACAGGCTTGAATCATTTCATCAGTGAAGACTTTATGTCAGATATCATGGATCTCCCTAGATTAGCAGCAAAATGTCCTTTACCATGCCGAAGGTGGGGGTGTGGGTGGGTAAGAGCTTTTTGAATGGCAGAAATGCTGCAAAATTGTTCTAAGACATTTCTTACCGTCATGAATCAGAAACTTTTATGCTGGCAGTATCTTGCTTTTTATCGAGTAGAATATATATTCACAGTTATCTTGTGAAATACATTTTCATACTAATCAGAGCATATGCCTCAAAGTCAGAAAATACTTCATTTCTGGTGCTGCAGTAAGAACTTGCATGTAGAAGGCTCACAGTAACAGCCAGGCTGGATAGACCAAGACACAGAGAAGTGGTTTCTCCGTTTAAGGATGCGGGGTGAGAGGAGCTCCAGTTCACCTAAGGGATTGGTTACGGAACTAGAATCCAGACTTGCTTTTGTTTCTTCTGGAGGGAGGAAATGACAGAGACAGAGAGAGACAGACCAGCATTCACACTGGAACACCTCACTACCTTGGAATTTGGATGAGCATAAACAGAGTCTCCCCAAAGGAGCTTAGAAGCAATGTTCCCTGAAAAGACTAGGTTTCTAAGAAACCTGGCCTCTAATAAAACCATGGCATGATCCCAAGGTCCAGTTATATAGGACTGAGGGCTGAAGAGAAATTACATGTAATGAGATGATGTGTTTGTAGCTACAGAACAGAGAAAGTTTCAAATGCCATTTTGTCCTGGTGCTTTATGGGAAGAGACTCTGACCTTGTACCATAATCCCAGTAACTCAAGGGAATGTTCTCTCACTGACGTAGGGAATTATTCAGCCCAACTGGGGGTAGCATATTGCACGCATACTGTGGAAGATCTGTTCTGCACAGGCTTTCTATAGTTAGTTACTTCTAATCCCCAAAGCTGACAAGCACAGTTGCATTCTTTTGGAGGACGCATTGTATTCAGCACTTACCCGGCAAACACGAAATCTTGACTTCACATACCTAGCATCCATGTAAAGCCATGCGTGTTAGCACATGTCATGCTCCTATGGTGAGATGGCTGCTGAAGACAGGAGAATCCCTATAAGATCTGGGACCGCACACTGACATGTGCAGTGAGGAACCCCTGTGTTCTTTTGCCTTGTGAGCCTGAACATATATACACATACATACATATATGTGTACATGCACTTCACAGACACATATCATACACACTAAAAAAATAAGAAAAGAGCTGGAGATGGTGCTCCTTGGAAGAGTGTTTGCCTGGTACATACAAAGTCTTTGATTCAACCCCTAAAACTGCAAAAAAAAATATATATATATATATAGAAAAATAAAAATAAAATTAAAATAACTAAATACAATGAAAATAAGCAAAAAACATAAGAGGCCTGACAAATATTAGCTATCAAACTTATTCTATCACTTACGTTGGGTATAGTGGAGAATTTTTTTTTTCTAAGACTAGCTGCTATGCAATGCGTGCCCATTGTGTAAGTGGTCTATGCACTGACTTCTTGATACAGATATTTTCCCGAGTGACATAGAGTGTCCGATGCATGTCATGTAACTAGGATATGCTGCTGATGCAAGGCAGGAGCATGGTGAGAGGTTAACAGCCCCATTTTGCAGAAGAGAAAGCTGACACTTTAAGTGACTTCATAACATTACGTGTGAAGCCTTTGTAAATGTTTCTAATTTTTAATTAATTAGTTAGTCTATGTTTGTGAGGCTGAGTTTATATGCACCATGTGAATGAAGAAGCTCGTGGAGATAAGAAGAGGGCACTGGGTCCCCTGAAACTGGAATTACAAGTGGCTATGAGTCTCCACGTGGGTGCTGGAAAGCAAATGTGTGTCCTCTGTAAGAACAATCAGCGTTCTCAACTGCTGCACCATCTCCAGCCCTCATGAATGCTTCCTGGTGTGTAAAATCCTTTGGTCCATTAGCACTTTACAAAGTCAGGATTGCATGTGTTCTGAAATCCTTCTTTTGTTCAGCCTGTATTTCCTGCATGCAGTCCATTGCACAGTGAATATTAAGCAAATGAATGAGTCAATGCCTGAATGAGTAAGCGTGTGAATGGAGTAGAAAAAAGTAAAGGAAACCATGCTAGCTTTTATGACTTGAAATTGATTGTTTGCTGTATATTTATCTGTACAGATTCTCCAGCTGACCAGCAACCATTCACACATAGGGATAGCATATGAAAGTCTAATTATCCAGTCAATAGATGCCTTGTACTACCATCAAGCCATTATACTCATGAATGCTTTTAAACACAGTTCAAAATTTTTACATTGTTATTTACACAAAGCGACCACCTTAGCTTTTTCTGTCTTATGCTTTTCCTTTTGTTTTAATGAGACCCATGATAAAAGAAATTGCTGAGTGTGTCCAAGCTGCTAAGCTACAGAGACTACTCAGCCTAGATTCTTTGATTAATATTTAATGAAGGAAACATATCTTTGCAGATCAAATGGCTTAAGCCTGAGCCAGTACCATTACCTACTGCTGTGGAAGAAGTAAAATGCAATGCAGTCTGGACCACCGTTTAATTTATCTGGGCTCCTGTTTTATTTTGTTTGTTTTTTTTTTCTTATCTCTGATTTAGAGATAGGATTATAGACCTCCTCAGAAGCATTTGTGAACCTGCTTTAAAATAATGAATGTTAAATGGCTACCTGCATATCTTTAGTCATACATATTTCTTAACCTTTATCACTTTAAATGTTCTTGGGATTAAAATAAGTGAACAGAATAGAGAAAATAAGCAGCTTTCCTGAATGACTGACTCCCTGAACTTTATACAAAAGTCTACTAAATTTATTCATTTTCAGATTCCATAGTAATAGATGAAAATCTTTTAACATAGTAAAGTATCCAAGCAATTTTGACAAAATATTAGGACTTACTGATGGAGACAGGTTGTCAGAGGAGTCTGGAGACATTGTACACGTTTGAGAGTAAATTGCTCCTCAAAGAATAACAAAGCATTCATACCTTTCTGCAACACCGGAGTTCTCCTTGTCTTCTTTGGATGGACTGAAGCTGATTTGGCACCCAGCCTAGTATCTTCTGAGTGTCTCCTGATCTCTCCGTCTCAACCAGCAAATGCAAACTATGCTGCCTGTGTCATGCCCATAGACAGAAATATATGTCCCGGTATAAAGTTGGTAGGATATATTTCATAACAGATGAATTACTTTCTTTCATTATATTGCATTTATCCATAAACTGGCCATGTTTCAGGTAATGGCCCCTTACCTTGTTAGAATGGTTTAGTATACCACACATACCAACTTTTGAAGAGTACTTTTAAACAAATACCTCTTAAAGACATGAAAGACAAGGGACAGAAATAGCACTTATAACTAAAAATTTTTGTCTAGCATGTTTAAGACCCTGATTGTCTAGCAAGATCAAGGTCTTTTCTAGCACTAGACGCACACATACACAAATATTTTAAGTAAATTTAAAAAAATGCCAGGTATGGGGGTATATGCACGCAATGCCAGTACTCTGGGAGGTGGGGCAGGAGGATTTCAAATGTGGGGTCAGACTGAGCAACAGCATAACTTCCAGGCCAGCTTAACTTCTGCTGCCTTGAGACACGTCACTGAATTTAAAGAATGGACATAGGAGCTTATTGTTCCTGACAAAGGTACTTGTGTGAGTTGAGTTAGGTTTTAAAAACAAAGTAGGTTTTTCTTTAAAAATGTTTTTAAGATCTGCTGCTTTAATTCTAACTGTGAATATCAAAGGGATCTGATCCTGATTTACAGTATAAATTCAGTACCTTCAAATAAGTAAATCACCTAATGAGTGGAAGAATGGTTAGATGCACTCATCCAGCTTTCAAAATTTCTTCATCTAAATGTAATCTGAACACCTTGACTAACAGGCCTGTCATCCTAGCACTCAGGAAGGGAAGCCATAAGGAACAGGACTTTGAGGCCATCCTGGGCTACTCAGTGATCATTGAGACTACCCTGGGCTACCAGAAACCCTGTGCCAGTCAAAACAACATGGACACCTTCCAGCCTGCTCGGAAATATGTTACTGGAAGTTTTACCCTGGTGTCTACTTAAATAGGAAATATTTTACCTATGTAAGATTCTACTATCATCTTTTAGAAATATGCTTCTAAGCCAGACGTGGTGGCGCACGCCCTTAATCCCAGAACTCAGGGAGCCAGGGGGAGGTGAATTGCTGTGAGTTCAAGGCCAGCCTGGCCTACAAAGTAAGTCCAGGTTAGCCAAGGCTATACAGATATACCCTGTCTCAAAAAAAAAAAAAAAAAAAAAAAGAAAGAAAGAAAAAAAAAGAAAGAAAGAAAAAGAAAAATGTGGTTCTATGTTATCCTTAAGTAGTGGAGCAAGGTGTTAACATATGTTTTTGTAAGCGATTACATCACTATGGTATATTTTATATATATTGTTAGTATTATATGCTAATGAGGGTTTTAGGGTGCTACAACCAAATTAATTATCTATGAATTTCACATTTTAAATTCATCACATGTATTCTCTTTCTATATCTATAGTTGTATATATAATAATATAGATATGTAGATAGTGATATATATGGTAAGATAGATTGATATTGATATAGATAGATAAAGAGAGTATATGATATGTTTAAAATGTGAAATTCATAGATAATTAATTTGGTTGTAGCACCCTAAAACCCCAATTAGCAAATAATCCTATCCATCCTGATTTTGCCATAGTGGTTAGAACCTCTGACCTCACTGTAGGATGAGGGAGCCTTACACCCTCAGGCAAAGACGTCACTGTCTATCATTAAGTCCTGTGAAATAACATTACTTGGATAATAAGGTTTTAGCTCAAAAACCCTGTGCTCTGCTTTGTTAAGAGAAATCTGTGCTTTGACCTTCTGAAATGCTGCCGTTTTAAACTCAGCTTTAATTTCTTTTTTCTGATGTTGTCATTTTGCCGTCCGGTAGATGTTTCTTCTGGGAGAGAGAAAGCTGCTGCATAAACCCTTTCAAAAAAGAATCCTTGTGCACTTTGCTTGAGGCCAAAAGCTGTGCCCCAACAGCTGGCTCGTCGTTTTTTTATGTTGGTGTGGACAATTACAGGATTTGAAAAATACACTGTCGTGTGTGTGTGTGTGTGTGTGTGTGTGTGTGTGCGTGTGTGTGTGTGTGTGTGTGTGTGTGTATTTAGAGTAGATCTGATATGTCAGAATGTGGCAAACCATATTTATATCTAAATGAGAATTATGAGCTCGCATCAAGTATAATGACCAACATCTTGTCAGATCTACCTACCTTTTGTTACTTAGTATCTAAGGGATGCTTCAGAGAAGCCAAGAAAAACCTGGGGAATCCCTCTCTGGTTCCTTATCCATAAAACTAAAATTTATTTCTACTGTAAAATAGAAGAAAGTAAACACCCCCATTTTCTTACTTCTGTTGCCCAAAGAATAAGAAACAAAGTGGTTATGTTTTTATATTCTGGTGAAGTGCCCACTAAAGGAACTCTATGCCTTTCTCCTGTACTTCAATTCTAGTTATTTATTTTGCCTTCAGATAAAAAAAAAACACTCTGGAGCTGGTGCTGAGATTGAATGTTTTATATTGTGTGTTAAATCCTTAGTCAAATATGGGCTCTTTAGAAAAAATGATTTAGGTAGAACCTCACTCCGGGAGATGAAAGGAGAATCTAAGAGCAACAGGAGGTAGATTTCAAGCCTCATTTTCCTTTAAAGTGTGATTGGATTAGGGGTGTGATTAGGAAATTAGAGAGAACTGTGGAGGTGAATTACTTCCTAGGGCTTCCATTGGGCAGCCTATTATTCTATTGAACCTCTCCATACAGCAGGAGGCCAAAAGAATTCCTTATTTTTCAAAAGGTGAACTGCTTTATAGAATAAAGAATAAAGAGAAAGAAACAAGTGTTTAAATATACTCGTTTAAGAAATGCCCAGTATAAAGGTCATGAAGTGTTTAACAAAGTAATACCAATAAAGATGATTGAATTTATTTTTTAAAGAAACAAATATTTTTGTACACTCTGTGCCAATCATGGTTAGAAGTACCTATAAGTTAGTATAATCCTTCTTCTTGCTTCTAATTATTATAGTATAATACAATGAATGTATTGTATTATACAGGAATAGATCCAATGTAAGCCAAGGGCATGCAGAAACCTTGTCTACACCTAGCTGAGGAGTCCTGTGAGTTTTGTATTGGAGATATTGCTTGAGCTGAGCTTAGCTAAATGATCAAAGAGTATAGAGATAAAAAGAGTTTAACTGTGTTTGAGAACTGTAAGTAGAGGCAAGGAGAGGAATGCACAGATGAAAATAGGCCCATATTCAAGCTGAAGGACCCACGTAGAGAACCAAGTCTCCTATTTAGCTTTTTCTCCATTCTTCTTAAATCCGTGTGTTCATCCTGAGTGTTACAAGCTTGCTGTCACCAACGATGGACCCAGGGTACTTCAAATTTCTATCAAGATGGTTTTTGGTATTATAGATCAGAAATCTATAACCAGCAAACATCCTGACCTCCTAGTCTTGAAGGATAGGCTAGCAAAGTGATGGTAGAAATTGCCTGAGGGATACCAGTATAGCTGCGGCCTACCTGAACTTTAGCAGATGACTTGCCTGTGGTTGTAAAGACTGGTTTGATGTGAGATGAAGCGAGTTTTTCTAGAACAAAGAACAATTAATTTGGGCCCTGGAAGTAGAATTTGAATAAAAAGAAGGAGCAACTACAAGAGGGAAGCCTCAAGGCTAAGTGTATACATATATGAGATGGGGTCAGTATGAGATTGGAAAGGAGGAAAGACAGGCAGGGAGTGAGCAATTCTAATACAGAACAGGTGTGTTTAGGTAACAAATCTACAGAGGGAGGCTGTAGTTCAAGAATCCAGAGGATTCACCATCTGCTTGCAGAAGGAGTTAAAGGACAAACATGGAGAAAGAAGGATGAGATTGAATGGCTTTGTTTTGGAACCCATGGCTGATCACTGGTGGGGTCACCAGAGAGTGATAAGGTAAAGAATATCACATGGTTCTCAGGGTGAAGAACAGTTACTTTCCTTTCCAAAAATAGTCATCATCCAACCAAAATAGAACTTTGAAAAATGGTGTGACCCTGGAAAACAGAGCGTGTTTAGGTTGCCGATCATGGCCTTTATAAAGAAAATGATGGGCTGGCGAGATGGCTCAGTAAGTAAAAGTACTCGCTGCACAGGCCTTGCATCCTGAGTTTGATCCCCAGAATCCTCCTAAAGATGGAAGGAGAGAACCAACTCCACACAGTTATCCTCTACTCTCGACATTTACCCCCCCCCCCGATATATCATGCACACATACATTATTATTATTTTGGTGGTTACATTAGACCAAGGCATTAGCTTGTCAGTCTCTGATAAGGTCTATTCTGTGCTACCAAAATATTCTCTCAAAAACCAGTGACCTCTCATGAAGGTACACTGTGTCCTCACAACAGAAGCAAAATCTAAAGAGAGAGACACTCCATGTAATTGGCCCTCTTGTACATCTAGGAAATTGCATATGTTGGTGAAATTCTTAGAACCCAAGTGACCCTGAAAGGGCCCTCCACCTGACATTATTTCATTGGAGAGTAAGTGTATAACATGTGAATTCTGAAGTACACAGCATGAGCCCAGGTGAGATTAGACACTTATCACTCTAGTCCAAAACTTGTATTCTTTCCAGGTTATTCAAGGGTCTCACTGATACGGTCAGCAGGCCTTGAAAATTTGTTTTGAGTGTTTACTATAAGTATGCCGCAGTTCTAGAAACAGAACAGTCAGTGGTAAACATAACATGGAAGTTCTTATCTACTGAAACTTACACTCGAGTGACATAGACAGACCACAAATGAATAATCAGTTAACAAGACAAACCTAAATGCTGAGAAATGAAGAAAATGGCAAATAGTAAAGTAGAACATGGTGATGGGTGACAGGGAGAAGGGTAAATTGCTGATAATATCAGGGTTCCTTGGTATAGTAACACAGTAGCTAAGAACAAGAGAATACAGATGTAGACAAATCCAGAAATAAATCTAGTAGTAAATACAAAATCGGAAGAAAAAGATGATCCTGAAACATCAGAGTACAATAAAGTGGTTATTGTGGCTGAAGCCTAGTGAGAAGTAAAGAAACACAAGGAGAATTCAAGGAGGAAGAAGGTTTTTATGTTTTAAAATTCTCCTAACACCAATAGAAGTTAAAGGATTTACTTGTACCCCAAATCCTGAAATTTCAAAGAAGGCTACTATTCTCAAAGGGAAGAAGAAGATATTTAGTCTACTTTTTTTGTCTCTGATATGGACATTGTGTTCATTTGCTTCCAGGAGATAGTGTATTTGTAATGTATAGCTTTTATGGGTGGCAATATGCAGTTAGGGGTTGCTGGGATGCCAGTAGTCTGATTGTGAGGCCACTGACAGTGGTGGACTGAGAAAATTTAGATTCCTGTGTCAAAGGAGTGCTGCTCCCAAAAATAGCTTGAAAACTTACAAATGATGCCTCTTAGCAAAAGACACAAACTCTGCAAATAAATTTTGCTATAACACAATCTTGGGATTTAGAAACCTGTACCACCGCCAATGGTCCTCACACTTTTCAAATAATGCAAAGTTGGAGATGTATAATAGATGTAGGAAACCCTTGATGGATGATACATACTATCCAAAGAATGTTAAGCCACAGCAGTAATGGGAGAACTTGTTTGGCAAATTTCAATTACGTCATCTGTGAATAGTTTTAAAATCTTAGCACACCTGCAGAAAAGCAAATCATATGGGAAGTCCTTGGGCCTCTGGAGTTGGTACTTTCTACCACGTCCTGAGACACTAATGCTATTAATTGGATAAAAATTAAACTGCAATGGATCCACCTGCTGGCTCCCTTCACGCATTCTGCTGCCTCAGCACCTTAGATTTTGTTGCAACCTAAGAAAAACTGATGAAAATTGAGGTTGATTTCAAGAGCTGATACTGCTGACTAATACTTTAAGAACTGGATACAAATAGGCTTGAGAACAGCCCAGCATCAATACCATGTTAAATGGTAAGAGTATTGTTTACAACAAAAATTCTTAAATATTTCAGTCTAAGAACCCTTTTAGTGTCCAAATTTAATTATCTATGTATATATATTCAACTGTTCATTATATCATAAATTAAAACTTAGTGTTACTTCTAATTGAGTTGTTAAAGGGGTTCTGTGGGAACCCAGAATAATCCAGGTTGGCGCCCAGATTGGCGCCCAGGCTGCTCTCCACAAGCTGTCAGCAAGGCTCCATCACTGACAATGACAGCTACACAACTCATTGAACATGGGGATGTCAAACTAAAGCCCACATAGAGCATCACCGTCCACCCCTTCATGCTAGTGGCTTGGTACAGGAAGGTACTCTGTATACTGCCAAAGGAGAAACATAAACACCAATGCAGCCACAAACCCTTTAATCTACAATGGTATCCTGTCTGCAAGATATACTAGGGCACAGGTAGCACTAAGCTTATGGAAGAAATCAATCAATATCTGATTTGAGTTAAGGTCCACTCTATAAAATAGAACCCATACCCGAAGCTGCATGATGACCAAGAGCCTGAGACTAGATAGCCAAGATACTTTGGTAAAACTAAATACTACTGTTCAAAAAAAAATTGTAGCAATAAAATGATAGTCTGCTATACTCATAGGTCAGTGCCTTGCTCAGCCATTATTAGAGAAGCTTTCTCCTATAGCAGATGGGAACAAATACAAAAACTCACACCCAGGCATTCTGCAGAGTGAGAGACCTTGGAACACTTAGTCCCACACAGTATGTCTCCATCAAGCCCCTCCCCTAGGACTGAGGAAACTCCTCTGAAGAGGAGAGGAAAAGACTGTAAGAGCCAGAGGGGATGGAGTACACCAAGAAAACAAGGACCTCTAAAACAACATGATTCACACACATATGAACTCACAGAGACTGAGGCAGCATTTACATGGTTAATCTGTGTACATGTTTAATGCAATTCCCACCCTTCACTCCTTCCCCCTTCTTTTAGATTTTAAAGACAAGAAATATTAGTTATTTTGGTTGAAGCAAATTTGAAAGGTAAAGTGTTTGAATGAAAAGAGACAGTCTAAGTTTCTATAACCTATTCCTAAAATTATGAATATTTTTTGATGCAGCACTAAAACCTAGCAAATGATAAGGATTTTTATCTTAAATTTCTTTACATCATGAGACCCAATGCTATGTCAGTGAACATTCTGTACTATTTTAACTCAAAGTTATTCATGTCACTTATAATATAAATGAACCTTTCACATGCATTACAGAATATTATGTACTGGCTAACTGAAAAATACTGGTTCATTAAGTCAATCATATAAATGTTGACATATTTTACTATACAACATCAAAATAACTCATATTTATTTACAATGCTACCTATCTCATCAGAAAAGAAAGTTAAATATCAGTCATGATTATGATGGTAAGAGCAAGATAGGCAAATCCAAACATTTTCTTTAAAACTCAGAATTTACTGCTGATCACAAATGTTGTCAGCTGCTTTTGTCACAAACACAAACTTGCTCTATTCATTTATAGAAAATTTTCAATCAGATACATAATACTGTATAACCACTAGTTGTATGTCAGTCCTTCAAGACAAATAATGTTCAATAAAATTTTCACTCACTTGGTTTACTATTGAAACAATTTCTCATTAAAAAAAATAACTTTCCATATAATAAGCAACAAAAAAGTGTGTCTGTTATACTTTTCAACACATATATCATTGTAGTAAAATACCCAATAAAATCAAGTAAAAGAAGCAAGATTGATTTAGGCTTGTGTGTGTCAGGCACGGTCCCTTGGTGTACTTGTTTCAGGGCTTGTGATGAGACAGAGCATGATGACAGGAAGCATTTGAATGGAGTGTGAGAGCTTTAAAAGAAGAGGGGAGATGTAGGGGCCAGTAGCAGAAACAAACCGTTCAAGGTCATGCAGCCAGTGACTTATTTCCTCCCTCTAGTACAATCACCCTGTTTCTACCATTCCCCAATAGGCCGGTAAGCCTGTCCATTCTATCATGAAATTGGAACTATCATGATCCAATCACTTCCCAAAGACCTCACATCTGAAACTGCTGCCCTAAGGACCAAGCCTTCAACAAGATAATCTAGGGATTATCTCAGAGTTAAAATACAACACATGCTCTCAAATTTTAACAAAATTAACAATTTTTATAGCCTCACTAAAGGCGAAGCTGACCTTTGTGAGTATGTAACAGTGAAAAACTCCACCGTTTCTCTGTGCTTTGCTGTTTATTAAAACAGCAACAATGGTAGTTAGCACTTCATATTTCTGCCACTCCCACACAGTACACAAGTAAATCGCATCCTCTGTTTAGCACTAATTGTCAACGTGGCAAAACCTAATCACCTTAAGATGTACCTCTGAGGGTGGTGTGGAAAGCCTGAAGTAGAAAGATCCTGCACTATAAATAACACTGTTCCCCGGCCTGAGGGTCTTTAGAAAGCAACTGAACAGAGTGCTCCCGTGCTTCATGCATTCATTGCTTTCTACTTCCTGAGACCAGGGTGACCAGTTGTCAGGAGTCCACCCATACTGACTTTTCCCAAAGTAATGGATTATAACCCAGAACTGTATGCTAGAACAAACTCTTCCCGCTCTAAGTTGCTTTTGTTCAAGTATTTTTTCCCACCATAACACAAAAGACAAAGGTAGCTGTTATCATGAAAAAAAAATTCAGAGTATTACTCATTTTTAAACTAGCCTCACAGTTTAGTAAAGAAGAAAATGTCATTTTCAACAGTTAGCAGATTGCAAGAACCACCACTGAGGAAAAAAAGAGGCATACACATAAATGTTTAGAGAGAAAATGAGAAAAGTATACTTTGGGAACACAAAGAATCTATTCATATTAAGTGATGAATAAGAAATGAAGAAATTAGCTGGGATAGAGGGAGGCGAAGGAAGATAGTCTAAAGCAAGCCATGGAGAAGTGGTGCTTTTGGACCTGCTCTACATGGCTTTTTCAGTCTACTGTCTTATAGAACCCAGGACCACCAGCACAGGGATGGCCCCATGTACAGTGGGCTGGGCCCTCCCACAATGACCATTAATGAAGAAAATGTCTTACACCTGGACCCAGAGAAAGCCACGCCCACACTGTTCTCCACCATAGAACCCAGAAGACCTCAGGCTTTGGAGAAAAAGTATTGAATCCTTTGTGATCTTTAGTTTTCAGCGTCTGCCACAATTTTGAATCCATAGTGGTTATTCAAATAAATGTACGATTAATGAGATGGTTCAGCTGTTTGCCTTTTTTATAGTAAAATTAAGTAACCTCCGTCACCTGACCTTTTCTTCACAGCTCAGCCATCCAAATGACTTTAGCTCATGTCAAGGTGACATAAACCAGCCAGTACAATATTCAAGTAGCCTGGTATTCAATTTGTGTTATGCATAAAGTTGTGCAGAAGCATGGAGGGAATGGCAGCTTCATCTCCATGAAGCAGCTAAAGAACATATCATAGATAACAGATGCGGTAGAATTTGTTATTAGAAGATAAATTGAGTACTGAAGAGAGGAGAGGCATTCTAGGCAGAAAAACAGTCTGTTCGGTTAAGTTCATGCAAAAAAAAAAAAGATGTATCCAGTTTCTTCCTTATCCTAACTGTTATGCTTTGAATGGATGTTAGCAAAAGAATGTGGCAGGTAAGAATGCAAGCAAGAATGGTACAATGTGCTACATGGAAAAATGAGTTGTGAAACTATAGAGAAAATGGAGAGGAAATGAGGATGTATACCGAGCCAGGTGTTCTTTGTGCTGGCGAGGGGATATGTGAGGCTCCACAGATAAAGCATAAATGAATGAAGGCAATAGGGAGCACTTTGCAAAAGGCTGACCCTGAAACTCTGTCGCTGGCTTGCACATGTTTTCTTTCATCCTCACAATGTTGAGCTGTGTGGCAGCCATGAGAATGTGCTTCACAGACTGCCAACTACAGGGAGCATAATTCACAGGAGCCCAGCTGCAGCGCTCTGAAAGCTGAAATTTATTCTGAAGTTTGCCCCAAGGCCATGCTTCCCTTGGCTGCTCTGAACAGCCAATGACTAAGTGCTTCAGGGCTGTGGATGTAGGGTGCATTCTGGGAGATAGAAGATTAATCTTCATGGATTTCAAAGCGGCATTCTAGGAGGTTATCAACTGACCCTCCTTCTAGTCTCTCACTCTCTGTCTCTCTCTCTGAGACATCTATTTTTTTTAATTTTTATTTATTCACTTTATAACCCAGTCACAGCTCTCTCCTTCCTCTCTTTCCAGTCCCAACCTCCCTCTCTGTTTTCCCTATCCCCCCTCCCTTACTCTTTAGAAAAGGGGAACCCCCCCCCAATACCCATCTAGGACTCAGCAAATTCTCTTCACCTGCAGCCTGGAGAGGTAGCCCCGCCAGGGGATAGTGATCCAAAAGCAGGCAACAGAGTCCATGTGAGAGTCAGCCCTCATTCCCCTTACTAGGGAACCTATACAAGGACCAAGTTGATTGAGGGACATCAAGGTTGTTTCCAGAGTCTGGCTATTACAAATAAACTATGAACATAGTTGAGAAAATGTCCTTATCGAATGGAGGAGCACATTTTGGGTATATACACAGGAGTGGTATAGCTGGGTCTTAAGGTAGAGCTAGTCCCAGTTTTCTGAGATAGTGCCAGACTGACTTTCAGAGTGGTTGTACAAGTCTGCATTCCTACCAGCAATGAAGGAATCTTCCCCTTTCTCCAAATCCTTGCCAGCATGTGCTATCACTTGTGTTTTTGATCTTAACCATTCTGATGGGTGTAAGATGGAATTTCAGAGTCATTTTGATTTTTATTTCTCTGATGACTAAGGATGTTGAGCATTTCTTTAAGTGTTTCATGGCCATTTCACCTAGCTGGAGTGGGAGTTGGATTGCATGGTCAGACCGTTGCCCTTCAACCTCTTCTGGCTATTTCCCCATTTACTTTTACAGCCATTTTTAAATAATAATAGATTTCCTCATGTGTCTGTCTTGGCACATGCTTTTCAGAGGACTTAAAATAACACATACTGTTGGGGGAGAGAGATGGAAAAGGAGAGAGAAAAAGAAAAAGAAAGGGGGGAGAGAGGGAGAGAAAAAGCAGGAGAGAGGAAGGGAATCGGAGAGAGAGAGAAGGAGAGAGTCTAACGTCTAAAACTTGATATTTCATTTAAGAAAGATTAATTCCTGGATTTCCTGAGGGAAGAAAAATAATCATCCACCAGTTCCAGAACAGCAGTGATATGAAAGGGCTGAGGAGTGGCTCTCTTCTTTGGCTGGAAGGAAAAGTCACCCAGCTACCTTTGACTCTAGCCAATGCAAGCTGCCGTTCAGCTTCATTCTCAGAGTCATCTTTTAAGACAGACCTCGGTGAGAGGAAGGACTGAAGTGCTCATGAGAGATTAGAGGGGAAGAAATAAAGACTAAAAGCAGGAAAAGCAGTGAGAAGTAATAAGGTCTGAAAATAGGCAGGAGGCAATGGAAGATGAAAGATGCTGGCAGTTTTTAAGGAATACCTCAAATCAAAATGATTTGTGTGTTGAACATCATGTGTGGACTGACAGGCAAGCAGAAGTCAGGAATGACTCTCATGAGAGTCCCCATTCCTCTCCTAATTCTGTGTACACATGCTCTAAACAGGAGTCCTCTTAGATGACTCTCTGGGAATGCAGCAGGCATGTCATTGAAAATGGATGACTTAATGGGAAGAGAAGAGGAAGTCCAATTGTTTCCCCCTGACATTGAGAAATGATCAAGAAACTAAGACAGTTTGTTGAAATCTGTATGAAGTATGTGTTTGTTTCTAATGGCATTGCAGGTTGTAACTATGCCTGGGACTTGTTTGCAATAACCCTGGTTATTTTACATTCCTCAAGGATGTCATTACACAGTGCCTAAAATAGAGCGATCACTCAATGATTACTGCCAAGTAAGCATTATTCTCTCTCATGGTATCAGTATTTTTCCTTCTCTGTTAGCACCAATAGTTCTCTAAAGTTCAATTAGCATTCTACATGAGCTTGATTTACTTCTTCCAATTTTGTCTCCCCATCTTGCATGAGCCCTGGTGAGCCCTGTGCTGGTCTCCACATCATCTGCTTCCTTCTGGCTGACAGCTTTGTGACATGGCTGTCATTGTCTCCATTTTACAAAAAAAAAAACTAGACTCAAAGTTGAGAATGGCAGAATGAGTTACCAGTTTCAGGTCCAAATCGTCCATGCTTATTTACTAATCATATTTTTTAAAGTTTGTTTCATGATATTAATAATGACAAGAATAAGAACACTTATTACTATGTTAATTATCCCACTGCTATCAAGTTACTCTTGAGCTTAGAAGAAGCTGAGTGACATGATGAAAAAAAAATATTTAGAACCTGAAAAATCTGTCTTTGTATTTAAAATCCAGTGAGTAGTTGCTATGTAGCTTTAGATAAATCAAACAGTTGTTTGTTTGAGTTCTTAGTATTCAATCCCTAGTACCTATTCCAAGACATTGCAGAGGGGACCAGAGGATTTGAACTCAGGCTTGTGCAGCAACGGTTCTAACCCACTGAGTGACTTCCCTAGCCCATCACACTCATTTGAATCATGTCTCTGTTGTATGGATATTGATTTCAGGAGTGTGGTGTATGTGTGTGTGTGTAGGTTTTACTTTAGAAAAGTAATTCCACGACAAAACATTACACATACCTATAGATGATATATCTCTGGGATAAATTCCTAAAACAGGATTATAGAGAATAGTATTTTAAATAAGAATTTAATTTCTAAAGTACAAAAAGAACATATCTATGAAACAGTATACAAAAACATGAGATTTCCTTATGACTTACCTTTTCTCTTTTTGGCAACATTTTTTGAGGAATATTTTTTTTTAAGAGGAGCCTTCCTAGGGACATGGTGTGCTTGTTCTGATGAGAAAAGATGCCACAGAGCACAAGCAGCTGGAAGCACTGCTTAGCTAGACAATAGCTTGCATTTTCGCAGGGTAGTCAGCAAATGTGTAAAACTGGTAACCAGTCACATGCATCAGTCATGGAATCTACCAAACTGCAAGGACACAAAAGCCAACCTGGAACCCCATGCAGGTGTTGCCCAGCTATTGATGGTGTGGGACTCCAACACTCAGTTTATTAGCCACAATTTTCAGCTTCTAAGAGTATCATCCAGAGGTCATCTGGTTCCCATGAAGAGATGCTGCTCATGAGAGGAAAGAGCTGAGATCTGCCTTTGCAGCCAGAACCTCTGGGACAGGTGTCAGAGGGTTGAAATGATTTAGCCCTGGAGAAAGACAAGCAGCTCTTCTTTTCACTGAGATCTACTGTGTGTTGCAGGTTGGTGGTATTATTCTCATTTCTCAGACCCCAAAGACCACCAAGGAGCCAATTCCAAAGTAAACACAGTAGGTCTTTATTAGATGATCTAGCTCGGGCCCACACCATCACCGACACAGCAGTTCTCAAGTATAGAGCCCTGAAGGAAGGGGAAGGAAGGTTTTTATTGGGTTTTGAGGAGGACCAGGGAATTCCAGCTTGGCAGTTCTGTGATTGATTGACATTTAGCAAATAATGGGTGTCCGGAGGGACAAACTGTAATTGCTTTACTCATCCTATTGTAAAGAACACATGGATAAACTTCACATGTTCACTGATTAGCCGTTATTGCTAGGGGTGATGGTTAAATATTACCAGAGGTGAGTGGTCAAAGCACATTTTTGTGGGATTTTCTCCTTTTTGAAACTGGAGTTTATGCCTAGGTCATTTACCCTTAAGATGGAGTTTCTTTGTCAGAAATGGGGTTACACAGGCCTCACAGTGACAACAGCTGGGAGAAACAGGAAGGGAAGGGAGAAAGCACTTCAAATCAGTTTTTACCTAAATTCAGACAAACCTCTCCTAAAAAATTCAGTGACTAACAGGACCCATCTGGAAGACAGATTTTAGTAGGACTATAAAAGCTTTTGAGAATTCTTGAGATCAGAAACACAAAACAAGTTAAATTCTGTTTATGTCAACATCTTTCCATAGTGGAGTCCCCATTCATTCATCCTTTTCCTTGGTGTGGAGTTGGGGTCCGGAAAACATAGAGTAGGAAAGAGAAGAGACACCACATGCTCTGTACTGCAGTCAGTTCTTTAAACAGTGGTTAAGTGTTTCTTTGTCGTTTTCAAAGCGGTTACTTTCAAGATTTGTTGAATCACAGAATGTTTTAAAAACACAATTGTGATAGACTTTCCCTTCTAAAATTTCTTCAAATGGTTTCTTTTCTCAATTGCAAGAGTAGTTTTCCTGTGTTTAGCCAGTATTCCTAAAGAATCCTTCAAAGTCATCCGTTTTCATTCTTGGTAGACTTACAGATCCTCATACTTTTAGATTAGTGAGCTACTTGCTGAGTGAAGGGAGTGCTCATTCCTTCAAAACCAGCATGCCCCCGATTTGGATGTCACTACATCATTATTCCTTCTGGAGCTAAGCCACAATCTGAATATTCCACCTTTACCTTTTTCATTCTTATATTCATATAGGATAAAATGACTTCCGACTTCACAATGCATTCCTCAAGGAATTATAGATGTGTGTTGTGTCCTTTGTGAGTCTTCCCCTCAGTATCCCTTTGAGTACCTCCTCTATAGGTGTCTCAACTAATCACTTTTTCCCAAAATATTGATTAATAACGCTGTGTGTCCAATAAGTCTCCACAAACAAGAAAAAACACTAAAGATGGAAATAGGCAACCACAAGTAACAATATGTGACCCAAGTTAATAGACACAGCTGTAAAATTGCAAATAGAGGAAATGCAAATGACTAGCCACTAAGAATGCATTCTATCCTTACAAACTACCAGAGTCTGGTTCCAAGTATCTGTGTCAGCCAGTTCACATGTCACTCCAATCCCAGCAGCTTCAACTACCTCTTCAGGCTTTCAAGGGCACCACACTCATATGCACAAACCCATACAGACATAGACATGTACACGTAATCAATTCTGAAAACATTTATAAATAAAATCACAAGAGACTCGAGATATTGCTTGTGGTTAAGACATTTGAAGCTCTTGAAAAAGGATTTGGGTTTGGTTCCTAACATCTGTATGGTGGCTCATAGCAACTCCAGTTCCAGGGAAGTTGGTGCCCACTTCCGGCCTCCTCAGACACTGAGCATACCCACATGGAAAATGCATTCAAGCAGGCACTTAAATACACAGAAATAAGTCTTTAATAAAAACAAACACCAAAGAAGTGACCTACTCTGAGAACTGGGTGATCATTTAACTCCTGTAGCAAAGTTAATTCAACAAAATAGTGAAAAGATTCCATGACCACATGCAATTTCTCTTTGGTAGTCTAGGACTATATGTAAACATACGTAAATTAGTTAATGTGATAGATAGCATTGCTAGAATGCAAACAGAAACCTCACTAAATGATACGAAACACACCTTTTGTGATAAAAACTTAGCTGAGTGAATAGATCTACATAGCCAACTCAGTCTTGGTTATTTCCAAGATTCTAATATCATGTTTCATAGATGTATTAAAAAAAAAAAAAGAACAACTAGAATTTTAGTAGAAAGATGAAAAACTCTATAGTAACATGAAAAAAAATCTAAGTAGCCAAGGCAGTCATTAGAAAAAGGTGAAAGCTGAAAGATCATACTGTTAGGTTTTAAATTATTCTACAAAGGGAAAAAGCATTAAAACAACATAGCATCAGAATAAAAATATACATATCAACCATTGGGAAAAACTAGGGATCTCAGAAAAGATTTAACACATTTACAGTCAGTTAATCTACTTTTTTTAGGTTCCAAAAATACATAACAAGAAATAATCTTTTTAATAAATGTTTTGAGAAAGCTCGATATACAACAAAAGTAAAATTGGACCCTTATGTGACATCACTAATAAAAGGAGCTCAAAATTAATTAACACTTTAAACATAAGATTGAAAAGTATAAACTTACTGGAAAAAGACAGTCTAAACTACATTGGATGGTAAATTTCTTTTAATTTAATCCCCAAAATATAGACAGCAAAAGCATTACATTATTCATCAGGGAAGCAATTAACAATAAAGATACAAATCTCAATTTAGAGAAAATGCTTAAAAGCCATGTAGATAATCTGGGATTAATCTAAATATATAAAAGATGCAAATAAAAGCACAATGGGGCTTCACTTCACATGTGTTTGAATGGCTATTATAACAACAAAAGAAATCCTAAAAGAATGTGGCAAAAACAAAACCTGATTAACTGTTGTTGGAAAAGTGAAAATACTGGTAAAGTCCTCAAGAAGCTGAAAGCAAAGCTAACAGAAACTTCAGTTTCCCCACTTCTTGTTATTCACCTGACATCTTGACATCAATGTATTGAGATCTCTACACCCTCATACTGTACTGTGGAAAATAACAAGTCAGAATTAAGGCCACATTCCTGAAATACCAGTGCTGGAGAGCCTGAGGCAAGAGGATCATGAGTTCTAGGCCAGACTGGCCAACACAGTATGTCTCTGCCTAATATAAACAGCCAACTTTTGGGGTCAAATTAATGTTCATCCTGGGCTGGATGGATAAAGAGAATTTGGTATGCAATGTTATTCAACCTATAAAAAGAAAGTAGTCTTATCATTTGTAATAACATAGAATTAAAGAACACTATGCAAAGTGAAATATACAAAAGATAAAAAAAAATGTTGTCTATTCTCATATGTGAATCTAAAGCGATTGAGTCATATAAATACATAGAAGAATGCTGCTACAAAACAAGATAAAAGGCATAGAAGGACAATTGTTAAACGATGTGATAGATTAGACAAGAGAAAAAATTTGATTTTAAGTCAATTACACACCATGGCACCTACAGCTGATAATCAAATTCTGAATATTCCACAGTTCCTAAAACTAAATCTCTAATGTTCCCATCATAAGAAAACGTTAGAGAACTCCAACAGCTGATAAACACCTTCAGTAAAGTGGCTGGATACAAAATTAACTTTTAAAAAAAGATCAGTAGCCCTCCTTTACATAAATGATAAAAAGGGTCAGAAAGAAATTGGAAAAACAACACTCTACTAATATAAAATATCTTGGTGTAACTCTAACCAAGCAAGATAAAGTCCTGTATGACAAGAATTTCAAGTCTCTGAAGAAAGAAATTGAAGAAGCTATCAGAAGATAAAAAAAGATCACCATGCTCATAGATTGGTAAAATTAATGTAGTAAAAATGGTCATCTTACCAAAATCATTCTACAGATTCTATGCAATTCCCATCCAAATTCCAACACAATTCTTTACAGTCCTTAAAAAAGCAATTCTCAACGTCATATGAAACAACAGAAAAACATAGGATTGACTAAACAATCCTGTACAAGAATTTCTGGAGGTATCACTATCCCTGATTTCAAGCTGTCATGAAAGAAATACAAATCAAAATGATTCTGAGATTCCATCTTTTACCACTAACATCACCCATCAGAATGGCTAAGATCAAAAGCTCAAGTGACAACATATGCTGGAGAGGATGTGGAAAAAGGGAAACACTCCTTCATTGCTGGTGGGAGTCCAAACTTGCACAATCACTTGGGAAATCACATTGGCAGTTTCTCAGAAAACTGGTAATAGTTCTACCTCAAGACCCAGCTATACCACTCCTGGGCATATAGCCAAAAGATGCTCCACTATCCCAAAAGGACACTTGCAAAACTATGTTCACAACAGCTTTATTCTTTTTTTCTATTTATTTTATTTTATTAAGTACACTTTATTCACTTTGTATCCCCCCATAAGCCCCACCCTCCTCCCCCGGTCCCACCCTCCCTCCCCCTTCTTCACGCAAGCCCCTCCCCAAGTCCACTGATAAGGGAGGTCCTCCTCTCCTTCCTTCTGATCTTAGTCTATCAGATCACATCAGGAGTGGCTGCATTGTCATCTTCTGTGGCCTGGTAAGGCTGCTCTCCCTTCAGGGGGAGGTGATCAAAGAGCAGGCCAATCAGTTCATGTCAGAGACAGTCCCTCTTCCCATTACTATGAAACCCACTTGAACACTGAACTGCCATGGGCTACATCTGTGCAGGGGTTCTAGGTTATCTCCATGCCTGGTACTTGGTTGGAGTATGAGTCTCTGGAAAGACCCATGTGTTCAAATTTTCTGGTTCTTTTGCTCTCCTTGTGGGGTTCCTGTCCTCTCCAGCTCTTACTATTTCCCACTTCTTACATAAGATTCCATGCACTCTGCCCAACAGTTGGCCATAAGTCTCAGCATCTGCTTTGATAGTCTGCAGGGCAGAGCCTTTCAGAGGCCCTCTGTGGCAGGTTCCTAGGTTGTTTCCTGTTTTCTTCTTCTTCTGATGCCCATCCTCTTTGCCTTTCGGGATGGAGATTGAGCGTTGTTCTTAATAGCCAGGAGCTGGAAACAACCTAGATGTTCCTCAACTGAAGAATGGGTAAGGAAAATGTGGAATACTACTCAGCTATTAAAAACAAAAGCATCATGCAACTTGCAGGCCAATGGATGGAACTAGAAAATATCATCCTGAGGGACATAGCCCAGACCCAGAAAGATATACATGGTATGTTCTCACTTATTAGTAGATACAAGCTGTTAAGTACAGGATAACCAAACCCAAAGAAGCTAAGTAACAAGAAGGACCAAAGGAAGGATGCTTGAATCTCACTCAGTTGAAGAAATAAAGTAGACATCTAAGGTGGGTGGAGGGAAATGGGTAGGAGAAGGGGTTGGGGGGAATAGGGATGGGGATCAGGTGTGGTAAGATCAGAGGAGGGGCCAGGAAGAAGGCTGAGAGAGAGAAAGGAAATCATTGGAGGGCATCTCTGGGACTAGCTGGAGACTTTGGACAGGGGAGGTTCCAGAGACTTTATGGGGGTGACCCTAACTGAGACTCCTAGAAGCTGGGGATATGGAGCCTTAAGTAGCCACCTCTTATAGCCAGGAAGGACTTCCAGCGGAAGAAAGTAACACCAACCCACCTTCAAAACCTTTGACCCGAAATTTGTCCTGCCTACAAGATATACAGGGATAAAGATAGAGCAGAGATTGAGAGAATGCCCAGTCAATGACTGAGACCCATCCCATGGCAGAGAGCCAACCCCTAATACTCTTAACAATAATCTGCTATGCTTGCAGACAGAAGCCTAGTGTAACTGACCTCTGAGAGTGGTGATGTTTCCATCAGCTGCTGGAAACAGTTGCAGAGACCCACAGCCAAACATTAGGCCAGCTCAGGGAGTCTAGTGGAAAAATGGGAGGAAGGATTGAGGGAACCTGAGGCATCAATGACACCACAAAAAGACCTAACAAGTCAACTAGCCTGTGCCCATTGGGGACTCACAGAGACTGAACTACCAATCAAAGAGCATGCGTGGGCTGGTCCTAGGCCCCCTATACATATGTAGCAGATGGGCAGTTTGATCTTCATATGGGTCTCCTAACAACTGGAGCAGGGGTTGTCTCTGTTGCCTGCCTTTAGATCCTGTTTTCCTGCCAGACAAGCTGAGATACCTTGTCTGGCTTCAGTGGGAAAGGCTGTGCTTAGTCCTGCTGCATCTTGATGTTCCAGGATGGGTTGGTATCCATGGGAGCCTTCCCCTCTCTGAAGAGAAAGGGAGAGGAGTATGGGGGTAAGAAGGTGTGAGGGTGGGACTTAGAAGAGAGGAAGGAAAGAAAAGGAAAAAAATTTATTTGAGTGAGTGAGTGAGTATGTGTATGTGTGTGTGTGTGTGTGTGTGTGTGTGTGTGTGTGTGTGTCCCTGTCCATGTGTCCATTTTTCTGCATGTGCACAGATGGTATTGTCTGTCCGGTGTCCACATAAAACATAAGATTTTATTTGCATTTGACTAATTTAAAATCTTAAGCATTCAGTATAAATATACAACTGTGAAAGGAACCCTCAAAAATTCACTTTTCTTAAACTCATAAATAAACAAAGTTCTAAGCCAGTATTGGAGGGATGGCGAGGTGAGTGAGAGCACTTGCTTCTCATGTATGATATCCCTCATCTAGGAAGAAGACCTCAGTTTGGTTTCCCAGCACACACAGGCATCAGCACACTCACTTGCAGCCTCAGCAATGATCAAGGGAAAAGAGAGGGTGGCAAGGGCTGATTGGCCAGTCAGCCAGCCTATGTCCAAAATGATAAGCTTCAGGTTCAGTGAGACCTTTTCTCAGGAGAAGGATAGAAAGCCATAAAGGAAGGCATCTAACATTCTCCTCTGTCCTCTTCATGTGCACATACAGGTCTGTGTAACCCCTCCCTCATGTGCACACTCACAAAAAAAAAAAGTGCTAAATATTTCCTTGACATTCATTGCATCATCACTGTCAATTTATATCTGACTTTAACTTGACATTGAGGTTTTATGACTAATTGAGTGCCCTAATTAATTTCTCAGGTTTAAGTGATAAATCTTTACGCTATCTTTATTTTATCCCAGAGTGGAACTTAATCAAGAAATCATAAATCGAAGAAACTATGTTTGTAGTGCTAGCATGAACAAAATTAAATATCCATCAACAAACCAGTTAAATAAGTGATCGCGTGTGATATTGGTGAGATATTATTTTGCCATGTAAAATAAGTTTAAAAGTACCTAGATTTACAGAAAGGATTTAAAGTAAAATGTGAACTGGGAAAACATCAGAACACAATTGTTGAAACAGAATGTAGCCATGGTGATATGAATTAAAGAGAATATGTAAATAAGAAATGTTCAAAGATTATAAGTGAATTTTGAAGGAACTTTCAATATGCCTTATTTTTAGAAGATGCATACATACTGGATGTGATTTACTGCAATCTTGAAAAAGTATGAAGAGTTTATTAGACTGTAAGCTGCTTGAACTTCCGTGCTGAAGAAGTAACATGTGGCTTGTCTATTGCCACCGCACGTAAACCATGTCCATCACTGGAAGTATCTCATGTGTCCTGGCTCAAGAAGGGGTCTTGCCTTCTCAAGTCCAAGGGTGCTGTGCTGGAGCCCCTCTGTTTGATGAATAACCCATAAAACATTAAAAATAGAAGTAACGAGGCAAAAACCACTCAAATTTCACTATTCTAACATCTCTTGGTTTTTATATAACTACTTTCCGTGTTTTATGTGAATGCATATTTTCATAGCTGATATTCTAAAACCTCTTTGAATGTCCAGGTGCTTTATTTTCAAGATCTTCTTTCTGATTAATTTATAATGGTTATTTTAATTGTTGCAAAAAGGAAGCATTTTTAAGTCAAAATTACACCATCCCTTGAGTTATCGCACAACAAAGATAGGAACGTTCCTCTGACCTTGCTGTGTCTGCTGACAGTGAGCTTTATGGCTTTGTACATAAGACTGCTATCACCAAATTTCCATTTGAGTAGTAACATGATAACACAAAGAGCCAGGGGACTGGGTTTTAGATGACAGCACATCATTTAATATCCACTTATTGTTTCTACAGGGAAATTCAGGCCTGGGATTCAGTATTGCTGGAGGGACAGATAATCCTCACATTGGAGATGACCCTGGCATATTTATTACGAAGATTATTCCAGGAGGTGCGGCAGCAGAGGACGGCAGGCTCAGGTAAAGAGGGAAGCATTAATATGACTTGGGGAGTTGATCCACTGCATCAGTGAGTCACATTTCTACCTTTGGAAAATGATAATTCTAAAACACTTCTGGCCTTGGAAGGTTATCAAAGGTTTCTGCAGTGACACTGCAGATCTCTTTGTACTTGCTGAATTTCAAGTTGTATTTAATTTGTGCATGTTGATAGCTACCAAATGTGATATTGGGCCAGACACTATGAGGAGGGGTTATAAATATATCTTTGAATCTTATAGGGCTCTCTGTATACTTGGAAAGAGTGGTAATGTGAGTTAATGAGTCAGCAACACAGTATATAGAAACAACACTGTATATAGCATTAGGAAAGAATGTGCTGATACAGACATGGAGATAGAAGCTTTCTGAGAGTTTTCCATACATGTTTAGAAAGAGTCAGAGAAACCACCTCATTGGAAGATTCTAGGTCTTAGAAGATAATTGGAAATGCATTAAGTTACTGCATAAATGTAAGCTGGGACATGGAGAAAAAAACAAACTGTCTGGGAGACTAGAATGAAAGCTGCTTGCTTTGGAAGAGGACTGTGTGCTAAGTTTAAGGAAAAGCATAGAGCCAAGAGAGCACCCAGGGACAGAGCAGAAGCCACTGGGGCCAGGCTCTGCTCTTTTGAACTTAGACATAAGTAGAAGAAATAAGAGTCACCCACGTGGAACAATTAATAAATAATATAAAATACAACCAGAAATTATAAACAACCTCTAAAAGACAGAAAAACTAAGAGTTCAGAAACTTACAGAAACCATCCAAAATATATAATATATAATTAATATATAATAAATAACCCTACATGGAAATAGATCCACATAGGCAAAGAAGATTTAATTATAATTGAATCTTTTATTTTTTAAACAAAAGCTCATTTTGTTTATTTTTAAACAAAATACCATCATATCTGTGGTATTATTGTCTCAACCTGTCAAATGCTGGAGTTAAAACTGCATGCCACTCTACCTGGTTATAGCTTTATTTCATCTATTGTGTGGGTATAAATGGTTCCATGAGCGCTTGCTCAATGGGTGACCTCCACACTAATGAATAAGTAGAGAAGAAGAAAGAGGTAAGGTTGACATGGGGGATAGGGAGGATGTTAATGGCAGTAACTTGTGAGGTTTGTTAAAGACTTAAGGAAGATTCTTTAAGTAGGCTTGCTAAGATTTAGACTTTACAGTAGGAGAATGAAAAAGAAAAAGAACACATGCCTGGATACAACAAGAACAATTGGAGCCCTATAACTAAGATGAGATATCAAGAGATAGATCATTACTAAGAAAAAAATATCAGCAGATAGACAAATTCTGGCTAAAGAGACTTGGCAAGATCCTGGCTGAACGAAGGCCAGAGTGATGAAATATTAAAGGGCAGAATGTAAGGTAACTGACCAGATGTCAAGGGTGAGAGAGTTCTGCCAAATTGATTAGTCCAATGCTCGCTGAAAATGGACTGAGTGCGCCAAAGCCAAAGCTCATGGTCAAGGTCTCCAGGGAGAGAGCTAAGAGGAAACTTCCTCAGATTTGGGAAAGAAGTCAGTCTTCCAGAGAGTTAAAGCAGGTCCTGTAGGTAAAGACAGCATTGGCCAGCACGGCATCGCATGGAGAAACGTGACCTGAAAAGTAGGAGTTCAGCGTCACATCCTTGCTTAGTCTGTTCGCGTTACACAGAAATAACCTAGTCTGTATTTCGCTTTGAAAACAGGCAAAGACACCTGTTCCCTATCAGACTGCTCTGATACATCTGCATCCCGTCACTCTAGCTCCCCTATCAGTGGACTGGGGGAGGGGCATGGGAGGAGATGAGGGAGGGAGGGTGGGATTGGGAGGGAATGAAGGAGGGGGCTACAGCTGGGACACAAAGTGAATAAACTGTAATTAATAAAAAATAAAAATTTAATTAAAAAATAATGAGCTGTCTGAAGTATTATCAAAAAAGAGTAATACACAGGCTCAAGCTAACGTCATGAAAGCATTTTCTCAGTATTACAGGAGCAGTGTAGTGCATAAAGCTAGAGTGAGAGGATCCAGGGTGCACTGTTGTTTGCCACTAGTCCCAAGCATGTGGAGAGAATTGCACTATTCAAACTCTAGGAAGCCAGGGTTTCTAATATCCGTTACTAACAGAATTTGGCCTTGAAGGAGTGAAATTTCCTTCACTGATGTTTTTTCATCTGTCAGATAGTGAAGGTGCTGGCAAGTCACTAAGATGTTCTGAAGATTCAGTGAGATTACCTAAATCCAAAGCTAGGCAAGGCCCATAATAGGCACACACAAAATGCTGCCACCATCACTTCCTCTTTTCTCCTTATTTCCCTGACTACATGTCTGTCCTTTAGCCTCCTTTCACACTCTGTTTCCTTCCCAGTCTTCTTGTTCCTAGCTTCTCAAGTCTTCCTTTTTTTTTATACTATGGCATGATATTAAAGGTAACTTTAAAAATGGAAATTATAGAATTTTGGGGGTCACTCATGTCACTCATGTGATTCCAAACTGAATCCCCTTGATCTCCTTTAATTGTCTTATTGCTCTAGCAAGGACTTCAAGTACTATGTTGTACTACGTTAAAGAGGTATGAAGAGAGTGGGCAGCCTTGCCTTGTCCCTGATTTCAGTGGGATTACCTTAAGTTTCTCTCTGTTTAGTTTGATGTTGGCTATAGGCTTGCTATATATTGCCTTTACTATGTTTAGGTATGTGCCTTATATCCCTGATCACTCCAATACTTTAAACATGAATGGATGTTGGATTTTGTCAAATGCCTTTTCAGCATCTAAGGAGATTAGGATAATCATACTAAAATCTGTACACCTAAGGAAGCTAATCAAGGAGGACCCTGGGTAAGATGCTCAATCTTCATTCAGAAAGGCAAATGAGACGGACATCAGAGGAGGGGAAAAACAGGGAACAAGACAGGAGCCTATCACAGAGGGCCTCTGAAAGACTCCAGCCAGCAGGATATCAAAACATATGCTGAGATGCATAGCCAAACTTTGGGCAGAGTGCAGGGAATCTTATGAAAGAAGGGGGAGACAGAAAGACCTGGAGGGAGCAGGAGCTCCACAACGGGAACAACAGATCCAAAAAGTCTGGACAAAGTGGTTTTTTCTGAGATTGTTACTCCAACCAAGGACAATGCATGGAGACAACTTAGAACCCCTGCACAGAAGTAGCCCAAGGCAGCTCAGTTTCCAAGAGGGTTCTCCAGTAATAGGACTAGGGACCATCTCTGACATGAACTCATGGGCTGACTCTTTGATCACCTCCACCTAAGGGGGGAGCAGCCTTACCAGTTCACAGAAGAAGACAAAGAAGCCAGTCGTGATGAAACCTGATAGAATATGGTCAGATGGAAAGGGAGGAGTACCTCCCCTATCATTGGACTGGGGAAGGGGCATAGAAGAAGAGTGGGATTGGGAGGAGGGAGGGGTTACAGCTGGGAAAGAAGAGTGGGATTGGGAAGAGGGAGGGGTTACAGCTGAGATACAAAGTGAATAAACTGTAATTAATATAAAAATTTAAAAAGACTCAAAAGAATGGAAATGATATTATTTTAAGTTGCTAAATGTCTGGTGAGTAGGCAGTGATGAAATAGGAAAATGCAAATGTGCATGTATGTATCTGTGTGTATGTGTGTTTATAGACCTCTTAAAACATGAGAAACTCTTGAACATTTCTCAACATATGTTGTCATCATTCCCATGCTCACGCATACACAATCAGTGGTAGATTTCTATTTCTGTTCCGTTTAATTAATTGACTGTGCGATGGGACTCTGAAGAACTTACTAGTCAATGGTATTTTTACCTTTTAGAAGCAGTCATTACAATCTGATAGCATCCCTTGGCCTTAAAAAAATATCATGTTATAGAAAGAATATTAGTTTTCTTTCTGAGAAAAATAGATACATTCTAATCTTCTGAAGAATGGTGTTTTATTTCTGTCTTTCTATCTGAGTCATAAATGCCCTCAGTGTAGCCTGAGGCCCCTAGATTGCCAGTGAGCAATTTTGACATGTCTTCCTAGGGAAGAGCTATCACACAACATCCTTTGGTTGGCCATGCAGCAATGACATTTTACACAATGGTGCATTTATTAAACCTGTCCACAGAGTAAAAGCAGAGTGTAGAAGAAGGCTGCTTGCTAGTTTCCTGACAAGTGACACAATTTAATCTTCTGGCCCTCGACACAATCATTTCTATTTCTTGACAGAATGGGAAAAAAAGTGTTATTTTCTTTAGGTCTATTGCTTCATTTATTACCTCTATGTCTACTTACAGGTAATAGTGCTTTTAAAAAGTCAAGAAATGTGCATGTTCCCTTCAACAGTAATATTAATTATGCTGAGATCGCACCCTACGGACAAGTTGACTAGAATGCATTTCCTATGTGTAAACGACAACATTGTCTCTGTTTACTGTCCTTGAACAATCATATTTTTTTTGTGACTTCATTGATATATAGTCATTAAGTCACCAATGACTTAAGATAAGAACACATAAAAAAGGAAAGGAAGGAAGAAAGGAGAGAAACAGAAAAGATAAAAAAAAAGATAATGACAAGGTTAATGACTAAATATTGATAATCATCTTAAAATGAAGGTTTCATATAACTAGGAGGTGGGGAAAACTAACTTAAATTCTAATTTTTGTCTGAAAATCACTACCACCAATTTGAACAAATAGAATAGCTTCCAGCATGGCAGTTTGAACAACACACTTTTAGGCAGTGTAAGGAAATTAAATATTTCCAGCAAGTGAAATACTGTCAGAGATCACTTCATTGATCGAGTACTCTCTACTTTGAAGTTCTGTGAATGTCTGTGACTACAAATGAAAACTTCATGGGTTGCCCTGTACAACATTTCAGTTTCTACCACAACTCAACTAATTATGACTTTCAAATAACTACACTTACGCCAAAATTTTCCATTCAAAAGTAGAGACTTTAGTGCCTTTAAAGTTAAGTCAACCTTTCTTTCATTGTTATTCTGGTGTCAAAGCAGGTCGAAAAACTGGCTGTGACTTTTAGGGAAAGATTTCTATGAGAAGAGAGACCACTATTCAAGGTAAATGGCATTCACCTCAGGAGGGTGAATGGTTGGAATTTCAGTTGACTCATAGATTGTCCCATTCCACCTCTAGCCATTAAAAATAAAGTAGAGGAAATGGGAACAGTTCTGTCCTTTTTCTGGTTTCCTCTTACTTGTATAATTAGTTATACATCCAGACAACCTACTTGGATGAAAGAAAAAGAGAGAGAAAAAAAGTCTTTTCTAAAGTAACCTTGAAGTGATTGTCAACAGGAAGTCCCCAACAATTGAACACCACATGAGAAAATTTCTAAGAGACAACTCTAGCTACACATCTGCTAAGATACCATCACCTACATGCCACCTTTCTAAGCCCCCTCAAGGATTCCTCCCTTTTGGCTTCTTGCTAAATATTTGGATATAAGATGATTGAAATATTTTTGCCACAAACAAGCCTTAGTTTGTTGTTGTTGTGCTTAGAAAGCTGTTTTGAGAGTTCTGGATAGCTACTTGCCATAGAATGAATCTGGGTCCCTACCTCACACCGTACACAAACATTAACCCAACATGATTCAAACACTTAAACATATAAGCTAAAACTATAAAACTTTTAAAAGCATATGAATAAATCTTTAAGACCTTTAGAGTAGGCAATAGTTTCCTCATGTAGCGTCAAAAGGACAAGCAACAAAGTAAAAAAAACAAAAACAGATGACTCAGACCTCACTTAAAAACTTTTATTATAGTGCTAGGAAGACAGCTCAGTGGTTAAGGGCACTGACTGCTCTTCCAGAGGGCCCAGGTTCAAATCCCAGGACCCTCATGGCAGCTTATAAATGTCTGTAACTTTAAGATCTGGCACCTCCACATAGACATACAGACAGACAAAACAACAATTCACATAAAATAAAGCTAAGTCAATTTTAAAAATGAACAAAACCTTTTCTGTTTTTAAAATACATTGTAAAGGTAAAAAGCAATCTACTAAAACAGGAGAAAAATATCTTAAAATAATATATTTGATAATTTAATTGTAGCCAGAATATATAAGAACAGCTGTAACTCAACAATGGAAAAACAATACAATTTGAGAGGAGTCAATCTATGTCTGTACTGGTTTATTACCTTGCAGCAACCAGTTGCCAAATCTTGCGGCCTTAGGTAATAGAAACATGCTGTTTTGTAACCCTAGATGTCAAGTCCAAAATCAGTCTCTCTACGGTAAACTCAAGATGCTGACAGAGCAGCTTCATGACTGTCTGAGAACATTTGTTTCCTTGTGTTGGGTGTTACTACATTTCCCCTCAGTTTCTAAAGAGCCCTTGCACCCATTGCCTCATAAACATGCCGTCTACCCTCAAAGAACAGTAACTTAACCTTCCCTTGTGGCACCCCTCTCTGACTGCACCCCACTCACCCTGTCCTTCTGGTAAAAATCTCCTGTAATTATGCTGGACCTGCTCTGCTCTATAAATGTGCAAAATAAAACAACTAAACAAAACTAAAGCTTTAATTACAAAAAAAAATATTCTGCCGTTCTTTTCTGTTATAAAATATTTACAAATACCTTTCTCGTGTTGTAGTCCACTTAAAGGTGTGATTCACTGTGTTTTTACTTCATTTTATTTTTATTATTTAAAACAATTTTTAAATTTAAATATGTTTGGATCCTTTTATTTCCCTCCTGAAGTTTGCTCAGATCCTCTTCCCATCCCTATTCACCCTACTTTAAGTACTTTCTCAGAAAACAAACCAAAGTGCCTCACCTTTTTTGAGTCCTTGAGTCCATTTACCTGGGAGAGGAAACTTTGCCTCAGGCTCCATATCTGTGTAAGTAACCTTTACATGAGCAAATATCAGACCATAAACCCATTTCCTAAATATGTCAGCAGATATTTGACCTTAAATCCCAGATATTAAAATATCAACTCTCTAAGAATTATCCAAGAGGTAACATGTCTGTTATCAAAGCTGAGCATAAATTGTAGGATTCCTTTAAAAGTCAGGAGAACTGAGTCAGAGTGTTTCATGAGATCCAATTATCCAGTTAGACTCAAGGGGGGGCAGAATAGTATCTAATGATGGAATTGCTAAGACATGGATTCAATGTGTCTACCCTTAAGTGGGCTTCAAGAGTCTGAAGTTCCTGATCCAATTCTAGTTCTGCCGTGAATTTTCTGGCATCGTTTTTTAGACCTGCAACTAGCTCAGAGTAAAAGCCAACAAGGAAGAACCTTACACTTTTCTCAAGAAGTAGGAGACTTGGAGACTCTCTCTACCTAGGGGGCCCGAGGAAGATAACAAAACCTTCTT
Organism: Psammomys obesus; assembly: GCF_907164565.1. Classification (NCBI taxonomy): domain Eukaryota; kingdom Metazoa; phylum Chordata; class Mammalia; order Rodentia; family Muridae; genus Psammomys; species Psammomys obesus. The sequence goes on from NW_026596046.1 coordinate 27,281,284, forward strand.
CACGGTAGCATCTTTAGCCATATAATAAGCATGGCAGAAGAATTTGAGGAGTTTTTCATTTCAAAATTATAATTGCTTGATGATTGTTGAAAGTCTGGGAAATTCAGAATATTATTATCATGGCCAAGATGTTTTTGTTCAAAATTAATGTCCAGTCCCCAGAAGACCTAGTCCTTAAGGCATTTTCATAGCCAACACTTGATTTCAACTTTACAAGCTATGCCACTCATTTATATTCATTTCTCATGTCCTCTCAAGAAATCATGTTGCCATTCTATTCTAATACTCTGAAGCCATATATAATTCATACAGCACTGAATTCATGGTGTCCTTGAGGGCAATATGCCAGGACAAAGGGGTAAGGAAGGGGAGAAGAGGTGCGCTCAGGTAGTTTCCTGATTTCTAACTTAAAGGCAGTCCTGGTTATAATCAGGAGATGGTTTTCCGACAAAGTTACACACTGTTTAGGACAATCTGATAATGAAGTGAGCTTTGTGCAGTCACTGCAAACAAGCGTAACAGTGGATGCTAAAATCAGAAAAGGGTTAGTACTCCTAGACCCCCTCCTTCCCTGGCCTGAGGAAGGAGGTAAGGGGTGGGAGAGAGGCATGAGGGATGGAGGGTAGATACAGAGCCAGGGCAAGGCACTAGTTAACCTGGTAAGAAAGGATTTTATCTGAGGTCTGTTGCAGTAGGGGAAGAGAGAGTTCGGTAGAAAAATGGGGTCATTTCTAAATCCCACGTAGAGAAATAGAGATTTACAGACAAGAAGTGGGGTCATGTTCAGTAGATGGAGAATAGATAGCAGAAAGCACTGGGGCTAAGGGAGAGACGCTTGCTAAACTGACCTAACAGGATTATTTCTGAAGGCTCAGGTGATCAGATACTGGAGTGAGGGATTCTGCCTAAGCTGCTTTGGCAGGATTCTTGCTAAAAACAGCCGTGCAAGTCTAAGGAGGGTAGACACTGACGCCCAAGGTCAGAGCCTTTTTGAGCAGGGGCCTGACTAAGGTTCAACTGCAGAGAGGACTCAAATTTCATTCAGGTTATAGAATGGTAAGTACCAGGTTGTCAGTGATTTTGCCAGAGCTGAAGTGATAATCAGAAGAAGTCTTACGTGGTCTGAGTGATCGTAAGCCAGGCAACCTTTGTTACAGGGTTTCCTTCATCCTCCATGACGTGTGTCACGTGGTACTCTGAACCTACCCATGCTCATCACTTTAGCTTCCCAGGGGAAGTGAAGTTGAAAGTCAGATCCAAAATTAGGTTATGTAGACTAGTCATAATTCAACACCAGGAATTTTCAGCGCCTGGAAAACAGCCCCCGTTCACAGCCTCTTCCCAAGCCCCTTTCTTCCTTGCACCAGCTTCTTCCTTCCTCGTGAAGGCCCTCAGAACAGGTGTATGATGCTACAATGTGCATGCCCAAGTTCCACCTACTTTTTAACATAGTTGGTTTGGGGCCACTTTTGAGCTTAGGATTGTGCACTAGGCTGGAGTCATTAACTCTTTGGATAAGAGTTTAGGAAGAAATCCACACAGCCACAAAATCACAGAGCAATCCTTTGGCTAGGTAGTTCCAACTACATGCATCTGGGTCTGATAGGAGCAAATTCAAGAAATTTGTCTTGTCTTTGGCCTATAGATTCTTCTTGCATGACCATTAATATTAATCCTTTAACTATTAACTGCAAAGTATGATAAAGGAAATATGCTCATAGTTATCAGGCTCAATAAAAGTAAAACTAATAGGTACAAATGTTGTCCATAGAGTTCTTGGCTTTTAGAATTTATCATATTGAATTTTCAGTGTTAACTCCTGCTCTCATCTGAAACTAGTAGAGAATACTTTTTCTTTTGTCTTAATGATACCTAACTTATTTGCTTTAGATGACTGCTATTTTATTGACCGGTGCATTTTAGGAAAGAAATATGAGACACTTTAAATCTTCTTAATAGAGCAGTGTTCTGTATGTCTAACACGCTGTTGTTCATTCATTAATCTACTCGTTATAATATCTAGTACTGTATCTTATCCATAACAGAAACTTAATCAGATCAGATCGGTCTCTTTTTCTTAGCTCATTATAGAGTTACCACTATGTTCATTTATATCTGAATGGGTTAGACTCCAAATTATGCCCACTTCTTTCCCAATACAGCATGTGGCTGCAGTTATTTGAAGAGGATTAACTGGGGTATATTCTCAAGAATCTATGAACAACACAAAGCCCTACCAATATGCAAGTCACTAGGGCTGGAGGACCCAAGTTTGGTTTCCAGCATGCATATCAGGTGGCATAGAGCCACCTGTCAGCCCAGCTCCAGGAAACGCGATACTCCATTCTAGCCTACTGAGACATCTGCACTCCTGTGACTACCCACATCATACACACACGCACTCACACACACACACACACACACACACACACACACACACACACACACTCTCTCTCACTTATTTTATTTTAAATCTAAAATAATTCTTTAATAAAATTAAAAGCACATATATAAAAATATATATATACCAAAGTGGCATGTCAATCATCTTATAAAAAATGACTGAGTAGTGAGGATTACAATCTAGTCATAAAACAACATAAAAGAACCCACTATCAAAATATAATAAGAAAACAATAACTTTGCATTTGAAGATAATTTGTGTAAAGTAATTCATGTTTCTTGCAGAAACTTTTGAAAATACAAGAATTTCTTAAGTTAAAATCATCAATAATCTTATCACCAATCTATCTATTGTATTCTCATATTTAAGTACATGATTTGATGTGTGTGTGTGTGTGTGTGTGTGTGTGTGTGTGTGTGTGTGTGTGTTATGCCGTATGTATGATGTTGTGTGTATGGGATGTTTACTTACCACTGTAAGTATAGGAATATGCATCTGTGCCTGTCTGTCTGTCTCCTCTCTCTCTCTCTTTCTCTCTCTCTCTCTCTCTCTCTCTCTGTGTGTGTGTGTGTGTGTGTAGGCTGGAAGTTAGCATCTATTAAATTCCTCAGTCACTCTCCACCTTTACTCTTTGAGACAAGGTCTCTACTGAGCCTGAGTGATATGGATTTGGTGAGACTAGATTCTGAACTTCAGGATTCCACCTGTCTTTTTTTACTCCCACCTAGTACTGGAGATACACGCCATAATGATAAACAATAAATAAAATAATTTTTTAAAAGAACACCATCTTTCCCCACAACAAAACCAGCTTCTAAACAGGAAATAACATTCAGTATCCATGTGAACTCACAAACCATCCATAGTCCAGTGAGCTAGAATTATAGTTTGTGAAAACTAATTTTGTCCAAGTCATTTTGGTTATACAAGTTAATGTGATCATTTGGACCTAGACACCAGGGCTAGAATTTATTATGTAATACACCAGTAATAATAAAAATGTTGGTATAATTTAGCTTCTTTCTCTACCTTCAATTCATCCCCTTATGGTCTAGTTCAGTAACATATCACTGAAGAGAAAGGTGGACAACTTAAAAAACACTATTGCTTTATTCTAAAAGACAATGAATGAAAGAATGTACTCTCAGCTTCATGTCCGTGTTGCATAATAAATGTCTGTGTTAACAGTTAACAGTTATTATTAAGTTGTACCTATGCATATGACAGCTTCATTGTAAGGCTCCCTGTTAGTTTAATCCATTGCGCCACTTGTAGGAGTCACCAGATACGTTTTCTGCATCACGTCCTCATCACCTCTGCATCAACAGTTCTCAGACATTCAGTTCAGGACGCTGTGTTCAGAATCTTGTTGTGGTCAATAAATCTGGAGGGAAAAAAATATTTTATAGCATCTCCAGGAAGATCAGAGAAACTTCCAGAAATAATGTGCCAAAGGTCATAGCCAAGCTGACCTGGCAGAGGCATGCTGGGTGCAGCCATCTACCCATAACCCTCCACCTCAGCAGCCTCTGGAGAGAGCTCTTCTGCCACTACCCTGCCTCAAGTACATCTCTCTTAGGGCCCACTTTGGCCAAAGGCATGACGTGGGGCATCTTGCTGGCAGAGCGCCGGCACTTGTCTGCACAGCAAGCTGGGAAGGTGTGTCTGACTTCTGTGAATGGAACCAACATGCAACCACAATTTTTGACAGAGATAAGTCCAGTCAGTTTTTGTATGTAGAGAGCGAGAGTTGATAGTTTCAGGAAATTCAGCAAGGTGAATTAGATATTTTGAAGGAGATGACTATCATCTGTTTCGGTGACATGTCAGGGAAGTAGGTAAATTTTTTTATATAATAGACATAAGGTACACAGCAAATATTTATTAAACAGACAGAATCTGCCATTTTGCCCCTCAACCTCTGTCCTGTGTAGATGGGTTGATATCCTGCTGTGTGTGAGGGTGCATGGAGATGGAATTGAGAAGGGAACAAGAAAGCAGGGTCCCCGCTTTTAAAGAAGTTCTCTGTCAAGTGGCAGTAGGTGGAAAACTACAGATTGGGGGCTGTGGGGAAAGTGTACAGCGCTTTGAAAGGCTGTGGTTGGCAGCTCCGCATAGCTAGCCCAGAGTGTTCAACGGAAGGCTACAGAGAGGTGCCATTGAATCTGAAATACTAAGAGTGACTGCCTGGAACTAGCGAAGGTTCTCTAGGCCAAGAGAGTGTGTCCGAAGGTCTTCAGAAGACTGAGGAAATTGTCAATGAGATTGGTGCTGCAGAGGCAGGGCAAAATCACAGGAAGAATAAACAGAAGGATGTGAGAAACCAGGCCAGGAAAACCTTGGGTAGTCTATTACGCAGGTGATTTGTTGCTGTTGTTTTTTTTTTTTTTTTTTGGGGGGGGGGTTGATTTTTTTTTTAATCTTCTCCAAGGAACCTGAAACCTTGAGCCTTCCCATGGGAAAAGTGACTAAACTGAAATGTTGCCTATATAGAAGTTATCTGATTGTTTTGACAGTCAAGCTGAGCTATCTAGAGCATAACCAAGGAGAATGCATTAAGAACTGATTGTCGAAATGCTTATAAGACAGAAGGTTTGAATAAGAATCTAACAACATAAAAAGAAATGAGTACAAGTTAAAATATGCTTAAAGGATAAACTGTAGTTCTTTATGTAGAGTTGAAGTCTTACGGGTTTTTCCCTGTCCACTTTGGCATGTTCATTGGCTCCTTACGTGGACATTTCTGATTATGTGGAGTTTACCATCTCATCACATTGTCTGGGGATGACACTGAGCCGTGATAGATGGCAAACAGTGAAGCCTGGAGGAGAGAGAACATTGCAAGAGAAGTTAATGGTTTCATTTTGGATGACCTTTGGATTCCGAAGCCTGTGAGCAATTTGAGAGCAGAGGTCTTGGCAGGGCAGTTGGACATACAGGTTTGGAAGCTGTCAGAAATCTTACTGGGAGAGAAACAGTGAATCTTTAAAACTGAACCAGTTTTGATATCGCTTTGTGAAAGAACAGGTTAAAAAAAAATGACTATGTTCTGAGTTATTTTAAACTTCGGGATGTTTGAGCAGAGGCTCCCAGTCTGAGTAATTCATGTTTTCAGTAAATACTTCGTTGGATTTAGTGCTGGATTTTCAGATCGACAGTTGGCCTGCCCGATAGGTAGTCTGCAGCCACCTGAGTTTTCTTCATTCACACTTCTGCGTGTGTGCTTGTTCTTCTTCCACCTTTTAAAGAAAAGTGTGCACAGTGACAACCCCCAAACGATGGTTCATTGCCTGGATATAAAAGAAAAACCTGAAATGTGTTTGCTCTTGATGAGCAATGATTTGATGATTAATCTTTCCACTAAATAACATATTTCTATTTTTGCCTTTAATAAAGTTGCAGAGAACTTGTTAGCTAGCAGTATTGAAATAATTTTCCTGATACATCACAGAACTTGAGGCCTATCACTTCTCTTCGCATTCTCTCTACTTGTTTATATGAATATGATCTCTCAGCATTTAAATCTTTAAAAGTAAAAAATATCATTACTCTATTTTGCTCAACCCTGATCCATATAAATCTGTGGAACCATGAGTTTTCTTGCTCTTAGGTCTTCTTGATTGTTTGCACATTAACCAGTGCTATTCATGGTGCTGTCGTTTTGTCTTTCTGTCACAAGTTTCTGGAAAAATCTCAACCTTGAATCCAATCATCTTCCATTTTTCTCTTCCCTTCCTTTACCTTCCATCTCTTACTTTATAGCCCAGGCTGGTCTTCAGCGTCGTCAATCCTCTGATCTCAGCTTCCCAGGTGCTGGAGTTACCTGCACATCTCCAGGTGGCTCTCATACTTTAGAGCAGGATGAATCTTATAAATCAAAAGAACACTGAAATGTTGAGCAGATCCTCAAAGGATGTGGGTCGCCACATTCCTGATTCCAAATATAACGCTGCTCCCATCTGGCCAGCTCTACCTCTTCTTCTACAGAGGTGATGTCCAAAACCTTCTTTTCTTCCATCATTTTAGGAACTAAATCTACCCCATCGTTTAAAAAACCAAACACTAAAACCACCTGATGGAGAAGTCTTTTGGTGTCTTTATGTAGATGCAAAGGTCTCATCACACACACACACACACACACACACACACACACACACACACACACAC
>NW_026596046.1:27287864-27350141 GCF_907164565.1 Psammomys obesus
ACACACACACACACACACACACACACACACACACACACACACACACATGCTCTCTACTGTTTTCTATCAAGGTGGATCAAGACACCCTCTGGTAACCCAAATCCGTTAATTCTTGTCTTTTAAAAGACCTCATTTGATCACCTAAATCTATTATAGCCCACATCTCCAAAACTAGCCATTCTTTAGTCATTCTCTGGATATTCAAATGTATTATAGCTGTTCTAAAGGTACCATTAACATACATCTTTGCTTGCTCTCTGCTGCATCTCTTCATGAGCCATACCTATCAAAGAGCAGTTTGCACAGTCTCTTTAAGGGTTGTTTGTTTGTTTTTTATTATCTCTCCTTGTCAAATTCTAGTCTGAGGCCCCCACAATACGCCAACCAAGAGTTACATGGAAAACATTTCTTCTAACATCACCAGTACAGTGAGATACTGATTTAGCCAAAGCAAGCATAATTTGTTTTTCTCTCCTTGCTTCCTATCACAGCACTCTTCTCATGACCCCTGCTTTCCTCCCTCTGATAGACCCCTTCTGTATCTCCACTCTAATCTCCTCAAACATATTGGTCTTCATCCCTTTAAAAAAAATTCCTCAACTATGCTCCATTTTACATATTAGAAAATGGCATCTTTTTAAATTATAAATTAAATGTTAGCACGGGATGTCAATTTCTGGCCTTCTGTAAAATGTGAAACATCATATTTTCTCCACTACATTACTATTTCACAAACTTCCAGTAAAATATAACTATATACTGAGGCTATGGGGCCATGCTCACTATTTTAAATCTGAATGAAATTCTGTTCAAGTTTTAGCCTAATATATTTTAATGTTAAGCCTTTATATTCCATGCCAAGACTTGCGTGAAACAAAAGTACATGTAAAAATAAAGTGTTATCTTTTCCCAAATTCTCTGTGATTATAAAACTTTAAAAAAAATTTAAGATTAAATTCTTCTGATTATTTAATATGCAATTGATAAAAATTATTTCAGTATATCAAACCATATAGCTGTAATTCTAAAACAACAGCAATGTTAATTGCAGTGGGGATTTTTTTTTTTTCAATGAGACAAATACAACCACAACTACCCAATTTTTTCTCTTGAAAATGCAGCTGAATCTAGCAAGCATATTTCTGGATTTTATGCCTGAGAAGAAATCTATGTTTGGCATGTTTCTTAAGTGGAAAACTGCTGAGTAGTTAGAAATCCATATCAGAGACCACCATAGCTATCACAGGGGTCCTAGGAAAACGTAATGCTTTCACTGTAGCTTTCTCTTATCTTCTAGAAGCTTCTCTACCATGCTGCCCTGGTGTGTGCAGACTCTTTTACCAAGAAATACCGTAAAACTTCTCATTATAGAATCTTCTGTTTTTTTATGCTCCAAAATGAAGTCTCATTTATAAGGCAGTTATAAGGTCATGAAAAAAAAAATACCTCTGAGTCACTGAGGACAGTGAGTTGCTTGGTACTTAGAAAAAAAATTATGAATTTCAATGACCCAGATTCCTGGAAAATAAAATGGTCTTGGTGAGCAAGGGTGCCCTTCTTCATGTACTCATTCCAATGTCACCAACCGGATCTTTGTCTGTAACTGAAGACAGCAAGCACATGCTTGTAAAGAGAGATCCAGCTTGATTTTATGAAATCATAAAATGTCACCAGTAATTTCAAATTGTGTCATGAGTTTTCATCACAAAATTAATTTGAATGTATGTTGTGGAATGTGATTGAGCTTAGGGAGAAATGGGAAGTTTGGAAATTATAAAATCACATAAACAATAATAGCTGATTTTTAAAGCTCAGGAAAGGTCAGAAAACAGCCTTGCTAATCATCTTCCCTTGAAAATTAGAAGCTTCAGGCAATTTAGCATTATCTGCTGTATAGGGAATTGCTCACAACCTTTGCCAGAATCAAATAATTCCAGTAATTATAGGTTTGAAGTTGAGAAAGTCTTTGAGCCACAGCTATCAGAATTGAAATTTGGGCAGCAAAATGCTAGCAAATGCTTCTTTGCTAGCATTTCCAATACAATATCTTCTAACTGCTAATTCATTAAATGCTTTCATTTAATAATTCTGTTATTTGACTTTTGATTGAGCAACTACTATAAACTTAGCCCTTTTCTATGTACTGTAAGTGAAATACCTAACAAGATAATGATCTTTATCTATAAAGCTTACAATTTTATCTGTTGTGTAAAATACTAACAAGTACAAACAATGCATACATTATTAATTATTATACACTTATATGGTTATTACATTATTTTCCTTATGTTATTATCAAGTAACAATTCATTAGTTGTTTGATGTTGAATAATGCCACATTTTATTAGAGAACATTTGATTGATAAATAAAACTTTTAGATAATTCTGTGAATAAATATTAATGATGAAATGTACTTTTGCTTCTAATATATCTGATGTAACAAAATACACAAGTCACATGTTCTCTACAGACGACAGGTAAAAGTAGCACATTATGAGTGTCTGGTAGCTACTTTGCACTAAGGGACCGTGTTAGGTTTTTTTGAAAAGGATGGATTTTAAGGTCATTTATTAAGTACAAAATCAAGACAGTCACATAAAGAGAAACAAAAAGCAAAAACTCTTTCAAATCTGAGAAACCGATAGGTTCAAGTGTCCTTTGTCAGGAATAAGCCAGGTAAATAACAAAAACAAAAAAATAAGGTTACAGAGAAAGAAAAGAGGTGGGAAGGAGAAAAGATGTCACAAACAATCAAAGCACGGAGACTGAGCCCACAGAGGAATGTGCACACTCAGCTGGCTTTCTCCCCCTCTTATTCTGTTCAAGCCATTAGCCCACAGATAGTATATACACATTATATTAAGAGTGCATCTTTTCCTCAGTTATTCTCTCTGTGCCTCAGTCCCCTATGGAGTTCTAACTCCATTCCAACTAATAATAAAGACTAATTTTTACATCATATGTTTTAAGTCTGGAAATAGGACTGCTGGCTTCATGTAGATGACTCTAGAGAGAACATACAGAAATATTGGTGGCTTCAGGGAGAGTGAAGGCACTAGAGAAGGAAAGAAGGGATGGGCCTGGATGTATGCTGGAAGTAGATGCAACGGATGGACGTGAACAGTAAAAGCAACAAAGGACTAAGAGAAAATGCGTGGATAATGATACCTTATTCTTTGAGGAGCTATGAAAGCTAGAGACAAGGTTTCTTTTCTCACAAAAGCTGCATTTGAGCCTAGATTATGGGAACACGATATATGAGACAAAGTAAGTACACAAGTATTGCATGTGTTCTTGAACTGTACAAAGCATGATAATTATGCCGTTGTAACAAACAACATGTTCACCATAGCACTTACATGACTTTAAAAAGTCTTAAAGATGTTTTAAAATTATCTTAAATATTCTAAGCATCTCAGAAACCACTGAAATTACTTACCATCATATATGTATTTGTATGGATAAGTGCAAATACTTTGGCTTGTGAGATTCTGTGTTCTTCCAAAGTTGGTGAGTGTCAGTAAACATCTCTGACACTCCTAGTTATGATGAACATCAGAAAAGGGGCGCTTGTGTGAAAGCAGTCTTCTGCGTGGCATCAAGGAATTCTACTTGTTCTGGTCTCTTATTTCTATGAAAATGGAATGTTATTTCTATGAAAATTGAATGTTAGCAATTAAATTAATCATTCAAATAATGAATAAAAATCTGAAATTAATCCAAATTCTAATGATGGAAGACATTTGTAAGCTAGAATTAGCTTTATGTGTACGAGAATATAGGCTCTCCCTAACTGCCTCATGCCATGATATGGTCTTATGTATATCAATCTCCTCCATATTCCCTGGATCAGTGTCAGTATCCTCATGTTCCACATTGCCTCCTCCTTGTCTATGTAATCTGCGCTGTGTAGTAGATGCTCAGTTGTCGGTTGTGAGTGACTATCTGCAGGGATACTTGACGTTTTATTGTTCACAGCTGTTTGCTTTTGTTGAGATCTCTTCTCACTAGAGTTTTTCCTTGAGTGCAAATGTGACTGTGAACGATAGCTTGTATCTTAGGGGGAGTCAGTTGGAGCTCACTCATTTTATGCCAACGGGGATGAAATGACGGGAAGAGAGAGCATCCTTGTGGCATAAGGTGAGAAGGTGTGGATATCTGCAGCAAGGATGTCATTGACTAGCCACCGCGTTTCTAAATTTATAGAAGCCTATTTATCATCTGTGCTGACTCTGTTCCAGGCACTACTAGGCGTGCTAAACATTCGAAAGGAAGCAAGGTACATTCTCCCCTGAGTGACTCACAATTTCTAAATAGAAATAATAAAAAAATTCTTCCTTTTCCTTGCCTCCCACATGTAATCGAATGGCACTGCAGTAGATCTTAATAAGCACCATCCTCTGTCCCTTTTCCTGCCCGTTCAATGCTAGCTGTCCAGTGGGGGTTACCCTATGCTCGGAAGATAGCCCAGGCTTTCTTCTGTCCTCCCTTCAAACCTACTTTCTCTCCTCACAAAGGTGGGTGTGTGGGTAAGTGAAATCTCTCACAAAACTATAATCTAGCCTTAAGCATAACCCTTACTTGAGTCGAAATTCTTTATCAAGCCTTGCAGGCCTTGCAAACTCAATTTGTCACCCATCTTATCAGCAGCTGAGCTATTTCAGAAGCTGTGTTTCTTCTCCACTCACCTGACTACCCGCAAGCTCAACTACGTTAGATGCTCTAAGAGGGTTTCTTCAATCTTCTTAGAGCAATTTTTTCTCAGTATGTTCTCACTGAGCCACAACATTCACGTGAAATTTTAATAGCTTGATTTTTCTAATTCTATTGTCAAATTGTGAGAATCGATGTTGAAAAGGAGGGACAGCTGGGTCTTGAGGTAGCACTATTTCCAGTTTTCTGAGAAAGCACCAGATTAATTTCCAAAGTGATTGTACAAGTTTACATTCCCACCAGCAATGGAGGAGGGTTTCTCTCCTCCCACATCCTCTCCAGCATGCATTGTCATTGGAGTTATTGATCTTAGCCATTCTGATTGGTGCAAGATGGAATCTCAGAGTAATTTTGATTTATATTTCCCTGATGACTAAAGACATTATTCCTCTGTTGAGAATTCTCTGTTTATCTTTGTATCCCATTTTTAAATGGATTATTTGGTCTGTTGGTGTTTAATTTCTTGAGTTCTTTATATATTCTGGATATTAGCCCTCTGTCAGATATAGAGTTGGTAAAGATTCTCTCCCAATCTGTAGGCTGTCATTTTGTTCTGTTGACAGTGTTCTTTGCTTTGTTTCATTAGGTCCCATTTATTGATTGTTGGTCTTAGAGCCTGTGCTGTTGGTGTTCTGTTCAGGAAGTTGTCTCCTGTGCCATTGAGTTCAAGCCTCTTCCCCATTTTGTTTCTAAGAGATTTAGTGTGTCTGGTTTTATGTTGAGATCTTTGATCAACTTGGACTTTATTTTTGTGCAGTGTTATTAGAATGGATCTATTTGCATTTTTCTTTTTTTAATTTTTTATTTAACTTTTATTAATTACACTTTATTCATTTTGTATCCCCCCATAAGCCCCTCCCTCCTCCCCTCCCGATCCCACCCTCTCTCCCCTTTCTGCATGCATGCCCTTCCCCAAGTCCACTGATAGGGGAGGTCCTCCTCTCCTTTCTGATCTTAGTCTATCAGTTCTCATCAGAAGTGGCTGCATTGTCATCTTCTGTGGCCTGGTAAGGCTGCTCCCCCCTCAGGAGGAGGTGATCAAAGAGCAGGACAATCAGATTATGTCAGAGGCAGTCCCTCTTCCCATTACTATGTAACCCACTTGAACACTGAACTGCCATGGGCTACATCTGTGCAGGGGTTCTAGGTTATCTCCATGAATAGTCCTTGGTTGGAATATGAGTCTCTGGGAAGTTCCCTGTGTTCAAATTTTCTTGTTCTGTTGCTCTTCTTGTGGAGTTCCTGTCCTCTCCAGCTCTTACTATTTCCTACTTCTTACATAAAATTCCATTCACTCTGTCCGACAGTTGGCCATCAGGCTCAGCATCTGCTTTGATAGTCTGCAGGGCAGAGGCTTTCAGAGGCCCTCTGTGGCAGGTTCCTAGGTTGTTTCCTGTTTTCTTCTTCTTCTGATGTCCATCCTCTTTGCCTTTCAGGATGGGGATTGAGCATTTTAGATAGGGTTCTCTCTTATGCTTAGTTTGTTTAGATGTACAGATTTTAGCGGGTTTATCCTATGTTGTATGTTTATATGAGTGAGTATATACCATGTGTGTCTTTTTGCTTCTGGGACAACTCACTCAGGATGATCCTTTCCAGGTCCCACCATTTACCTGCAAATTTCATGATTTCCTTATTTTTCATTGCTGAGTAATACTCCATTGTATAGATGTACCACAGTTTCTGCATCCATTCTTCAGTTGAGGGGCATCTGGGCTGTTTCCAGTTTCTGGCTATTACAAATAAAGCTGCTACAAACATGGTTGAGCAAATGTCCTTTTTGTGTACTTGCGCCTCTTTTGGATATATGCCTAGGAGTGGTATGGCTGGATCTTGAGGAAGCACTATTCCTAGTTGTCTGAGAAAGCACCAGATTGATTTCCAGAATGGTTGTACCAGTTTACATTCCCACCAGCAGTGGAGAAGGGTTCCCCTTTCTCCACAACCTCTCCAGCATGTGTTGTCCCTTGAGTTTTTCATCTTGGCCATTCTGATGGGTGTAAGGTGAAATCTCAGGGTTGTTTTGATTTGCATTTCCCTCATGGCTAGTGAGGTTGAGCATTTCTTTAAATGCTTCTCTGCCATTCTGTATTCCTCTACAGAGAGTTCTCGCATTTTTCTACATGTAGACATCCAGCTAGACCAGCACTATTTGTTGAAGATGCTATATTTTTTCCATTGTATGGTTCTGTTTTCTTTGTCAAAAGTCAGGTGTTCATAGGTCTGTGGGTTTATTTCTGGGTTTTTGATTCATTTACAATGATCCTCCAGTCTGGTTTTATGCCAGTACAATGCTGCCATTTTTATTACTATTTTTCTGTAGTACAGCTTGAGATCAGGGATGGAGCTACCTCCATAAGTTCTTTTATTGTACAGGATGGTTTTAATTATTCTGGGTTTTTTTTTTTTTCCATATGAAGTTGAGAGTTGTTCTTTTAAGATCTGTAAAGAATTGTGTTGGCATTTTGATGGGAAATGGGAATTGCATTGAACCTGTAGATTGCTTTTGGCAGGATGCCCATTTTTACTATGTTAATCCTACTGATCCATGAGCGTGGGAGATCTTTCCATCTTCTGTTATCTTCTTTAATTTCTTTCTTCAGAAACTTGAAGTTTTCTTCATACAAGTCTTTCACTTGCATAGTTAGCATTACACAAAGGTAGTTTATGTCATTAGTGGCTATTGTGAAGGGTGTTGTTTCCCTAATTTCTTTGACAGCCCTTTTGTCTTTTGTATACCAAAAATCTACTAAATTTTTTTTTAGTTAATTTTGTATCCAGCCACTTTGCTGAAGGTGTTTATCAGCTGTAAAAGTTCTGTGGTAGAATTTTTGGGGTCACTCATGTATACTATCATATCATTTGCAAATAGGCATATATCTAAAAGATGCTCAATGACGCAATAAGGACATTTGCTCAACCATGTTCATAGCAGCTTTATTCATAATAGTCAGAATCTGGAAACAACTCAGATGTCCCTCAACTGAAGAATGGATACAGATATTGTGGTACATTTATACCATGGAATACTATTCAGCAATTAAAAAAAAAAAAGGAAATCATGAAATTTTCAGGCAAATGGATGGAACTAGAAAAGATTATCTTAAGTGAGGTATCCCAGAAATGGAAAGACATGCATGGTATATACTCACTTATAAGTGGATATTAGTCATATAATACATGATAGACATACTAAAATTTACAGAACTAAAGAAGCAAAACAACAAGGAGGACCCTGGGGAAGATGCTTAACTCTCATTCAGAAGGGCAAACAGGGTAGACACCTGAAGTGGTAGGAAAAAGGAAACAGGATGCAAGCCTACCACAGATGTCCTCTGAAAGACTGCACTCAGCAGCAGGTTGAAGCAGATGCAGAGACTCACAGCCAAACTTTGGACAGGGCCCAGGAGACCTATGGAAAAGGAGAATGTAAAAGGTTCCAGAGGGGACAGGAGACACACGAGGGGACCAACAAAGCCAAAAAAACAAAAACAAAAACAAAAACAAAACAACAACAAAAAACATTAACTGGGCCCAGGGGGGACTGCAGAAACTGATGTATCACCCAACAACCATGCATAGAGAGGACCTAGACCCCCTGCTCAGATGTAGCACATAGACAGTTCAGCCTCCATATGGGTTTCCTAGTAAGGGGATAAGAGACAGTCTCTCTGACATGAACCTGGTTGCCTGCTCCTTGATCATTTCTCCCTGGTGGGTTGACCTAGCCAGCCCACAGAGGAAGAGTATCCTGGCAGTCCTGATGGAACCTGATAAACTGGGGTCAAACAGTGGGGGAGGACTTCCCTTATCAGTGGACTAGGTAAGAGGAATAGTGGAGGAAGAGGGAGGGAGAATGGAACTGGGAGAAGATGAGGGAGTGAGCTACAACTGGAATACAAAGCGAATAAATTGTAAATAATAATAATAATAATAAATAAAAGAAAAATTCAAAAATAATACTCTTTAAAAAAACAAAAAAGAAAGAAAAAGGACAGTACTTAACAGACTACTGTAACCTATAGGTGGCCTACCTAGCCAAGGAGAGGATTATACTATGAATTTGTGTAATGTTTGAGAAAACTATCACAAAACAAGAGACTGAACTTGTGAGGTAAACAGCAATCAGATTGTTGCAAGATTTGTGTGCTTATGAAGGTCCTTGTAAAAACAGGCAGCAGATTTAGTCTTCATTCTACAGCTACGTAAGAGCTTTGCTACCAATAGCCTACAGGAAGCCTTTCTGTCAATTACAAAAAGACCCTTTTCAGCAGGGGCCGTAATGCTAGCAGAAGAAAGGGTGTTGCCCACATTCTCCTCTTTGTTCAATGGGCTCTGTTCACTTGTTTGTGACATGCTAACCCTACTTCTCACAGAACCTGCTGATAGAAACAGGTAAGACCTTCCAGCAAGCCTTGTTCTCATTCCCCTTTTTTTCTTCAATCAGAAATCATGGGCACAGCCTTATAAACAATTATAAAAACTGTAACATAAACACTGTAACTTATAAACAATTCTAAATATACGGTATATGCCTTCCGAGCAAGATTCAACTTGCAAATAGATCTTAACTTAGAAATTTTAAATGCTTCAAAGTCTGCCATCGGTAGTTGGAAACAGAGTAAAACAATCAGGTTTAGGTCTCCGTAACATGATTCTGACAATAGGTTAGAAAAAGGATGTGCTGGGTAGTTTATGCTAACTTGACACAAGTTAGTCATTTGAGAGGGCTGCAGGCAAGCCTGTACGGCATTTTCTTAGTGATTGATGTGGGACGAAACAGTCTTTTGTAGGTGGGGCCGCCCCTGTGCTGTTGGTCCTTGATTCTATACGAAGCAGGCTGAGCAAACCATAAAGAACAAGCCAGTAAGTAGCACTGCTCCATGGCCTCTGTATCAGTTCCTGCCTCCAGGTTCCTGCTCTGTTTGAGTTCCTGTCCTGACTTCCTCCCATGATGCACTACAAGGTGGAAGCCTAAGCCAAATAAAACCTTTCCTCCTCAACTTGTTTTTACTTATGTAAAAACTATAACTATAACTAACATAACTAACTATAACTAGCAAAGTATTATAGGAGACAATGTTAGAGGCAAGAAGGGTAGTGACGAGTTTTTTTTTTTTTAGAAGCTAGGGTGGTAGGCAATCTAGATAGAATAAGTAGGGAAGGGGATCTAAAACTCTGTCTCTGTCTCCCTCTGTCTCTCTCTATGTCTCTGTCTGTCTATCTCTCTCTCTCTCTCTCTCTCTCTCTGTGTGTGTGTGTGTGTGTGTGTGTGTTACAGATTAGATGCATGACAAAGAGAAAAGAAGACACATACCTTTCCTATGCAATATATTTCTGGTGTTAGAATAATTTACTGTGATGAAGATGAAAGTGAAGTACAGAGTTCTCCATTTGAGGTGTACTGTTGACTTCCAAATGGGTAAATGTTAGTCTGAGATGACCTTAAGTTTAGGTTTATAGAGCAGCAGAGGTAGAACAAAAATTTTTAAATCATTGAAGTCAATGTGAAGTCCCAGAGAGGAGACTTGCCTAATGGGCTAGTGGAGACCCCAGAATTAGAATTCATGTATGAATTATGAACCTAATATTCTTCCCACTGTGCATTGTTTCTTGTGTGTCTCAGCTTCTGACCCCCACACATATCACTATCATAAAGCAAAGGTAACTTCAAATGGAAAAGTATCTAATTATGAATCCCTTGTGTCTGGCATAACATCCCTGTCTAGGCTTAGAAAATATTTGAATAGAGGAGAATGATGGAGTATATCTGATGTTTGAAGACATATTTCCTAAAGCGTAATTAGTTTCTGGTGTGGGAAGTCTCGCAAGGTACCGACAGCTTTGGGTGAGGACCCGTCGTGTCTTTATTTGTACCTCAAGCATTGTGAGCAATGAGAACTTCCGTGACTCAGAAACATTTCCTAAGGCCATGGAGTAGTCTCCATGAATGAGGCCAGATTTATCTAGATATTTGGAAGGGAGAAAGAAATACGAAATAATATATAAGAGGCATGCTTAGAGAACAGGATAAAATGAACGAGTCCAAATTTGGATTTCATATGTGATGTTTACTTCTTAAATAAAAACTGTCAGAGAAAGAAATAAAAATCAATCAGACTTTATATATTTTAAGTATGTCTTGAGACATCGGGGTTGTACAGAAACATTGCCAAGTTTGATTTGGAAAGGGGAATCTACCTTTGTCTCAGGGTAGAGTTGAGAGCGGTTTGTTAGCCTGGCACCAAAAAGGCCAGGTAGGAAGCTGCTGCAGTAGCTGAATCCAGGTGGGAGGAACAGCACCCCATATCATGAAAGCTAACATGCTGTTCTCTTGTCCACGGACAGAATATTATAGTAGGCAGCAGTGTCCAGTCCTGTGGTTCTCTCCCTTTGAAACCCTCACTCAATGACCATTTTCTCACTCAATGACTCATCAAGCTGCCTGGCTTGAGATTTGTTACTGGCAGCTCTGCTTCTCCAGGAAAGAGCCAAAAGACCAATCATTAGTGCTGAAATAGCAATTTCTTCCACTGTTGGGGCAAGCTGTGATGTTTCCCAGATGACAGCTGCAGAGACTCCTGCAAGCATTTTATATAAGGGAAATGGGGTGGCAAATGGAGTGGGAGAAACAGTACATTCACTGTGGAAGATGGCATCTATGCATAATAAACACAGTTATTCTCTCCCAGAGTTAGAGAGGGGAGCAGAGCCCTATGTGTAAAAAAGAGAACATCGTGACTCTTGGTCAAGGAGAAGAGGGAGAAAGAGTCTAGGTCATAAAGTACCTTCTGGAGAGTGGTTTGTATGAGCACAGCTTCTCACAATGTGTCAATGATGTCTCCTGGTCCAGGTTCTGTTTGAGATTTGTTCCAAATTGTGAAAAGTTGCAAAATGAGCTGAGTGGTTACATGATCAGGACTCAAGACTTTTAAATCATAATCGTTTTGTCTTCTAAGATTGAGAACTTCTATTTTTTTTTTGGAATTGTCATGAGCCAAGGAGATTGTACATTCAAAACCTAGAGTATGGACAAGACATCCAGGTTCATCAAGACCTTGAGGATTTGAATCTTTTCATATTCTAGACCTACTTTGGAAGAAATTGCAGGAGACAAGGAATATAATTCATGCTAGAGTACACGTTTGTATATGCAAGGTTCTAGGTTCCATCTCCTAGATTCTTCTATCCACCCAAATAAAGTCACCCCCCCCCCCAGTTGATCCCAACAACTTGTAGCCTGATAAACTCTCCAAATGACTCTGATTAGCATCTGGGAGCCATTGATCTCCATTTTGTTGTTGACCTTGGTGTTGATGCTTTTCAGTATGAATCTTTTACTCCACTGATGGTCACCTAGGATTAATTCTTAAATACATCACTTGTTTGTTTGTTTGTTTGTTTGTTTGAGGCAGTATTGCATGATGTAGCCTTAGCTGGCCTGGAACTTGCTATGTAGAACAAGCTCGCTGCAAACTCAAAGAGATCCACCTGCCTCTACCGCCTGAATGTTGGAATTAAATGTATATACCATCACACCCTGCTCATATAATTATTTTTAATAAATCAGAAAGATGTGTGTGGTGTAGTACATGAACTTTGAGATCACATACATACAGCTTATTATTATCTCTTTAAGATTTTTTTTTACTATTAATAAATAGAGACAACTATATATAACCTTCATTGTTCCTACTTTGGTTAAAATATGCACTGATTAAAGTATTTCCAACTGTATGATAGACATTATGCTTTTTTAATCAAGCAAAGACCATAGTTTGGTATAATGTATGTTTATAAACCCAGTACCTCAGTTAAATTTTAAGTTCAGATAAATGCAAATAATTTTAGTTCGTGTCCCACACATGGTATAGAACAGTCTAATGCTTCAGAAGTATTTTTGTCTGAATAACTATTTTTGTTTATTTGGTGCCTTTTATTTTCATTTAAAAGTCTAGTAAGTCTATTAGTGCTTTGTATGGGGAACCTAACAAAGAGACACTGAACAAACAAAGTAGGTCAGAGATAGCTTCTCAGAAGATACTATAACCCTGACATAAAAGTTAATAGCAGTCAGCCTTCAGTGTCAGCGCTCTGGAAGCAGGGAGGGGTGGATCTCTTTGAGTTTGAGAACATCCTGGTCTACATAGTAAGTTACTTTTGATCAGGCATTGTATTAATTATTTCTATTGCATTATCTCATTTTACCCATGCTGCAAAATTAATATCTCCATTTTCAGATGTTGAAATTTCAGCTTTGAGATGTTGAATGAGTTCCTTAAAGAAATGGCTCCTCCTAAGTTTTAGAGTTGAGATGAGGCCTCAGATATATATATATGGAAAAGGCACACATACTTTGTTATCTGAAACATTGTACTCCTATCATATAAGTTGTAGAATGAACATAAATGATTTCTTAATTAAATAATTTTTTATTAATTACAATTTATTCACTTTGTATCCTAGCTGTAGCCTCCTCCCTCATCCCCTCATCCCCTCTTCACCCTTCCCTCTTCTCCTCCCATGCCCCTCCCACAGTCCACTGATAGGGAGGTCCACCTCCCCATCCATCTGACCCTAGCCTACCAGGGCTCACCAGAACTGGCTACATATTCTTCCTCTGTGGCCTGGTAAGGCTGCTCCCTCCTCAGGGGGAAGTGATCAAAGAGCCAGCCAGCCACTGAGTTCACATCAGAGATAGGACCTGTTCCCCTTACTAAGGTACCCACTTGGACACTGAACTGCCATGGGCTACATCTGTGCAGGGGTTCTAGGTTATCTCCATGCATGGTCCTTGGTTAGAGTATCAGTTTCAGAAAAAACAAAAACAAACAAACAACAACAACAAAAAAAAACCCTGTACCCAGATTTTTTGGTTCTGTTACTCTTCTTGTGGAGCTCTTGTTCCCTCCAGTTTATTTCATCTCCCCCTTCTTTAATAAGGTTCCCTGCACTCTGCCCAAAGTTTGGCTATGAGTCTCAGCATCTATTTTAATACTATGCTGGATAGAGTCTTTCAGAGGCCCTCTGTGATAAGCTCCTGTCCTGTTACCTGTTTTCTCCCTCTTCTGAAGTCCATACTGTCTGCCTTTCTGAATGAGGATTGAGCATCTTACCCTCCTTCTTGCTTAGCTTCTTTAGGTGTACAGATTTTAGTATGTCTATCCTATATTTCTAATATCCACTTATAAGTGAGTATAAACCATGTGTGTCTTTCTCCTTCTGGTATACCTCATTCAAGATGATCTTTTCTAGGTCCCACCATTTGCCTGAAAATTTTATGATTTCCTCATTTTTAATTGCCGAGTAGTATTCCATTGTGTAAATGTACCACAATTTCTGCATCCATTCCTCCATTGATGGACATCTGGATTGTTTCCAGGTTCTGGCTACAAACATGGTTGAACAAATGTCCTTGTTGTGTACTTGAGCATCTTTTCGATATATGCCTAGGAGTGGTATAGCTGGATCTTGAGGAAGCACTATTCCTAATTGTCTGAAATAGTGCCAGATTGATTTCCAAAGTGGTTGTACAAGTTTACATTCCTACCAGCAATGGAGGAGGGTTCCCCTTTCTCCACATCCTCTCCAGTATGTGTTGTCACTTGAGTTTTTGATCTTAACCATTCTGATGGGTGTAAGATGAAATCTCAGGGTTGTTTTGATTTGCATTTCCCTGATGACTAAGGAAGTTGAGCATGTCATTAAGTGTTTCTCTGCCATTTGATATTCCTCTGTTCAGAATTCTCAAAAAATAAAAAAGTCTCTGTTTAGCTCTGTATTCCATTTTTTAATTGGACTACTTGATTTGTTGCTTTTTAACTTCTTGAGTTCTTTATATATTCTGGATATTAGCCCTCTGTCAGATATAGTGTTTGTGAAGATTCTCTCCCAATCTGTAGGCTGTCCTTTTGTTCTGATGACAGTGTCCTTTGCTTTGCAGAAGCTCTTCAGTTTCATGAGGTCCCATTTATTGATTGTTACTCTTAGAGCCTTTGCTGTTGATGATCTGTTCGGGAAGTTGTCTCCTGTGCCAATGAGTTCAAGGCTCTTCCCCACTTTTTCTTCTAACAGATTTAGTGTGTCTGGTTTTATGTTGAGGTCTGTGATCCACTTAGACTATAGTTTTGTGCAGGGTGATAAGAACGATCTATTTACATTTTTCTACATGTAAACATCAAATTAGACCGGCACCATTTGTTGAAGATGCTATCTTTTTTTCATTGTATGATCTTGGCTTCTTTGTCAAAAATCAAGTATTTGTAGGTCTGTGGGTTTATTTCTGGATCTTCTATTTGATTCTGTTGATCCTCCAGTATGTTTCTATGTCAGTACCATGCAGTTTTTATTCTGGTTTTTGTTTTGTTTTGTTTTTCCATATAAAATTGAGAATTGTTTTTTCAAGATCTGTAAAGAATTGTGTTAGTTTTATGCTGTGAATTGCATTGAATCTGTATTGCTTTTGGCAGGATGGCCGATTCATGAGCATGGAAGATCTTTTCATCTTCTGATATCTTCTTCAATTTCTTTCTTCAGAGACTTGAAGTTTTTTACAAACAGGTCTTTCACTTGCTTGGTTAGAGTCACACCAAGGTACTTTCTGTTATTAGTGGCTATTGTGAAGTATGTAGTTTCCCTGATTTCTTTTTCAGCCCTTTTGTCTTTCATATACAGGAGGGCTACTGATATTTTTTTAATTAATTTTGTATCCAGCCACTTTGCTGAAGGTGTTTATCAGCTGAAGGAGTTCTCTGGTTGAAGTCTGGGGGTGACTCATGCATATTATCATATCATCTGCAAATAGTGATACTTTGACTTCTTCCTTTCTGATTTGTATCCCCTTGATCTCCTTTAGTTGTCTAGCTAGGACTTCAAGTACTATGTTGAAGAGACATGGAGAGAGTGGGCAGCCTGCATTGTCCCTGATAAAGATGTTTGTTTTTTTTTTTTAAACATTCATAACCTCTTTACTCAAGAAGAATAAGAACCATACATTGGAATTTTTCTTTCTACTATTTCCTTGCATAGCAAACAGCAATATTTGCATCTTCTAATGTCTATTAAGATTCAGGAAGTATATTTTTAAAATATTTAGAAATAAATTAAAATCCTTTATTGTTTTAACGATAACACATATGTTGATACCTAGGGGAGAAAAGGTATATTTTACATGTCATTTCATAATATATTCTCAACAGAGAACCAATAATTTCTTGAATATTAAATTTGAGGGATGCCTCATAATGATAAAGGTTTTTTATTGATAAATAGAAAGATCATCTGTGTTTCTGTAGACAGATTAATGGTAATGATTGAATAAACTTTTGTTTCTAATATATTCAATTTAAGGAAATATATAAAAATTACAAAAGGAACTTCCAGGGATCTATTAAAAATCATTAAAAAAAAAAAAAAAAAGTAACTAGGTGGCCAATTCTGTTCCACAAGATAAAATTGCTCCAGGCAAGCTGCAGACTTTTATCTGCAAGAGCAAATGCAGAGTGAAACTGTCAGTCACAGCAGCACAGTGAAGAGAATTTCTGTATGCAAATGGCTTCCTTACACAGTGGCTTCCTTACACAATGGCTTCAGATATGATAGAGGCTTACTTCTTGCTAGGATGATGCATTACTTCAGCTTGAAGCTAAGGATACATTTATGTGCCTTAAAAAGAGGGGTGACTTTACTCACAAAGGTTATCTTCAGTGAGAGTAAACAAATTAATTTTAAATAGCTGTGGCCTGAGGGCCAAATTCTATTTCAAGTAATTGGGGGGAGGGGAAGTTGAATGTCCTAGTTCCCTGGCTTGACATTCTCTCTTTTTAAGAATTTCAATGTAGATTCATTGACCATTTTTTTATTTTAATGTAAAGCAAACAACCGTAAATTCTTTGTATTAACATAGGAAAAGGTTAAAGCAGTTGGAAATCATGTCCTGTCCTCACCAAAGGTGAGAATGACCTTAACATTGGTATCCCTCTATTTATAAAAATGGAGATCAATACTTCATGAACTGAAGTGAGAAAAATGATTGAAGAGACCAGACTAATAGAGCACACTGTGGATGCCTGTTAATTCCACTGTGCAAGAATAAGACCACTACCATAATTTTGAGGCAAATTTGAAGCAAGCTTTAATTAAATCCTGACCAAGGTGATAGACTGTGACAATTTGTCACATTTTGCTGAGGCTTATAAAGGTAAACTCATAAAGCTACATGTTTCCTACCAGGTCCAACTGGGGAAAGTATACATCCTGACATATTTCCTGTGGATGCATTTCCTACCTACCTACCTCCTACCTACATCTGATAAAGCACATCAGGGAAGCAAACACATGTGGCTTGTTATGTTCCACAAACAATAGCTTCCAGCACCACAGGAAGTATCTGCCTTGGGGCTAGGTTCTTACAGGTTAGAGGCATTTTTGTTCTAAGGATCTTTTAGCCATAGTAATTAAAACTTAAAACAACTTTGGCTCTGGCATGATCTAAAGAAAAATTTAAATGTCTGCTATGTTGACTTTTAAACAAATCACTCTGCACATGTTTTACCTACTTATCAGTAACTTTCATGCCTTCATTGTTAACGTATGTCTACACCCATTCGCTGTCTGGTACTCCTTTTGACAACTATGGCTATGTTTCCTCTTTTCTATGGGAATATGAATCCAAAGAGATGGGTTGTCTTTCCTACGCACCTGGACTCAAACCCAGACTCCTCTTTGTTAGTCTTGTGTTCTATGCACTATCTTAAAGATACCTGCTTCTCCTCTGTATTCAGGAACAACCACATGAGTTACACTGTGCTTTGTTTACTGATGATTAAAGATTCCACTGTACACAAAAGGAAATAATTACTAGAGCTTGAACAGATGTAACCTCCGATTCTTTTCTACCACTCCCTTTTATGAAACATAGTGGTCAAGCTATGATTAGTATTCTGAACATGAGGTGATGGTAAACTATGCTTTTTTATTACCATGAGATGGCAAAATTACCCACTCTCAAAGGACCAGCTGCTCCAGGGCGGCTGGCATCCCCAGTGCATGCCTACATTCACGAAACTATTTTAACTGGTGGCTTTCTGGATTTTTGTTGTTGTTGTTAGAGAGGAAACATATGTGTAAACCTGTTAAAGCCATTCCATCTGTTCTGATGAAATAGCATCACTGTATATATTAGTGAAATCTTGCATTTCAGGATTTGAAGGCTGCTACATGTCTCATAAAGCAAGGGTTGTCATAACAGCTTCTTAAACAGACATATAAAGAATTATGAGAAAATACACTTAAATCCCTCTCCATGCTTTTATGTAGTATATGCAAATATGTCCATGATAGACTTATATTTTGAATTGGTAGACATAATATATATGAATTGGTGTGCCACATTAGATGTATTTTTTCTAATATGAAGGTTTGAGGGATCCAGATATATCTTGGTACTAGAGTACTTCCTAAGAATATCTGAAGGCCTAGGCTTATCCACACAGTACAGCAAAAATAAATAAATACAAATAGAAAGATGGTAGGTAGATAGGTAGGTAGAAGATTGAGGGTGATGATCATGATGGTGATGATGAAGATAGATGATAGATTGATAGGTGGTAGAAAAAGAATAGATAGATACATAGGTACATAGATAGATGATAGATAGATAGATAGATAGATAGATAGATAGATAGAATAGATAGACTTGAGAACAAATCCAATCTCTGCCCAAACTGCCAATATCTCCAATAAAATGGTACTTATATCATTACTAATTTCCACAATGGACATGAATCTTATCCCATAAAGCTATTTTTTAAAATCAATTGTTAGAAATATTATACATTAATACATACTGCATTGTCAACACATTTATTAGGAGTTTATTATATTCTTCCATCTATGGAAAGTCTTATGTATATACTGTCTAGTTTATTCTTCCCTAAAACCTCCATAGTAGATATTACTATTATTAAAGGATGTAGAGGCTAAGAATTTCAGAAAATTACCCATATTCATAAACTTAGAAGATGGAATTCCAACAATTGAATTTGAGTTTTTTTTTTTTTCATATTCAACAAATACCTGCTAATTAATATATCTCTCGGACAAAATTGGACATTGAAAGAAGAAATTAGAGAATAGAAGTTGGGTAAGGTACATTCACTTCTCCCTGGCCACTCTGGGAGAAGGGATTCAAAGATAACAAAGAGGCCACAAGAATATTGGGCAGGAGGTTTTGAAAGTCATCTAGAGAAGAGGTGATGTTGACATCAATCAGGAGGTAGCAGAGAAGATGAAAAACAAAAACAAAAACACCTCAGTAGCCACTCAATGTGTTCTGCAGCTTTATTTGAATGTATAGTGATGGAGGTCAGGCAAGAGCAGTCACTCTCATGTTTGACTTGAGACAAGATAACCTGCTATGGGGGATATTAAAATGAATAGGCAGAGTGAAGAAATCGTTCTAGCCTGAAACCCATGCTCCGAGCCATGATTCATGTAATCACTAACAATTATCATAAAAATAAACTAACTGCAAATGAAGTCAAATTATTCCTTCCTGTGTGAAGATATAAACAATTAATGTGTTGCATAATCCTTCGTTTTTAAAGTAAATGTCCTAGACAGGCTTATCTGAGGATCTTGTAAAGCTTCATTGAGTCCAAGCTTCAATATTTATAATATTGTGAGATGAATTCCAGGCAAAAGATATTTAAAGATAATTTGCCAACGAGCTAAACACGTTGAGGTGACTGTTTTACATGATTTTTCTTCTTCCTACATAGTTATATTTTTCAGAGTGTCTACAATTATTGCATAACACTTTCATACCTACTTTCTGAATTTTGCAAAGTTAAGTGATAAAATTACATCTGTTGTGTCTATATAGTCTACCATAGTAAGTACTGAGAAGCCTTTAAATACTGACTTTCAGTCCAACCAGCTAAGACAGAAAAAATAATGTTGTCATTGACAGCTATCTTAAAGGTCCTTCTAACTCTGACAATGTGCTACTTAGTCCTAGTCACACTACCGTAGTAGGAACTACGATGGAAACTGGCTAGCCTCGTGATAAGTGTGTGGAACGCTGGCAGTCAAGGAATGTGAGCTTGACTTGCTTTCTTGTATTGTAAGTAAGTACGCTTCCAAATGTGAACATTTTCAAGTTTCTCACACTCTTGTCCCCGTGTTAGTGTAAGTAGTTGTAAAGAATTCTTCACTCCCAGCTCCTAGCTACTGCTAAACCTTGCCTCTTTCTCCCTTACAGGGTCAATGACTGTATCTTGCGGGTGAACGAGGTTGATGTGTCAGAAGTTTCCCACAGTAAAGCGGTGGAAGCTCTCAAAGAAGCAGGGTCTATTGTGAGGCTCTACGTGCGGAGAAGACGACCCATTTTGGAGACTGTCGTGGAAATCAAGCTGTTCAAAGGGCCGAAAGGTAATGAAAGCACAAACAACTCATACTGAGGCAAGAATTATCAAAACCGTTTGTCTAAAATGTACTCCAAAGCCTACCTAAAAGGGCTAGTTCCCTAGTTTCCCTAGTTCCCTGATAGGGGAGGTCCTCCTCCCCTTCCTTCTGACCCTAGCTTATCAGGTCTCATCAAGGCTGGCTGCATCATCTTCCTCTGTGGCCTGGCAAGACTACACCCTCCCAGGGGGAGGTGATCAAATAGCTAGCCACTGAGGTCATGTCAGAGACAGCCCCTGTGTCCCTTACTGGGCAACCCACTTGGAAACTGAGCAGCCTATGGGCTTCCTTTGAACAGGTGGTCTAGGTCCTCTCCATGCATGGTCCTTGGTTGAAGTACTGGTCTCTGCAGGCCCCACTGGGCCAAGGTATTTTGGCTCTGTTGTTCTCCTTGTGAAGTTTCTGACCCAGGTCTTTATATCTCCTTCTTCTTCCATAAGAATTCTGGCACTCTGCCCAAATTTGGCTATAAGTCTCAGTAACTCCTTCCATACCCTGGTGAGTATAGAGTCTTTCAGAAGTGCTCTGTGGAATGTTCCTGTCCTGTTCCTAGACAAGGTTTTTTTTTTTGTGTGTGTAATCTTGGCTGCCCTGAAACTAACTCTATAAACCAGGCTGGCTCCTAACTCACAGAGATCCTCCTGCATCTGCCTTCCAAGTGCCAGGATTAAAGGCATATGCCACTACCACCTAGCATCACAATTAAATATTTTAGATTATAACTGGGTAATCATTAGACTGATATTATTTTTTGTTTAAAATCTATTTAATGTCTAATTCTAACTATGTCACTGAAAAAGAAGCATTTAACCTTTTCTGGCAGACAATATTAAGTGGCATTTGCCATCTTTGACACACAAACCAGACAAACTCATTAGAAAACTAGTTCAGCCATTTACCAGGGGAATTACCTTCATTAAATACATGTACTTGATGAGACCAAATATTTTTTAAAGAATTTGAACATAGTAGGAAGAAGCATAAACTCAGAACATGTAGGTTGAACTCCATCTCTGCCCTTGACTAGCTGGGAAGCTTTGGATAAAAATGTTTCATTTTCTTGGCCTTGATCTTTTCATCTATGGAATACAATTAAAAACAAGGTTTGTTCTTGGAGCTATTACTATGATTCATTAAGATAGTTCATATATTTGGAATAAATCCTGGTACAAACTGACCACTCAGAAAAATATTAGCTAGGCATGCAAGTTATTTCAAATATATTTTTCTTTTACAAAATATGGTAATGGGTTTTTTAGCAATGTAATGAAAATACTTAGAAGTCCTTCATGAATTAAGCACAGGTGCATTAGAATTCAAGTGTGAATGATGGTCTACCCTATCCATTTACTAAAATCACACCGGCAGTTTGCTTTTGAAAGCCAAATGAATGGAACATAGATTTTTCTCTATTAAAAATATATGTTCTATATAAATAATATGAGTCTATTTATACAACTCAGCTACAGCAGTTATTCATCATTTCCCTAAGCAAAGGCTAATTTAAGCCCTCAGGAAAACATTGCCATTCTTTTGCTGGCTTCCTGCTCTCAGTCACTGGATGACCTCCAGCTGCTCAGCAAAACACTTACAGGCTGTAGGGAGCTGATGACCCAAACTCCTTAATTTTATCGGGAACACATTTGTTGGATCTTTATTTTGACATTATGCCTCCTCCAGCTCTTTTACTTCACGCTGGATTATTCTTTTCTCCGTGCCTGTTGTAGGGAGAGAATCTTTTGTTACAAGGAGGAAGAGAATAAAAAGTGAGAGCTAATTAACCCTGTATGCAGGCAATAACCCCAAGGACACACACAGTGTATGGAGATGATCTCCTGAGCCAAGGAAATCCTAGGGGCAGTGTTCCTTCCAGAACGCTGACTCTGTAGAGCCTATGGAGAAATGTGCTGAGTCAGTCATATTTTTTGGTACAGGGTTATTCCCTATAGGGCTGATTTGTTTCTCTGTACCAGTGGTTGTCGTCCTGTGGGTCACAACCCCCACGGGTGTCACACATTATGTATTGACTCATAATAGTAGCAAAATTATAGTTCTTAAGTGGCAATGAAATAATTTTAGGGCTGTGGTCAAAGGGAGGACCTGTATTAAAGTGTGACAGCAGTAAGAAGGTTGAGAACCACCTTATAGGGCTATACAAAGCCTACTGAGCTGCAAGGAAAGAAAGT
Organism: Psammomys obesus; assembly: GCF_907164565.1. Classification (NCBI taxonomy): domain Eukaryota; kingdom Metazoa; phylum Chordata; class Mammalia; order Rodentia; family Muridae; genus Psammomys; species Psammomys obesus. The sequence goes on from NW_026596046.1 coordinate 27,310,230, forward strand.
GTTCCAATCACTGTTTGAATTCCAGATTCTTCTCCCAGTGCCTCAATCTCATGAAATGTAGAATTAGAATAACATATTATTAGAGTCTATACTAAATCTGAAAAGATACTGCTTTCTCTACTTTAGTATGTTTATAATTCTTGGTTTTTAAACTACAGTATCCCTGGGGGGGGGGGTAGGGAGGAGATTCCACCATGATAAACTTGTATCATGGAAACTCTAAGGCAATATGAAGTCTCCTTCCTTCAAAATGTTCTAATAAAAAGAGATGACCCTAAAGTCAACCTGTTTAACATCTGCAAGGCAAAATGATTTTAGACTGAAGCTTGAGCCATGATTTCAATGGTGGTGGAGTGGCTGTGTGATTTATCTTAGCCAGATGAGTCAAGATACTGTGGAGAACTGGAAACACTCCCCATGCACAAAGGTCCCTATCTGGTCCTCTTTGACCATTTAGTTGTCCAATGGTAAACATTAGCACTCTAGCCAGTTAGATGTATTCAACTATGAATGTTAAGTGTATTTAACCTATGGCTGTCTTGCTATACAGTAACCTGGTTCTTCAATGTTTCTTCAACAAATACTTATTAAATATTTGCTGTGTACATGACACAGCTGGACAGGGATTCACAAAGACAAGAGGTGATGTTTGCTCCCAAGGAAATTATAGTCAGATAAGGAAAACATCTATGATATAAACCTGGAAAAGTAAGAAGGAATGTAAGATATTGAGGGAAAGCAGATTAGGTACTATGCCAAAGGAAACAGAGGCTACCCAAACTAACTACTGAATTATAAATTAAAATAGCCATGGAGCTGGAGAGGAGAGCATTGCAGGGACAGATAAAATCACGGCGTCCCAAGCATAGGCCAGGTCTTCATGTTGCCTAGTGGTCAAGGAGTGAAACAATGAGTCTGTCCAGCTGAGGTAGGTAGGGGCCAGTTAGTGCTTTGCTGTCTTAGTATTATTATCCAGTACAGCTGATTGGTTGGAACACTAAGGCTTGCCATTGGACATCTGTGCAGTCAAATAGAACCAGACGGGAAACGCACATGTTGATACCGCCTCATTGATAAACCATGTGTGGGTCATTCTGCACGTGAGGCCCAGTTTTCTAAATGCGATGATGCCTGTCAAATGAGGTGGGCTATAGAAAAAGTTCTGTAGAAATGTGATTAGGAATTTGAGAATGTCTTGGAAGCCTATTCTGTATTTCCAATGAAAAGTAAAAATGCCTTTCTCAGCATGAAAAATCCCCCTTATCGTGCTGAATTTCTAACAATTCAGTAATTGAAGGCATCTGGGGTCTATGTATTGTCAGTTGAGAAAAAAAATAATATAGAATATATTGATTTCTACTATGTAGAAAGTAGTGATTAAGGAAATCTACTTTCTGCTTTCTAAGAAATCAAAAATTAAAAAAAGAAAATCTGAATGTGTAGGGGGATGTTTCAAGGAACCCCCTAGAGGGCTTTTATGACAAAAGAGGTTTAGTGGCTTTCCTAAAAAGCTCCTAGAATTCCTCTTAGTCTAAAGCAACCAAAGAAGTCTGTCATTAAACACTCATCAAGATCACTGGTCCTTGTGGCCGAATCTAAACAAACTAAGCTCTGTGAGAAGTTAGGTGGCACAGTCCTGTTATGCTGGATTAAATATGACCATCGTCACGCATGTGAATAGTATACATACATGGCACATCCCCCGTACTCTGCTACCCTACCCTTCTTTGCTCCTTCACTTCCTCTCACGTTTGTCCCCTTTGCTCTTCTAGGCAGTTTTGTTTCTATTTTCATATCTATATATGATTTTCTGTGTCTGCATAAAGCCTGAGACTGGAAAAAAATGAAAGAAGCTGTAATATTTGTCTTTCAGAAACTGATTTAATTCACTTAATATAGTTATTTCCAGTTCTACCCATATTTGTGCAAATAACATAACCTTGGTCATATGTGTATATGTATGTATGATATGTATTTATATATAATTTCCTTTACCCATGTCTATTTTGGTAAGTACCTAGTTGATTCCCTACCGCGTTCCTATGAACAATGCTTCACTGAACACTAATGTATATGCAAGTATCTCTGATGTGGTTACTTGAAATCCTTTGACTAAATATCTAGGAATATTGGAGCTGGGTCACATGATAGGTCCATTTTTAGTTTTTTTAGAAACCTAATGGTTTTTGTTAATTACTCCTGTGGGAAAAAAAATTTCTTAAGGCTTAATCAGAAAATTTAACATGTCAAAGTTGAAATATTATTGCTATCTAAATTTGGATTTGCTTATGGGTTTGTTTTAGGCAAATAATTGCAAAAAAAAAAAAAAGCGAACGTAAGTTCAACTGTCTCCTAACAAACTTCAGCATTTTTGCACCATTTATCTCTCAGTGTGTGTGTGCATGTTGTGTGTATGTGTTCAGTTCCCGTGCACATCTGTCATGTGCTCATGGAGACTGGAGGCGAATACAAGTGTCCTCCTCATGTACTCTCTGCTTTGCACTTTGAGAGAGCGTCTCAGTGAACACAGAGAGAACCAGTTTGATGGTGCCTGGCAAATGAAGCTGAAGGATCCTCCTGTCCGTAACTCCCACTTTCCCTGCTGGGGCTACAGCTGCAGACGCACCATCTGTAACATCTCTGCGCATGGATGTTAGGGATCCGAACGCAGGTCATCATGTCTACACCATTCGTACCTTACTGACTAAGCCATATCCCCACTCCTATGAATGATCTTAAATACAATCCATTTTAGTTTCTTTACAAATGCCGTATTTTTGCGGTTAATGAGTTGTATGTCAGTACACACTGAAAATTCAGTGATGTTTGCATACTGCTTTGTACAAAAAAATAAACCTATTGGATGAACATTACTGTGTACAGAATATACTCATTAATGTATTTACATATATTAAGGAAATTTTGGGGTATTTTAAATTACCATGGGTCTTAAAACAAGTGTTTTCTGTCTAGCACTATACAAATTCATTTGTGTCTATACTCAGCTAAAACTTTATGAAAGTGTTCAGCAATGTTATATGCATATATTTCTCCTTTAATTCCTTATTTCCATATACTTAATATATGGAAATGTATCCCTGGAGATATTGAATACTGACAGCATGTTGTCCTTTCACACCAGTTTCCATTTATGTTAATGGTTGTCTTTTTCATCCAAAGTCAAAGGCTCAAAGTCCCTGTGCTTTGCTGTCTTTATCAAGTCATCCACTCTTTAAAATCTTTGCATTCATTATTATGAAGTTTGTGTCTCTAAGAAGTCTTCTCTGACCTATACAATAGACTCCCTTGCCAATCCCTTTATGTCTATGTCTTCTTTTAGGCCGGCTTTGGAAAAACCCATTGCTTTATTAATGGTCTCTCTTTGCTCAGAAATGTCCAATGGCTCTTTTCTTGTCTCTAGGAAAGAACCTAAATTTCTCACTACAGTATCCAGTGCCTTCTGTGGTCTCCCTCTCTTCCAGCCACAGGGCTTGGCTCACCCTTCTCTGGGTTATTCTCCCCTTCTTTTTTTAATTAAACTTTTATTTTTTATAATAATTACAGTTTATTTACTTTGTATCCCAGCTGTAACCTCGCCTTCATTCCCTCTCAATCCCTCCCTCCCTGCCCCTCTCTAAGTCCACTGATAGGGGAGGTCCTCCTCCACTTCCATGTGACCCTAGGTTATCAGGTCTCATCAGGAGTGGCTGCACTGTTCTCCCCTTCTTATATCTTCTGATTCGCCTGCCTCTGAGTTGCTGCTCATCCTTTACCACTTTTCACATGCCTTCCTTTTCCGTTTTGACCCCTCTCTGCATACTCTCCCCCAAAAACCACTTCCATACTGTCTTTCCACAAATGCAGTCTTCGTCCAAAATCAAAAACAAAACAACAAAAAGAAATTTTATTCTTTCCCTTTTTTGTCCATCCTGCTGTGACCAGGCTTCTCAAAAGCCCTTAATAAATAGGAAAGACTAGTCCCAACAATGTGAATTAAGGAGATAAGCAACCTGCTCAGTTTACACAGTAATTTGATGATCTCGTTCTGTGTCTACACTCTATTGGAAGACTTTAACAACACCTTTAAAGGAAAGTGAAAGACAGGTGGAGTTTGTGCCCACACTCTGGGTGGGAACTGGTGGGAACTGGAGGGAGAGAGATGGACAGGAGTCAAGACCGTCACTGAAGTGTGGCAAGAGGGAAACCGAATAGCTGAGATGGGAGGCTGTGTTGAAACCTCCCCCAAGAGGAGAGAATGCTCTTTCCAACACTCTGCTGCTCACACAAAGTTTCGCAGGACCACAGATGGAACTGAATCAGTGTTTGAAGCCTTTCACATGTTGCCTGCTAGTGCACTGGGTCCAAAACTAATTTCTACACTTCAGAGGATTTTCATTTGGTAAAAATGTCTCAAGCTGTCCTTTCAGGACAGATTTCTCATCCAGCTTAGTTCAAAATCAACTAGCCATGCCAACATGGCTAGAGACACGTATAAGAGACATGTATAAGAGACACGGAACTTACTGCACATCTAGCCGAAATGCACTTTACTAGCTTTCCTATTCTACAGATCAGTTTCTTGATTATTGTTTCCTTGCTCGTTCTGGATCTTCTCTCTGTCCCTACTCTCCTTCTCTCTGATATCAACATAGCCAAAATGACCTATAACCAACACAGAAACTTTTAGAAATTGCAAATTGATTAGCCTTATATCTTGATCTTTAGATAGAGGCCAAAAGTTTCCTGTTTTAAGCACATAGTTCATATGTTATGAATGAAGATTTTAATTGAAAATTAGATGGGCTGTCCTTAACCCTTGTGCAGAGCCTGCATGCACTAAGGTTATTCTCTGCTAGCAACGCTGTGCACCAAGCTAGACTGATTGCCACCTAATTTGAGGGCTGAAGTGAAAAAAAGTTTGGAGTTGTCCATCATTCATTTGTTTATGATCAGTTTACCACACCACCAAAAGAAGCCAAGCACAAAGTTTGTGTACTCGTTTGGCTGCTGGGACCTACCATTTATCGCATGAAAGGATAGCATACATTCTTTCCATTTCTTGCCGTGGGGGTAAATTAAAAGGTACATTGATATTTTAATGCATGTGTGAATGTGTCTCTGAATGCAGGGCCCCATTTAACTTTTCAAGATTGTCCTCTGGGCTCTGAGTTCCAAGTGGTAGGTGGACCTGTTTTTCTGTGACAGGTGATTCTGAACAATGGCTTGACTATTTGTAAGCAAAAATGGCAATTTTAACTTTGGCATGAGGCCTCAAAGCACTGTATTTTTTTTTCTTTAATGTTATTTCTGTCCATTCCTTTGAATTAAAATTATTCCCTTAATAATAAGGGGATCGGCTTAAGTACATATACAATGAAAACTTTTACAGGGATTAAATACAGAGAATGCAAAAGAAAAGGCCAACTATATGGTAAGCCAGGAAAATATTCTTCTCAGAAATAAATATGGCTACATTGCCACTTTCCACCCTCACAATTTTTTTTCCAAGTTGGGGAATTGATAACAGGTGATAAATTAAGCATGTTTGCTGACAGTTAGCCACTGGATTTCTCCTGTAAGTGAACTGTTAATTCCTGATAATTTCAGATCTAAGATATATGCTTACAAAGAATTTTTATAAGCTAATGTTTGATCCCATATCATGAAAAGATTTGTAAACAAACTCTCTCCTGGGAACTCAGAACAAATGATTTTCACTGAAAAACTAATGCAAATATATTGCTGCTCTAATCTCTACAGTTCTGTGCATTATAGCATTATGGGAAAGCAAGTCATTTGACTGAGTTTGCTAATGACAGTCAGAAATTAAAGGCTTATGTCATTCCTCTCATTTTGCCTGTGGGGATAATCCCATCATCATTTCTCCCTCAGATTATTTACATGCTACTTAAAGCTCAGCACATATGATCAAATGACTCTGTGAATGAAAATATTAAAACATAACCATTTTAACATTTAAAATGCAAAATTTTAAATGCACTGTTCATGACAAAGGTTGGAATTTTTTGGAGTTGTATGATTCAAACATCAAATCTTCAGAGGGCTATGAATATTAACAAATTCATGTGTTTTCCTTATGGCATTCTGAATGTTTTAAAAGAAAAAATGTTGCCATGGGAAACACTACAACCATGAATTTCTTCTGTTCTAAATTATTTTCACTAATATGCTTTGTGGCAACCATAGAACAAAGAGATTCACAGTTTAAATTCATGTGTTGCATAGCTATTGAATGGGCATATTAGGACATCTGTGCCTGCGTATCAATGCCTGAAAAATAGATGTTCTTCTTTTAAAACTCATATTCAGAAAATAATCAGTCACTCAACAAATATTTTATTTCAAAACTACCTGCTACGTTTACTAGTTCAGATAGTTCTAAATCCTAAATCAAATTAAAACATGAACATTGTTTTTGAAGACAATTGTAGCTAGATAACTTTAGAATTTATCTTGACCAGAAAGCTTAATGGTGTATATGTAATGGAATTGTTCTTAATATTGATGAGGAAAATGAATTTAAACTTTTTTAAGTTTAGAAAATACATGATTCATCTACTTATGAAATGCCAAAAAAAGTCCAGAAAAAGGTAAAAATTTGCATAATAAAGGATTGCATTAGGCAAGATGGGGAATTATCAGTCAATACTGGACAGGGAGTTATTAAAATAGAGGAGGAAACTGGGTAGGGTTGGTTTATGCCAGAAATTGCTCTTCTTTGAAGGCTAAGACAGGAGAATCACAAGCTCTAGGCCAGTCTAATCTACTACGTAGATAGACTATTTTTTTTAAACTAAACTAAACAAAACCATGGAGGAAAAGAAAATTCTAAGTGGTACTGGAAACAAGAGACATTTTTTCCTAGATGAACCATGGGAGTCTGTGTGTGTGTGTGTGTGTGTGTGTGTGTGTGTGTGTGTGTGTGTGTCTGTGTGTGTGATATAAGACAAGACTCTAGTTACAATAAAAAGAAGAATAATTTTAAAAGGAAAAGCATGAAACTAAAAATAGAAATGGATATGAAGGACTGTATGAGTTGCTTTTATTTATTTAAAAAAAAAAACGTTGACAGTGACAAATAAAGCCACAGAGTAGGGAAAATTGTCTCAATAAACCTACCATACATTCCTATGATATTAAATATTAAACACAATTTGAGAGTTGAACAGTAACACTGTAAAATACTACTCTCATGAAACAGATTGAACACAAAAAAAGCAAGTTTGGTGAGAACCTTGTGAAAGGGGTCCATCCTGAGAGCCAGCAGAGGCTGTTAGAGTTAAATGTATCCAAGTGGGTTTAGTAGTAAGGTGAACAGGGACTGTTTCTGACCTGAACTCAGTGGCTGGCTCTTTGACTGCCTTCCCTGGGTGGGGGAGCAGCCTTGCCAAGCCACAGACGAGGACAATGTTGCCAGTTTGGATGAAACTGGATAAGCTAGGGTCAGATGGAAGGGGAGGAGGACCTCCCTATCTGTGGACGTGGAGAGGGGCATAGGAGGAGATGAGGGAGAGCAGGTGGGATTTCGAGGGGAGGGGGGAGGAGGGTATAGCTGGGATACAAAGTGAATAAACTATAATTAATATAAAAAATAAAAATTTAATTAAAAAATTCTCCATCATCTTGAAGAACAATACTATAATATCAGATTTTAAAATGTTTTTAGCCTTGTGGTTTACGAGATCTGCTTCTAAGAATCTTTATTGATGACTGCATGTAAAATAACAGTCTGCTTCACCAATGTTTGCAGCAGACAAAATAGCCTAAGGAATGAAGGAATGACCAAAAGAATTTCAAAATATTTTTACATTTTCCTCATCTTTAAAAATGAATGTCTGAGATTCGTGCTGAATGGATACTTATTAACAAAGTGGACGAAATTACTGAAATGGAACAAAACCAGTATAAATCATTAAATTATATACAGTACATTGTGTTGAAATTTGCATAATGTTTAATGACTCATGTAAAAGCAAACAATATGCATGTTTAGACATAGAATGTACCTAGAAGTGTAATTGCTAACAGTGATTGCCCCAGAGAGGGAACAATGTGCAAAGAAAACTTTTTAAAACTTATTTTTAATATAATTTTTTATTTATTACAATTTATTCACTTTGTATCTCAGCTGTAGCCCCCAACCTTGTCCCCTCCCAAGCTCACCCTCTCTCCCTCCCTACCTCCTTCGTCTCCTCCTATTCCCCTTCCCCTGTCCACTGAGAGGGGAGGATTTCCTCCCCTTCCATCTGACCATAGTCTATCAGGTCTCATCAGAATTGTCTTTCACAGTCTTCCTTGTGGCCTGATAAGGAGGCCCCACCCCCCATCCCCCCACCCAGGGGAAGGTGATCAAAGAGCCAGCCAATGAGCTCCTGTTAGAGACCCCCTGTTCTCCTTACTAGGAAGTCCATTTGGAGACTGAGCTGTCACAGACTACATCTGTGCAGGGATTTTAGGTTAGCTCCATGGATGGTCCTTGGTTGGAGTATCAGTCTCAGAAAAGACCCCTGGGCCCAGATTTTTTGGTTCTGTTGTTCTTGTGGAGCTCCAGACCCTTCCAGGTCTTTCTATCTCCCCCTTCTTTCGTAAGATTCTCTGCACTCTGCCCGAAGTTTGGCTATGAGTCTCAGCATCTGCATTAATACCCTGCTGGATATCAGAGGCCCTCTGTGGCAGGCTCCTGTCTTGTTCCTTGTTTTCACCTACCAATGTCTATCCCATTTGCCTTTCTGAATGAGCATTGAGCATCTTACCCAGGGTCCTCCTTCTTGCTTAGCTTCTTTAGGTGTACAGATTTTAGTATAATTATACAATATTATATGTCTAATATCCACTTAAAAGTGAGTATATATGTTTTTCTGCTTCGGGGATACCTCACTCAAGAGGATCATTTCTAGTTCCCAATTTATTACAATTTATTTACTTTGTATCCCAGCTGTAGCCCCTGTCCTCAACCCCTCCCATTCCTGCCTTCCCTCCCTCTTCTCCACCCATGCCCCTTCCCTAGTCCACTGATAGGGGAGGTCCTCCTCCCCTTCCATCTGACCCCAGCCTAGCAGGTCTCATCAGGACTGGCTACATAGTTTTCCTCTGTGGCCTGGTAAGGCTGCTCCCATGAGATAGACATCAGAAGAGGGAAAACTTTTTTTACTATACATTCTTTATGCCTTTGAATTTTTTTTTTAACATACACATATACACATTCATATAACTTATTCTGAAAAACTAATTCTTAAAAAAAATACGAAGATTTAAAATGAGGAGACCAATACAGCATCTGCCTAGCATCATGAGGTTCATTCAAGCCACAGTTCCTAAAGAAAAGTGAGAAAGCACTGACAACAAAATACACTTGACAATAGTAATACCCATAAAATAGAATTTGTAGTAAAATATTAAAATATTGTCATTTTCTGTTTATAAAAAATTGAAAACTACAATCTACAAGGAGTAGATTATAATTTTCATCATAATCAGTCATAAGTTAATGAGCACCAACATTTACAAAAACAAAAAACTTTTTAAAAATGAAAAATGGAAATAAGTGTTCCAAGATATATAGATATTGACAGATGTATGTTTAGCAAAAGAAATAATAGATGGTTTCAGTTTATTTCAGTCTAGATTATATTTAGCTCTATATAGATATATGCCATCAAGAGCCAGGAAATGTATTGAGGACAAGAAATATACAGTGACATCATTCTTGGTTGTAATTGTGAATATTGAAGTGTGAAATCTTTCAGTGACACCCTTCCATGATCAGTTTTTAATTTTAAATCAGTATTCTAGCTAAACTGCCTGAACAAACTTTTAAGCAAAAATGATCAATGTTGCAATTCTTCTTGGCATTCAAATCTAAGTATTCTGTTGTTGATTTTGTCTTCAGAAACCTCCACTGATTTTCTTTTTTGGCATGCCTTTCTCTCACAGGTGTTTCCTCTTTGACTTTATGATTGTTTGAAGCAGTAGTGTGCAGAAAGAGCTTTCAGAAAAGTTACTTTACAACAAAATGCGTGTGATTTTCAGAGTATCTTCCCCTTGATGCAGATTACAACAGATAGTTCTCATATTTGCTTAATAGGAACCTAGCATTTTGAGGTTCTGCATTCTCTCTAATGGGTAAAAGATTGCCTCCTGCTGCATGTGCCCTCCTCCTGCTTCAAATGACTCAGCAGTGTAACCCTCTGCTGGACTATATGTCACACAAACTTCTGCCCCAGCTTGTTACTGAACAGCCTTCTCAGTGGTTCCTGCTAACCTGACGGTGGTGATTCCCCATGGCTTGACTAGCTGAGACCTCAGGAGGATTACGCTTCGGATGGATCCTTAGAAACCAAGTATGACAACAGAGTGTTTGCAGCCCACCAAAAGGTTCATGAGATGGAATTGTTCACTTCTAAAATTCTCCTCCAGCACTTAGAAATTAGTCTCTATTCATTTGTCAAAGACACTGTGCCCTACTCAAGAAGGAATCATGCCTATTTCTCTCATTAAATTAATTGATGTAGTCTCTTGTTATTGTAATTTACAACTTTTAAAACTTCTAAATAGAAGTTTCTCTTAAAAATCTTGAGAAAATCTTAAGGTCCTTCTGGAACCTGTTGGCCAAACAGCCTAACATACTTAGAGACCTGGGGTCCCAGGAAACAATCGTGTCTCAAAAAATGAGATGATCTGATGCTCTTGAGGAATGACCTTCAAGCTTGGCCTCTGGCCTCCACACACAAATTCAGGCACATGCATGTTTGTGTGTTGGCGTGGGCACACACACGTGTACCAGAGATAAAAAGAGAGGAGTGTCAAGGGAGGCGGAGAGAGAACAGTCACCGGCTTATATGTGTGCTGATACACTGAGGAACATTAGCTCTATCAGACAATTTTCCAAAACCCAGTTTGGAGCATCTGGCTTATTTATGTTATCACAATACTCAAGTCCTAGCAATGTCCTTTCATTGTCATCTAGGATATCTCCTGTTTTTCCAGGAAGAAGCTATTTTGCTTTTCCAGTAATGTGCTCTCAAGATGAACCTGTGATGATATGGGAGTAAATAAGTCAAGAGAGGAAATATGAGAGAGAGGGGGGAGAAAGTGAGGGGGATCATAGAGGTTTTCAAAGACTCACTGTTGTCTCTTTATTTCTCTGCCCTCATCCTGTCCTAAACACTTTCCTGTGGTCTTCTAACTTTAAATGCCATCTGTACGCTGTCTCCTGTCTTAGTCTATTCTCTATTGCTTTATTAAAATGCAGAAGACTGGATATTCTATGGAGTAACGCTTATAAAGATTTAATGCAGGGTTTATTCTGCCCACAGTCCTGGGTAGTGAACAGCATGCCCCAGCATCTGCTCAGCTCTGATTTAAGGTGTCATGTCCATGGCATCACAGTGCGAGTATGATTGGTCTGCCAGTGGCTCATCAGAAGAGATGTTTGGGAAGGTGCAGGTTCGCTTATAATAACCTACCCTCAAGAGAAAAAAATCCAATCCCCAAACTCTTAATACTTCTATTGAATTGTGTTTTCTGCAACCGAATTCTCTTCCACTAGGCTCCACATCTTAAAGGTCCAGCACAACCACACTATGGACTCAGTTTACAGTGTATGAACTTCTCTAGACCCCCTTCCAACCGTACAAGTTATATGTTGTATATGATCATTATAGCATTTAATACACATTTTAATATTAACAAATATAGAACACAACTTTCAATTTTACTTTCCAAAATTAACTCTTTCCTGAGGCTTTCCTAGCTCATTAAATAGATGATCCCAAGTGGCTAAGGTCACGTATGCATGCTAGCCCTGATTTCTCCTGCTCTCGTATTTAGTTCACTGGCAAACGCTGTCAGTCCTGTTAAGTAGCCCAGGATTTGCTGAAAATCTGAACTGCCGTTTCTCTCGTGCACACCAGCACACTCATGTTTACAGCAGCCTCTTGTCATTTTGTCCCTTCCGAGGTACACTTGTTCAACAAATAGTCTAGGCAAATTCACATATAAACCAGATTCTCTCAAGCCTTGGTGTGAGCCATTCAGTAGGGTCACTTTTGCTTAATGAAACTCCATGGAGTTTCCGAGCCTCTGGCTATCTTCTTGTCTCCATCTCTTTTCAGCTTCTCCTTGGACATAATGCTTCCATCACCCTGGGCAGCTTTCTGTTGCTGCCAAGTCCTAAGCATGTCCCTAACGTTTTTGTATTTGGTGTGTTTTTCTACCTAGAACACATGATTTTTTTTCTGTTATTTATCTGGGCCATTAATTTTCCTCATTATATGCGTTGCTACCATGCATTGGGTTGAAGACTCCTGTGTCTGCCCTAAACTTGAGCCCCAGACAGTATATTTACTTTGTTCACCAGTATACCCATGGCACCTGTAACACCAAGTGTCACAATAATTACTCAATATCTGGTTTATCAGATAAATGACAAAAATCAAGTGTTGTATCAGAAAGAGATCATAGGGCCGTAAAAGTCAGAAACAAAGACAGTAGGAGCTACCGGGTATCAGACTTCCATAAAAAAGAAAGCTGCCAGCCTGGTGCTGCCCCTGGAACTCCCTGTAGGGAAGGTAGGGGGGTGGCAGTTTCTTAAGCCTTGTTCCTGGGAGAGAGTCCATATTGGAAGGTTGGAGGCAGGAAAAGAGAATCCGTATGATTAGTCAGCAAACACAGTGTGAAATCATTCAGTCTATTAAGGTAAGATGAGGATGCAGTTGTGTATGGTGAAGCTGTGAAGCACTGTGCAGAAAAGATACCAGTGGCACCGCGCATCGTCCCATGCTCAAGTCTAGGATGCCAGACAGACCTTACTTTGTGTCTGCGAGGAGACTTTGGTTTCATTGGCAACAATCCTCACACTTGTTGCTTTCTTTGTTCTTTGTGTGCCATCTCCCAGCTAACGAGGGGCACAGCAGAGGAAACACAGATATTCTTTAACTTGCAAAGGCTTTGAATCAGCAAGTTTCCCCAAGCCTCTTTTCTCTTTCAGCATAAATTAGATTGTAGAGTCTCTGTGCCTAGGTTTTTATTCAGTAAATATCCCATTGAAATCTTATCTTACCCAACAAACTTGAGGAAAATTTATCCCCCTTTTCCCTAATAGGGAGTGAGAGCAGAAACAGTTCAATTCTATCTAAAATGATTTTCTCATTAACTTTTTCATCTTGACTTTGTGTTTGTTAGGTGTGACAATCCATTGGACATTTAGACCAAACACAAATGAAAGAATGATGTGGTACCAACCCCTTCCCCTGGAGACAATATTACTACCATACACTGATTGTGAATTACAGAAAATTTGAGGACTTTTTCCAAACTTAAAAATATTATGTAATATTAGATTTAGACATACTTAGTAATAAGGAAGATGCCACTCATCAAGTTTATGCGAGGATCATACAACTTGTGTTGACACGTGCACCTTCTAGGTCTTTACAGCACCCGTAACACCGAGAAAACATAAAACAAATGCACAGGACAATACGTATGTGTATACTAATCTGTATGTGTTAATATGGATATATATATACACGTCTGTATACAGAAAACTATAAACTACTCTGAAGAATAAGAGCAAGGTACAAGCTAGAAATTGTCAGTTCACAGAAGGTTTTTTTTTTTCTGGAGGGGATCCTTAAACTAAGTTGTTCATATTTCCTTGGAATGGGATCTGCTGTTTAAAGGCCTTCTTATACAGCTTAGTGAGAGTCAAAAGACGTGGATGAAAGACCGAAAACATGGCCTTTTATTAGTTCTGTGCCCTTTTGTTATTGTTGTCCCTCGGATGCCTCGTAGTTATTTTAACTGTGTAATCTGGCCAGTTAAATTCCATCTTTCACTATGCGGTGCTCTGCCCAGTCAGCACTCCATTTGTCTCCCTTCAAAAACCCTGCAACACCTCCCTTTCCATGTTTCTTTCCAACTTGGATGTTGTGATCTTAAGATTTTTCTCCTTAAATTATACTAAGAGTATGAGTTTCATCAAGGCAAGTAATTATGCCTTCGGTTCTGTGTGGCTAGTGCTCAATTGGTAATTGATCATTAATTTTTGTTTGTTTGTTTGTTTTTCATTCACTTTACATCCCTATTGTATCCCCCTCCCTCTTCTCCTCCTGCTCCTCCTGGTCCTGCCCTCCCACTCTCTTCCCCTTTTCCCCCTTTCCATCCTCCCCAGGAAAGGGAAGTCCTGTCCCCTACCCACCTGCCAGGGGCACATCAAGTCACATCAGGATTAAGCATATCCTCTTCCACTAAGGCCTGACAAGGCAGCCTAGCTAGGGAAACTGATCCAAAAGCAGACAACAGAGTCCATGTCAGAGACAAGCCTCGACTTTAATTGCTAGGGAACCCTCATGAAGACCAAGCTGCCCATCAGCAACATATGTGTAGGAGACCTTGGTCCAATCAGTGCTTGCTCTTTTCTTGGTGGTTCACCCTCTATGAGCCCCCATGGTCCTCAGTTAGTTGATTTGTTAGTCTTCTTGTGGAGTTATTATACCCTCCAGGACCCTCTATCCTTCCCCCAGATCTTCCACTCTCTGTGCTCACATAATGGTTGGCTGTCAGTCTCTGCATCTGTTTCCACCCGATGCTGGGTGGAGCCTCTCAGAGGAGAGCTATGCTAGTCTCCTGTCAGCAAGCATAGCAGAGTATCATTAATAGTGTCAGGAATTGGCTTTCTCCCATTTGATGGGTCTCAAGTTGGGCCAGTCATTGTTTGACCCTTCCTCCAATCTCTGTTCTATCAAAGGAAGTGAATGGTGGTTTGGGGGGAGGGCAAGGTGGGGAGGTCTCTGGGACAAGCTGGAGGCCCTCCAAAGGATAGGCTAGTAGGAGGATATGAGGGTCACTCTAGCTGAGACTATGGCAGCAGGAGATATGGAGACTGATGTGGCCATCTTCTATACCAGACAGGACTACCAGTGGAAGGAGCGTGACACCAACCTACCCACAAAAGCTTTGACCCAAGATTGACCCTGACAGCAGGTGTTCAGGGATAAAGATGGAGCAGAGATTGATCATTAATCATTTTTAATGATTATAACTAACCTATGTTCCTAATTTCATTTCATTTTTTTCTAGTTTTTAAAATGAATTTATTTACTTATTTATTTACTTATTCACTTACATTGTAGTCCTCTCTCTTATCTCTCTTATCTCCTCCCAATCCCATGCTCCCTCCCTCTTTCGCCTATCCCTTCTTCCCTATGCCTCAGAAAAGATGAACCCCCTTCCCAACAACTCACCCCAGCACATTAAGTCACATCAGGAGCATATTCTCTTCCCCAGTAACTTGGCTAGGCATCCCTACCATGGGGAAGTGGCTGAAAAACAGGCAACAGAGTCCAGGTCAGACATAGCCCCTGCTGCCTTTATAGAGAACCCACCTGAAGCCTTAGCTGCCCATTGGCTGCATCTGTGTAGGGGGCTTAAGTCCAGTTTATGCATGGTCTTTGGCGCTTTAGTCTCCACAAGCCCCGACCCCCCAGGCCCTGTTTAGTTGACTGTGTTGGTCTTCTTGTGAACCTTCTTCCCCTCAGAATTCTTCTATCCTTCCCCCCACAAGACTCCCTGAGCTCTTCTCAATGTTTGGCTGTGAGTCTTAACATCTGTTTCTAACTGCTGATAGATGGAGCCTCTCAGAGAATAGCTATGCCAGGCTTCTGTCTGCAAGCATAACAAGTATCATGGATGGTGTCAGGGGCTGGCTCTTTTTCTGTGGAGTGTGTCTCACACGAAGCCTTCTTGGCTCCATCACTTAGGGCCTCTGAAAAGGTGGAATATCATAATGGGGATCTCAGAGTGGAACAAAGATGTTCGCCTCATGGTGGCTTGGGGATGTAATGGGAAGAATATCTTGGAATAAAATATACTCATCAAAAATGGGCTTTAAATCCTCCACTTATGGTCCACCACCTAATAGCCCATTCTACTATTACTTCTTCCATAAGTTATTCCATTTATGATGAGGTTAGCCCATTCATGATCCACGCACTTCTCAGCAGCACCAACAGCTGGCAACCAAGACAGGAATTCGTGCACGACTTTCGAGATCTAACTACAACAGTGATATCTCCTGTTAGCCTTGCCATCATAATGCAGTTCTGCAATGGCATTTTAAGCTTGGTTTACTCTCTCATAAATACAGTGGTGAGTGATTGTAGGTCTGGACATGTAAACAAAAAGTAATCAGAAAATACATGTAGAGATTTTTAATTTAAAAAAATTAATAATGGCAGACACAGTATTCTACTGGTAGATTACTGGTAGTCAATTGTCCTCTGTTTGTATTTTTAAAATACATTTGTTTGTATTTTTAAAATCAGAATCAAGTATAAAAAAGTTTTCTTAAAAGTACTCTGGGAATTTAAGTGGGCCTGAATCATTTTCCACATCTGTGTTATTGAAGTGATATCTTCATTTTGTTTCTAATCTCCTAACTTTCTTAATTCACTGGTTGATCTGCTCATTTTCAGAATTAGAGCACTCTGCTTACCCACAAGCCTGATTCACAACCGAAAGCTGACTCACCAACCACTGTACAACTTAAGAGTCATAAAAACGCCAACCAGATCCATTGAGTGTCGATTTGTTTAATAGTTTTGTTGCTAGCCTGCCAGGCTGTATCCTTTCGGTTGGCCCTTGACTGTGTTCAAGATAAGAAAGTTTAGTTTGCTTTGTGCTTCTGAAATTATTAACTCTGGTTCAGAAAATTTGAATGTTTTTTTTTCCAATAGAAGAGTTATGAATGTTCTTCAAACAATTCCTTTTAAAGATGAGGCACCTGCCTCTTCACATAGAAACCACTGCTTCAAGTTTCTCCCTGGTTAATCTTAGATTCCAACCAGCAGATCATTTATTGTTTCTTGGAGAATTCCATTAACATTTGGCTACTGCCTTTAGAAACTTGCTTGTCCAACAAACTATCTTTAGGCTAAATGAATTTTTAAAAACTTTTGTTGGACAGCCTGCTTCCTGCCACCCACATTCTCCCTCCCAAAAGACAAAATAAAGTCTTTCCGGTGTTACATTGTATTTGTTTTTTTTTTTTCTCTCTCTCTCTAATTTTTCACTTTCTGAGCCATTATTTTAACAAGGCTGTCCATTCCCATGTTAAAAGACACTCTTATTTTCTCAGAAGTCAGAAGACAGAGGAAAGGGCTGTCTGCCTCCTGAGGATTCTTTGTTTCCGGTAGAGAGGAAGTGAGGAAGAGTTGCTCCCACTCAGGTTAGCAGCTAGTCCTTTAGTTTGGCCAGCCCAGCAGTGTGGCTGTTTCTAACCAGGAGAGAGCCCTATTATTTTTCAAAGACTGTTGTTTCCAACAATCCTTCTTGCAATTCTGCTTGCCCAGCATATTTTACAGGTTAAAGTCAAGACTAAGCACTGTGGAGTTAGGGTGCATTTTATTGTGTTTTTCTCCCTCCACATTTTTTATGAACAGATACTTAATACTGTTGCTTCACAGTGAATGTGGCCCATTTAGTTTTGTCATTTTGATTTGGGTGGTTTGGGTCAGAAAAATGATTGCCCTGGAATATTTTTAATGAGCTTTGCCTGTGACTATTGCTGTGATTTGGTTTTGTTTTGTTTTGACAAATATCTGTTATCTACAAATATCTGTTTATAGCCATAAAGTGCTATCAAATCAAAGTGGTATTGAAACCATATTGTTTATCTAATGTCTTGCCTATATTTAAGGTCGACTTTGTTTTCTGGTATGCATGGTGCAAATAACACTGAGAAAAACTTGAAATCATATATTTATAGGTTTTGAAGACATGTGACCTAAGTATTCAGTTTATTTGCCTAAATTGAGCTGAGGATGTGACTTAGGGTTTCCATTCGCCTAGCCTGCATGATAAGACTCTGGATCCAAGCCTAAGTAAAACACACACACACACACACACACACACACACACACACACACACACACATACACACACACACACACACACACACACACACAGACATACATCTAAATAAATGCTACCTCATTTTGAAGGGTAGAATGGCACTGATTACTTTCTTGACTGTAATCCTGCCTTAAGGTGCTGTCATGGACGCCCACTTGTAGCAATTACTTCTAGCAGAGTTTCAGAGAGAAAAGTCCCATTGTTAGTTGCTGAAGGATGGTCCTGGTGCACAGCTGAGGTTAGCTTCTTCGTAAGAACAGGAGGAGGCATGAACTTCTGAACTGAATCTACTCATCACAACAGATAGCTATTATATTCTTTTCATTCTCAGCAAGGTAGATAGAAAATAGTACAGCTTGTCAGATAAGGCCTCATTGTGGTACCTGATTCTTATTTATAGATGTCCACAAAAACAGAAATCCTGAGTCTGAGCTAATTTCTCTGTAGGGTGAGAATGATAATGCTTAGGTAATGTGGAGTTTTCTATCGTAAGAAGATAGCTTTTAAAGTGACTGAGTAGAAACATCTGGAATATTAGGTAGATACCTACAGGTGGGACAATTCTGTGTGTCCTAGAGTTGAGTAATCATTTACTGTCCTTTCTTCTGTTTGCCATAGAACTTTAGCCCATTTGCTGAATCAGGACACCTATTTACCCCAAAGCAAACTGCTTAGTGAGAACGTGTGAGGCCCAGTTCTCTTGGTATTAGGGTCACTCAAGGCAGTAGGCTCAGTGAGAAGCCACCGTCTAATTGCCATGATAATGGGCTGCAGCACTTTAAGGCTTTGAACATGTTGTAACCAACAGAGCAAACCGCATGATCTTTGAATGGCAGTTGTTGCTCACAGGCTTTGTGTGTTGTCCCAAGAGAGCTGAATTACTGTGAAAGGCCTGTGTAGATACAATGCAAATGCCCTTGCTCCTAAGGCATCAAAGACAAACACTGAAACTGGAATAAAGAAAAATAACCAAGTGATACAGTTGCAGAAATAGCTCTTATGACTTCAAAACATTAAAAATAAAACTGACTTCCTTGTGTGCCTGTCCTGGAGAGTAATTTCATCTCTTTGAGCTGCCTCTCAGATGATTTTATTTCTAGTTATGAGGGACAGAAGCCTGTGAATGAAAAGTACTTCCCCTTTCTACATTCAAATATGTATTATTAAGTGTATGTAAGTACCTGTTTGTGTATCTGTAATTATGCATATAGCAAGAACATAAATAGATACGTGCATCTGAATATATATGAACTCACATCCATATCTATATGTGTATATATTTACTTAATAACATCTATATATTCTTCTCTGCATAAATACAATTGTTTTAATGCATATGTTTATAAGCATTAATAATGCCTGAACACACATATATGTGCATATGTATACATATACATATATGTATACATATACACACATACATATATATAAATGTAATGTCATTCATCTCTTTGATTCTAGAATCACAATTTATCTAATGCTTCCTTAAGCATTCTGGCCCCTCGCATTCACGCTGTAGAAATCCAGGATCTCTCCAGATTGTCTCTAGATGTCTCTAGTGGGTCTAACAGGAAATTTCTCTGTGGACCTTTACCTTCAACACTGAATTTGTGGCCATTTAGTCCTAGTCTACTCTGGCAGATCTAAGTAGCATAATTGGATGACAAATCTAAGTAGCATAATTGGAGGCTTAAAGAGTGGAAATGTGTATCACAGCTCTGGATACACAGGGTATCTGGAAGCTCAGGGTATCAAGTTGGGTATTTCCTCACGAGGGCAGTGAGGGTAAGTCTAGTCCATGCCTTTCCTCTCTTCTGGGAGTTTGCTGGAGAGCTTTGGCATTCTTTGGCTAGAAGATGAATCATCTCAATCTCTCCCTTCATCTTCACTTGGTGTTCTCCACTTTTTCTTTTTATAAGGACAGAGTAATATTGGAGTAGGTCCTACCCCAATAACCTCATCTTATCCCAATCATCTTCAAGGATCCCATTTCCTAATAAGGTAGCAGATGCTCGAAAGTGCAAAATTCAACCCCTAACCCTCCTTGTTCACAAAATTGTTCCATACACATGTCCTTTATTGGCCTACCATAAAAAAACATTTTTAAATTTATGATCTTTTTTTTAAATATAGAGAACTGTGTTCCCTTTTCTCCTTCTTTCATTTCTGGTGAGAATTTAAAATTCATTAGAAACGTTCTCTAACGAAAAAGTTTTAATTGGGCTCTGGGGAGTTTTAGATTTTCCTGTAATAACCAATTCAATGTAAAGTCAGCTCTTAAAACAGATGTTTCGTCTTTCCTAACATATGATCTCCTCAAATACTATTGCACACGGAGACCAACAAACTACATCCTATGTGTATTTACCTTTTTATTGTGGAAAATAAGATGAATACATGAAGCTGCCCAAAATAAACCCAGCTTAAGGAATAAGTTCATATAATCATTAAAAGGCAATGTTCCATAATCATTCTTTAGAGGAATAAAAAGGCATTTGGTAGTTACCAAACTACTTCTGCATGCTTTTCGTCAATTCACATTTCTTTATATTTGTTTCATGTCCTGCTTCATACTTTCACACTCCTGGCTACTTTATTTCCATCTTCTCCACATTTCTCACCACTGACCGATGTTTTTCAACGCCCTTCTGGTCTATATAATCACATTTCATCGTTCTATTTATTTTGTAATTTTATGCTTAAGAACTTAGCCCACTGAGGGCTTCCCAGATGCATGTACATCTTAGATATATTTGTTCAAAATATGGTTACAGGAGTAGTCCAGGTCAGAGCCTGCCCTGCCATCTCTTACATGCTGGTCTTCTGTCCTCAGTAAGCCATTTAAACAGACAAGAAATAGTGAAAGGGCGAAGGAAGGAAATGTATTCATTGTGCCTCCACTGGGAAAAACAACAAAGGAGTCCACTGACCACCACTATAAATCCATCTTCCGGGTCTAGACACGATTTTTAGGTTGAAACAGAAGGCAAGAGGTATATAACTAAGTAGTCCCGGCCAAGGAAGGCACACCCGTTATTAAGCTATCATAGTCTTCGTGCTAGTCCCTCCAGCAGAATTATCTAGGAAGTTGTTAGAACTGTGTGAAATCTCTTTTGGGGAGACAGCATCCTCTTTTGCCTGACACCAGGCATCTGCATTTTCCTTTTCCCAGTATGGAATTCCAATTTCCCAGGTTCCATTTTCTTAATAGGTTGATAACTTTCATAGCGGACCACAGATTTTAATATGTTACATTTTCAATTTCATCCAGTTCTAGGAGTACTTTAAACCTTCTTGATTTCTTCCTTGACCCAATTATCATTCAGTTGTGTGTCCTTTAGTTTCCATGAATTTTTTTTTAACTTTCTACCATTTCTGTTTCATCCAACTTTATTCTTTTGTGGTAAAATAAAATGCAGAATGTTATTTCAGCTTACTTATATTTGCTGAGACTTGCTCTGTCTCTTAGCATGTGGTCGGTTTTGGAGAAAGTTCTATGGGCTACTGAGAAGAATGTGGATTCTTTTATACATTGATGGAATGATCTGTGCGTGTCTGGTTAAGCCCATTTAATTAGTGACGTTCTTTAACTACAATGTTTTTCAATTCAATTTTTGCCCAAATGACCTGTCTGCTGCTAGATGCCAGGTGTTGATGCCAACACATGATACTGGCATCACAAAGTATTGACAACACAATCAATATGTTGGAGCAGTCTGTGATTATAGATCTAATGGTGTTTCTTTGATGAAATAGGGGTCCCCTTTGGTTGGTATGTAATTGTTTAAAATTATAATCTCTTGTTTTATTTCCGTTAATGCATGTGATGTACCCCTTCTTATCTCTTCTGACTATTTTCTTGATTTCATTTTCTTAGAATCTCTTTTTGACCTAAGATGAATCTATTGTTGATCTTAAGATATAGTACTTGGAGACAGCAAAAGAAAAAAATATTCTGTTTTCTAACACAGTCTGTTAGACTATGTCTCTTTGTTTGGGAATTGAGACCATTAACATCAAACATTATTGTTCAAAAGTACATATTAATTCCTGTCACTTGATGCTTTATAGTGGTCTTTTAAGACTTCTTTTGATGAGCTGTTCTGGAACTGTTTATTCCCCCATGATCTCTTAGATGTGTTCATTTTTGTCCTCAGACCAAAATATCCTATCCACTGTTCTCTGTAGAATGGCCTTAAATTCCTTTGACCTGCTTTTATCATAAGAATGTTTTATTTCTCTTTTAATTTTAATAGGTAGTTTGACTGGGTATCATAGTCTAGGTTAAAAATGTGGTCTTAAAGAACTTGAAATACATCTTTTAGGGACCTTCTGGCTTTGAAAGTTTCTGTTGAACAATCAAGTGTTATTTCAATGGATCTGCCTTTATAAGTGGCTAGACCCTTTCTCTCTGGAAGCCTTTAAGACTCTGTTTGTGACATCTTTTTAATATTTCAGTTATAATATGGCATGAGGAGTTTCTTTATTGGTTCTATATATTTAGTGTTCTGTTTACTTGGATCTCTTTCTCTTTAACAATTTTTCTTGTATCTTGCTGAAAATATTGTATTTATCTTCACTATGGTGTACTTCTCTTTCTATGCTGATAATTTGAAGATGTGGTCTCTCCTGTGGTGCCCCATAGCTTTCTGATATTTTATTCATATTTTTAAAGAAACTATCATTCAATTATCATTGAATGATCTAGTTTCTTTATCTTGTCTTCATTTCTGATTCTGGTTTTCTACATGCTCCGTTCTATTCATAAGGCTTTCCACTGAAGTTTCTGTTTGACTAGTAGAGATTTTATTCCCAGAATTATTTTGTTTGGGTTTTCTTGAGCCATTTAATCACTTTGTTGAATTCTTTTTTCAAATGTTGGACTGATTCCCTTATTTTTTTTCATCACTTTAATTTTGTTCTCTTGGAATAAATTTATGTCTTATTTAGGTTATCTGAAAATTGTTGAAATCTTTGTTGTTGTTTTTTAATTCTTTGCTGGAAGTTCTTCTAGATCATTTTCATTGGTATCATTATGATGGGATTAATCATTTGAGGAGAATACATATTGCCTTGGTTTTCATGTTTTCTGCTTCTGGACATAAGTAGGGTTGCTTCGGGAGGCTTTCTGGGTTGAGCTCCTGGACCAAAATTCCGAGAAGCTAAAGGCAAGTCTGGTGGCGAGCACCCAAGAATAAATCTATTCTCAGATAGATGGACTTAAGCAGTGGAAAAAAAGGAAACCAGAAGCCTTGGCTGCTAATAGGACAGTTCCTTGAAGCACAGGTGAATCTAATCAAGGGAAGGCAGCATCCCTGTTTGCTCCAGAGGCCATGCAACCTGGACTCCTTAAGCAAAATTCCTGAGAGCTGTAAGTAGGCCTGTTGCCTAGAGTGTTTCCCCGGCTGGGTAGGTGGACCAAAGCGGTGGAAGCCCCAGGTGATGTCAGTAACAGAAGCCACAGGGGACATGCGGGTTCCTGTCAGTCTCCACTTTTTTAATATTACCAGCCCCTGGTTATCAATGTGCAAACCTGTCATTTAATTGAAATAAAAGTGAGGAAATAAATCTACTGATTTGCTTTCAGTTATTTATAATAATTTTTACAAAGAATCACTTATTTTCGTTGATTGAAGCAAATGATTTAAAATAAGAAAGGTAAAAAGGATTGTTTATTCCTATTGCTCAACTTTCAAGATAACACATTGGCTTCCTGTCTACCACAAAAGATGCAATTAATTATACTATTATCTTTGCTGATATTTAGATTAAAAACTGAAACAATAAAGGTAAAAGAAAAATGAACAAACTGTAATAACTGACAAGACAATTACAATTAGTTTAACCTATGTGTTACTGCATTTTCTTAAGGAAAAAAGAGAGAGAGAGAATAATAGTTCAATAAAAAGAAAAGAAAAACCATAGCCAAAGTTTTCTCAAAGTTAAAAAATACAAATGTGCCGGCTATAATGGTGCATGACTAGAATGCTAGCACTTAGGATGCCCAAGCAAGAAAATTGGGACTTTGAAGCCAGCCTAGGCATCATACTAAAATCCCATCTTTAAAAATAAACTAATACAGAAGGAAAGAAAGAAGACCTCCCCTACCAGTGGATTTGGGGAGGGGCATGTGTGGAGAAGAAGGAGGAAGGGAGGGGTTGGGAGGGAGGAGTAAGGGAACTACAGGGGGGATACAAAGTAAATAAAGTGTAATTAATAAAAAAAAATTTTAAAAGCAAAAACAAAACCTAATAAAAATATCAGCACACAGATCTAAGAAACTCATTTAACTCCCAGGATAAGCACACATGAAGAAAATTACTACAACAGATCACAGAGATAAGCAGACACCTCAAACAGCACAAAGGAATACAAGCAAGGAGAGAAAACACACACCTTTGCACACGGAACCAAAGGCTAGTAGTTACTGCTTCTCTTTCTAAAGAAAAGGCGGAATGCCAGGGAATTGACATTTGTAGAGGGGTTAAAGTTCTGGGAAACGTACAGATCGAGAATGATAACCATTGTCACCTAGGACTGGAAAACAACGCTATGTAAACCTCATTTTTGTGATTTTGTAGCAGTAGTTGTACTTTATTATCAGTGCCCCGCTCTAAAGGGCTAAGAATGGCTGAATTAATATTAATTAATACTCCATATACTCAATACTCTAATATACATGTAATTAACATAACTATATTATATGTATACATGCAGTTAATAGTCTATTAACTGTTAGTTAATAGTTAACTAATTAACTGTTAGTTAATAGTCTATTAACTATTAACAATACTCCATATACTCAATACTCTAATATACATGTAATTAACATAACTATATTATATGTATACATGCAGTTAATAGTCTATATACTGTGAATTAATTTAAAGAGATGCTTTCTGGTAGAAAAAAAATGCAGTCTTTGTGTTATTCTAGGCCACCAGGGTTATGGCTGTTATTCCATGGGTATTATTCAAGAGGAGCTAGCTAGACAAATGAAGCTAACACAGCAGCGCGAGCCTTGCACTCTGCCTTGCTTCCTCAGCAAAGGGGTAGAAACTCTACTCTCTTTGAAGTGCACAGTTGTGACATACCTTTCCAAAGTGTGACCTGAGAGTAACAGGAAATAAAAAAAAATATAAGCAAAGGTTGGCTTGGAACTATAAAAGAGAATGACTTGGCAACTATTTTTATATATGACATAATTTTTAAATCTGTGTATTAATTTTGGTATTTTTGTTTATCATTCCTTGTGAAATTGCTAGCAGATTATATTTTATTGAAGTGAGGCATTATTAAAATAAATTAATCAATTATTACTAGTAAAGGTTATTCTTACTAATATACTTTTGAAATGCTTCTGTAGTGGTTACTCTTCCTCACTGCCCCTCCCAGTTTCTCTTCTTTGCTAAAGAGTAAAGTTATTCCCATCCAGAGCCCTGTTTAGTTTTTATCTCTTTTTAGCTTTTAAACGTGTTCATGTTTCCTTTTTATGGAGTAGTTTTTATAAATGGAAATCTCATACCCAGAATGGATTAAACATTGATCTTCCTTTAGAATCCAATAGAACAGAGCCCTTCCATCAGGGAATAACTTCTTATATATTCTCAAAATTTGGTCTATCTATCCTGTTGTTTTCTTATTTAATTAGAATAGTACAGAAACTAAAACCATATACATACTACTTACTACTTATGTATAAAGTGGTGGAGACCCCTGAAAGCAAGCACTATGATAAAGGTCTGACTCTCTTAAATGCATGGTGAATGATCATGGAAATATTTCCCTGCTCTCTTGCGCTTGCAAAAAAAGAGGATGGAAAGGACACTTGTCTCATGACAATAAGAAAATATTACTTCGGGAAAGCCTTACTTCCTGGCGTTGGTAGTGTTAAACCAGCCATGTGCTAGCACAGTCTGCATGCTTACCTGTCACTTTATATGGCACCTGTTTAATATATCAGCTGGTCGATTTCAGTTGCATAGGAATAAATTAAGCCTATGGACTCCGTTTCTGAACTTTTTATGAAACAAATTTAATATTATTGACTCTGAAGAATGTATGTATATATAATTCAAAGAGGCAAAGGGAAGGAGAGCTTCCAGAATGAGAGGGTCTTCAGAAGACATATGCAGATCTTGGGCTTTCTCGCCTTCATAGTAACTTTGGAAAAAAATGCTGTGCTATGTTTGTAATGAATGAAGTATACTTGTACTTGTTCAAAGACTAGGCTGGTTTTCCTGAATTGTGAAAGAGAAACAGCACCAAGTTTTTGTGCATTTTGCAACTGAAATTCTGTCTTCACCACTTATCAACTGTGATAATGTGAGACTGACCATCTCTAAGTCTCCGAATCGGTTCAATTTGTGCAATAGTTGGTCCAAGGGTGAAAGAGAACTATGCATGAAAGACGCTCAGAATGACTTCTGGCACACAGTGGGCAGTCGGGGTGAATTCCTTTATATAAATCAGCCACAATCTGTAGGGAAAAAAAATGGTCAGTTATTTAAATGATTCCTTAAATATTTTACTTTCATTTAAACTCAAAATATATATTAAGTTGCCCAATTCTCCTTTAAAATCGTAGTTCTTAGAAATGGCTCTTTCACATTAATATTTTCTTATTAAATAATGAAATATAATTATAATATAATCATGTTATATTAATAAACTAATATAATAAATATATTGTTTAAGCTGATTAATAAATAATGAATTAATGTAATGATAATCATAAATATAATCTTTAATCAAATTACCTATTTAAAATAACAGGTCCCATAATTAACAGGGAAAAGAGCCGAATGGTTAAGGTTAATGCATTGTTAAACATACAGTCCTATTGGCAGGTAATAGTTCTATTGTACATCTCATAGTGAGATGAGCACTATGAAGCTTTCTTCCCATGAACGTTAGCATGCCTTAATGATGCATTTTAGTCAGTTCAGCGAGTTCTAAGGTAAGATGATGAGGTGTCTGCTGCAACTAGTAAGTCTTCTGTTTTCTGAAGGAGGCAGTTTTCTGTTTTCAGTATAACAGTACTGTGTGATCACTCTGATGTCCTTGTTCCTACAGAAATGTTGTCTTGAAGTTACTCGTTTTTTAATCCTTAAGCCTACACTCTGAGCACTTCAGTATCTGTTTCTGAGAGCTAAGAGAAACAGAACCTGGTAGCTGTGCAGGCAGAATTAGATTAATTCAAAGTCCCTTGGAGAAATCGAATTATTTGACTACATAATTTAAGGGGCCAGATGATCAGGTTTGTTATAGCTGAAATCTAGTACAAGGAAGATTAGTGTTTTCACACCCTACAGAATCAACTAAGCAGGGTCTATAGGGGCTCTAAGAGAATGAAGCAACAGTCACAGACCATGTGTAGGTCTGAGCTTGGTCCTCTGCATATTCACTATGGTTGTATAGCTTGGTGCTCTTGTGGAACTCCTGATAGAGGGAGTGGGAGGTTTATCTCTAACTCTTTGTCTGTGCTTGGGAGCCCATGTTTTGTTGATATGCCTGGGAAGCCTTTTCTTTTTTCCTTTAAAGAGAAACAGAGGGGCTGGAGAGATGGCTCAGTGGTTAAGAACACCATCTGCTCTTCCAGAGGACCTGGGTTCAATTCCCAGCACCCACTTGGCAGTTACTGTCTGTAACTTTAGTTCATGATCCAATACCCTTACACAGACATACCTGCAATCATAACACCAATGCACATAAAGAGAAACAGAGGAGGCATGGATCTAGTGGAGAGGGGAGGGGAAACAGGGAGGAATGGAGGAAGGAAAAACTGGTGAGGGATGTAATTTTTGTAGAGTAAAAATTAAAATTAAAAATAGGACAGAATTGGGGACACTAAAATATTAGTGTTTCATAGCCCTCACTTGTGTTTTCTTGAGGGTGTTTGTTACTCCTGTTGCTAAAATTCTGAGTGTAGGCAGAATATTCTAGGAGTTTTTCAAACTGGGGCAGTACACAGGACAGAGGAAACTCCTTTCTTCTTTTTTTTTCCTTTATTAATTACACTTTATTCACTTTGTATTCCCCCCTGTGGTTCTCTCCCTCCTCCCGTCCCAATCCCTCCCTTCCTCCACCCTCTGCATACATGCCCCTCCCCAAGTCCACTGATAGAGGAGGTCTTCTTTTCCTTCCTTCTGATCCTAGTCAATTAGGTCTCATCAGGAGTGGCTGCCTTGTCTTCTGTGGCCTGGTAATGCTGCTTCCCCCTCAGGAGGAGGTAATTAAAGAGCAGGCCAATCAGTTCATGTCAGAGACAGTCCCTGTTCCTATTACAATGGAACCCACTTGTATACTGAACTTCCATGGGCTACATCTGTGCAGGGGTCTTAGGTTATCTCCATGCATAGTCCTTGGTTGGAGTATCAGTCTCAGGAAAGACCCCTGTGCTCAGATTTTTTTGGTTCTGTTGCTCTCCTTGTGGAGTTCCTGTCCTCTCCAGATCTTACTGTTTCCTACTTCTTTCCTAAGATTCCCTGCACTCTGCCCATAGTAAAAATGGCCATCTTACCAAAAGCAATCTACAGATTCAATGCAATTCCCATCAAATTACCAACACAATTCTTTACAGACCTTGAAAGAAAAATTCTCACCTTCATATGGAACAACAAGAAACCCAGAATTGCTAAAACAATTCTCTACAGTAAAAGATCTTCAGGAGGTATCTCCATCCCTGATCTCAAGCTGTACTATAGAACAACAATATTAAAAACTGCATGGTACTGGCATAGAAACAGACTGGTGGATCAATGGAATCGAATAGAAGACCCTGACATAAATCCACACACTTATGGACACCTGATTTTTGACAAAGATGCCAAATCCATTCGATGGAAAAAAGACAACATCTTCAACAAATGGTGCTGGTTTAACTGGAAGTATACATGTAGAAAAATGCAAATAGATCCATACTTATCACCCTGCACAAAACTAAAGTCCATGTGGATCAAAGACCTCAACATCAGACACACTAAACCACTTAGAAGAAAAAAGTGGGGAATACCCTTGAACTCATTGGCACAGGAGACAACTTCCTGAACAGAACACCAACAGCACAGGCTCTAAGAGCAACAATCAATAAATGGGACTCCTTTCTTCTTTATGTTCTTGATTGTAATTAGTTATAATACTTACCTCTTTTTTAATGAGATAAAATAAGTCAAATAAATAAAATACACTTATCTTTGTTCTTGACATTTAGTAAGTAATAAATATAGCTATTTATATTGTGCCTTAGAAATTTTATCACATACAATATTCATTTTCTAATGGGAGTCCCCCATAAAAACGTCACTTGCACTATCCAGCTGGACAGCACAGTTCCCTGGCTCACCCAGGGACCCTGTACATTAACTCCTCTCTACTGATGCGTAGAGGGAAGCTCGTCAGTGAAAAGAACGGAAGACAGCAGCTTCACCTTTTTCTTTTCTTCTTCTTCTTTGCTAATCTATCTTTCCAAATTATAGAACCCCAAACTTGAAAACAGAAAATAAAATCACACTGTACAAACAATAGAAGTGCTTAATAGATTTATTTTAGAATGAAAAATTAGACTAATTTTTTTCATGTTTTTTGATAGTCCTCTATACTTTCACTTCTAGGTGAAGCCCAGGGGTTTGGAACTCACTTGGTTTTAGTTTATTTTTGCAGCTCACTGTCCAATTATCCTAACAGGTTTAGAAGTAGATATTGAAATAAAACTAAAAGATCTAAGGCCTCTCCATGCATGGTCCTTGGTTGATTCATCCGTCTGTGTGGGCCCCTCTGTGCCCAGATTTTTGGTTCTGTTGCTCTCCTTGTGGACCTCCTGTCCCTTCCAGGTCTTTCTACCTCCCCCTTCTTCCATAAGATTCCCTGCACGCTGCCCAAAGTTTGGTTATGAGTCTCAGCATCTGCTTCAATACCCTGCTGGGTAGATTTGTTCAGAGGCTTTCTGTGGTAGGCTTCTGTCCTGTTCCCTGTCTTTTCCTACTTCCAGTGTCTATCCTGCTTACCCTTCTGAATGAAGATTAAGCTTCTTCCCTAAGGTTCTCCTTGTTTAGCTTCTTTAGGACTATAGATTTTAGTATGTTTATCCTATATTATATGTCTAATATCCACTTATAAGTGAGTATATACCATGCGTGTCTTTCTGCTTCTGGGATACCTCACTCAGGGTGATCTTTTCTAGTTCTATCCACTTGCCTGCAAATTTCATGGTTTCCCTGTTTTTAATTGCTTAGTAGTATTCCATTGTGTAAATGTAACACAATTTCTGTATCTATTCTTCAGTTGAACAACATCAAATCCCCTGCTCAGATGTAGCCATGGGCAGTACAGTCTCCAAGGGGGTTATAGGGACAGTCACTGGCATGAAATTGGTTGCCTGATCTTTGGTCACCTCCCCCTGACGAGGTGGCCTTACTAGGCCACAGAGAAAGAGGAACCAGATAGTCCTGATGAGACCTGATAGGCTAGGGACAGATAATAGGGGAGGAGGCTCTCCCATATCAGTGGATTAGGGGAGGAACATATGGAGAGAAGAGGGAGGGAGGGGCTACAGCCAAGATACAAATTGAATAAATTGAAATAATAATAATGAAAAATGAGTGGAAGAATTTAAAAGATCATCATTATGCAAACTGACGCGATGCCTGCTATCTCAATGGCAGGGGGTTCTCTTAACTTTCCCAGTCTGGTAGGCATATTATAGCCCAAAAGCCCTGAGTCAGGACTGAGAGGGTATATTGCATTTTCTATGACTATAAAATAAAACATAAAACAGTACAGTCAAGGCACAAAGATCAGAAGTACTTTGGTCTAGAGGATGCAGATCAGTGGTAGAACACTTCCCCAGCCTGTGCAAAGATCTGGATTCAATCTCCAACACCACACAAGAAAACCAAAAAGAAGTGCAAAGAGTTTTAGATAACATGTTCAATAAGAAATTGATAACAGCAAGCCTGTAGCCAAGCCTACCGCTTCTGCTCTGTTTTCTTATTCATGGAGTCAGCAAATATTCATTGAGAGTAAAGGTCTTCCTAGCAAAGAGCATGATGCAGAAGGGTGAGCGCATCTGCTTGTCCCGACTGTGCAATAAGCAGAAGAGTGGCAGGTGAAGAAGCTGCTGCTGTGCCTACTTCAGAACAGTGATGTGCCTTCACTGTAGCTAGAGCCTCTTATTCCAGTGTGTCCCCAGTCCTCCCGCATCTTAGTTACTCCTTGATTCTTCCTTACTGAGAGTAGCAAATTCAATTTTGACAATCTGTTTGGATTCATCGATTTCACTTGTTTTGTTTTTTTGTTTGTTTATCTTCTCCAGTACATGAAAGCACTGGGCTTTAACACCTGATTCAGTATTATTATGTGTCTTTTTCCATACTCTTCCCCAATATATTTATTAAAAGTCTTTGAAAATCCTTTAGAAAGTGGGTGATGTTCTGGAACACTGACTAAACCAAATCCTGATTAAATAGCCATCTGTCGACAGCCATCTGAATAGCTGTACATCTGAAAGTTACGGAACCTATTTCTTCAAAAACATTCAGGCTAATTACGTCAATTGTCGAGATATATTCACAGTTTTGCTTACTTGGAACTAGGTTATCAAAGCTGATGCAGTTCTAAATGTATGAATACTATTAATTATATCTCATGTGATGCACAAGCAAAATTCTTAGAGT
Organism: Psammomys obesus; assembly: GCF_907164565.1. Lineage (NCBI taxonomy): Eukaryota > Metazoa > Chordata > Mammalia > Rodentia > Muridae > Psammomys > Psammomys obesus. Next base: position 27,341,837 of record NW_026596046.1, read on the forward strand.
CACCTCACAAGTTAAAGAACCCGCGTGACTTAAGTAGTGCAGAGTCATTGAGATGGTGACAGAAAGTAAGAGCCTGGAACCCAGCTCCATAACGCATCGCTTTTCTCCTTTGAGATGAATGTGTTGTAAAAATATACAGTAATATATCAGATAGTCTGTAAAACAAAATGTGAACTGATATATGATGTGGTAACGATTAGACATGGTTTTACATCTGGCAATTCATTTTATATGCTAATATCTCTTGTCTACATTTTATGGAATTACAAATGGGTAGAAGTTACAAAGAATTATCATCACATTCAGTTCATTATAATCTGTAAAACTATGGAGAAGGTAATGAATTCTGTCCACACACTGGTATGTGTATTTTGTGGCACCTTTTCATAAATTATCATAGTTCTCACTATGATTTTAGAATGTAGATATTAGCCTCGTTGATATGCTCCTGATAAACCTGATGCTTAGAAAGCTAAAATTATTATGATGTAGCCCCAATAGCTAGGACTAAGCAAGGTTTATACCCTTAATCTGTTTGCCATCCACACAGTCACCATGACATAAATTTATTAAACCTCCCTACAGATTATAAAACAAACCTATCAAGATTTTTGAAATGGATTATGTTTTAAGTATTTATTAAATATGTTCAGTTGTGTCGCGGAATATGTTTGAAAAGCCAACTAATTTGGTTAGAGTATAAGATTAAGCTTTGTTCGAACCTCTGTGTAAAATCACCGTGTAGATGAAAGGGCTTGATGCAAAATATTTTCACTCACAGCGAGCCATTTCATGACAAGGCAAAGGTGACCGTGTACAGTTGCTATTGCTAAAGATCTTAGCCCTGTCCAACACACTCTCTTTAGAGAGCCTCAGTGGTGTGGGAATTTCACACATGCCCTTAGTTTTCTTTTTAACTTTTATTAGTTACACTTTATTCACTTTGTATCCCCCCATAAGTCCCTCCCTCCTCCCCTCCTAATACCACCTTCTCTCCCCCTGGTTTAAGCTCCAGCAACAAAACCAAACTGAAACACAACGCCAAGGGAGGAAGACATGTAAAGCATTATATGCAGTCAGTGGAGATTAGGAAGGACCTTGCAAGCAAGATGTTACTGAACAACGCTTTGTCTTAGTTGATGGAAACACACCAAGATGCTCTTAGTTACTTTTAGGTGTTTTCACTTGGTTTCCACAGCAACCTCTATGCCAACCAGAAAATCAAGTTTTGACATATGAAATGGCTTTATTTCTTTGTAATAATCTGTTGTTTTTATTAGTTTGTGTGTTGGTGTCTTGATACCTCGAAGTTAGTCTGTAAAGTATTTGGACATCAATTATAATAAGGTTGGTTTGCAAATGGCAGTTAATTTTTACCGGTTAAACCCACTTGTGTGATAGCAGGTAGAAGGGTGACTTATTACCTAGGTTATATTGTCATTCTGTAACATTAGAGAGTATGCCACTTCAGGTATGATAACACGGACCTGACCAGTAGGAGAATATATCTGTAGGAGAAGAACCATACTGTCCTGAGTCCCAGGAGCCTGTGGTCTGAGCAGGTTCTTTCATTTGTAACATTCAAAGAAAACTGGTCAGATGATATTCCTTTGAGTGAGTAAAAAAATCAAATTTCTCTTACACTGATAATTCCTATTGTCCCTTTAGGGAAAATGAATTCTAATAATACCTCTCCTAGTAGTTGACATGTTCAAGGAACTTACCATCACATATTCTAAAGTTTTTATTCTAAGGAAATAAACTAAAGTATGTGTGTCTTTGTTAATGTGGAATGCTGGATATTTAAAGGCATGTGTATAGCAAGGCAAGTAACTATTTGCTCACTGAATGATTTAATGGACTCGGTCTACAACAATCACGAGATTCCATCACTGTGTTCAACATAGTCTATAGCATGCAATACTAACTCTGTAGGATTATTCAACTTATTGGGATGGGAAGAATATCAGTACACATCAGAAGCTAATTTGTGAGATATTCCTATTTTCTGTGCTACTAAGAATTTTTGAAGGATTTTTAGAAAGCGACACTAATGTTCTAATTAATTTATCTGTTTCAAGCCTTAGATAATCATTCCATATCTTTTTATGTAAATTTTGTGTATTTCTCTAATTAATTACATGTGTCAGTCTTCTACGAAGCTACTTAAAATTTTCTAAACTTTATTCGTGTCTTTGACATCATTATTTTTCTTATTCTTGGTTAATAATTCTTTCTTGTTTACAAAGTAAACTGAAGATGAGAAATTCTTCATTGTCCTGCCATTGTGCCTACAATCTTCATGTTCATCTTCAGCATTCTTTCCTCTTCTACTTCTGATTTGGTAGAGACTGTGATCTTCTGTGTTCGTCCATTCATTCGTCACAGTCGTTTCTTAGCTACTGTAATGGAAACTGGGCAAATATGACTCTTCTCTTTAAAGAGCTTCCACTCTGCCTAAAATGGTTTTACCTGGATGGTGTTCAGTGTAAGTCTTAGTATCTCTCTATTTCAGATCCTTGAGTATCCTTGAGGAAGCTCCTGTTGCATGGTTTTTTTCCTATGCCCTTCTTTTCCTTGCTTACTTCATCTTTGATATCTCAGACTAGATACCATACACCACAAATAACCTTCTGGGAGACCACCCTGATCTCTAACCCCAAATAGGCAAGCATCTTGCACACCCTATAGATACTTTTTCTCCCAGTCTGCATTAATTATTCTGTGTCTTTGTCTATAGGGTTTTTATCTCCACTAGAAAATAAGGTACCTGAGAACAAGGAATTCACAAACACAGCCATAATATCCCAGCCAATGCTTGGCACATGGGCAGTTTCTTGCACTAGATGTGAGCACAAAAGGCTATTATAAAAAACTAGTACTACCTAAATGCAACCTAGAAATACACTATAAGTTAGAATTGACCGAAACTAGATAGTGATGGAGGTGTAAATTTGGAAGGAATGTGAAATGGACCAAATGAGCACAGGAACATAAAAGTTTCTAGCCAAGACGAGTTTCCCTGGACAAAATTTGGTAGCAGAAAAGTAAGGAAGAGTAAGAAGGGTGAGTAACACCTTTCTAGAGAGAGGAAAGCACTCTGTGTATGTACCCCAGTGTAGGAGATAGAAATGGGCAGATCACAGGAGCTCGCTGGATACCCACCTAGTCCACTTGGCAAGCTTTAGAAAAACTGTCTATAATATAATAAGGCAGAAAGTCATAGAGGGAACACCTGATGTCCTTTTCTAGACTCCATGTATACATGTGGACAGGCACACACATACACATGTACATACATACACACACATACACACACAACATGTATGTAAGTTAAGTCATCAAAATCCAACAAAACAGAGACTAGTCAGATAAATAAAGAAAGAAGGTAATATTAAGCAGCTGTTTGGGGTCACATATCAAATATCCTTCATGTCAGATATTTACATTATGATTCATAACAGTAGCAAAATTAGGGTTATAGAGTAGCGAATAAATAATTTTTGTGGTTGGGGTCAGCACAACATAGGAAACGATGTTAAAATGTGGCAGCATTGGGAAGGTTGAGAAACACTGCTTGTGAAAGGTAGGAGTGTCAACCTCATGAGCAGTGCTCCAGGCAATGTAGTAAATGCAAAGGCATATCAAATTCACAGGACTTGTTCTGAGTAGTTGGTTGTGCTCCTGACCTATAGATTGTTTGTCTCATTTCCACAGCTAGCTGTACTCACTACCCAGAGGGGGCAACAATAAAATGACAAGCAGATGGCAGTCTATTAGTAAGACTGTCATTTAAAAGGAAAGATCTGTATATGGACATGACCACTCAACCCCTGAAGACTGGAAGTTATGGTCCTTTCTGAAGCCTGCCCCAACAAAGCACTACAAAGTGAATGGTTTCAGACAGCACAGATGTGTTCAGGCCTTGAGGCTACATATCTGAGGTGGAGCTGTCAACAGCTTGCTTCCTTTCAGAAGACCCTGAGGGAGAGGGTGTTCTAAGATCATTGAAACTCCTTGTATGTCTTAAAGGGTATGGTTTATAATCCAGTTTTCCAATATCAACTTCCATCGTTCTTTGAATTCTTCTTGTGTGTTTTGATGTCTAGACTTCCTCTTTTTGTCAGGACATCAGTCATTGGATACAAGCATACATCTATCCAGTCTCAACACACCTTCAATTGTATCTATAATAAAATGGGTTCCAAACACTCACATGCCAGGGGCCTTTTGCAGAAGTAGTCCAAACCTAAGGGATGCCATGGACATAGACTGTGGCATATGAACTGAAGAGGATGAAATTAAGGGGCTTTTCTGTATGGTCAATGGTGCTGGGAATTATATATGGATCACTGTTCACAAACTTCTGCTCTTACAAAAAAGGCTGTTATGAGTACAAGAAAATATCTTTTCAGGTAAGAAGAAATAGCCAATCCCAGAGGAGGAAAATAAAGGAAAAGCAAGAAGGCTCCTATGGAGACAGATAAAGGTTTAGAAAACAGGAGCATGCTTACTCCTTTGAGAAAGAAAAAGAAGCAGACATGAAAGTGATATATCAAAAGTATAGATGAGTTTCATGCAATAGGTACTAGGAGAGAGATCCTCAGTGTTGGCGGCAGTAACACTGGGCAATCTATGAGAGACCCTGTAAAGAGTTCGGAGCACCATGGATATTTTTCAAAGGGCCACTGTTTTCAACTCCAAAACTTTGTCTTTTGAACGTTGAAAGCATCCAAAGAATAGGCAAATTGATTTTGACTTTCAATTACAAAGATCCACTGTGACGAAGGGTATTCATTCACCTCGTAAATAAGAATAAAAAAGCATATAACTGGTCATTTTAAGCAGCTTTTCTTTGTAAATGTAAAGAGATGTCAAAATAGTCTAAGTATTGATCAGACACATAAGCTGGATTGTTTTGTTCTTTCTTTTTAACTGGCATGTGTGTGCATTCAAATATTAAATTGCCTGTGAGAGGAGGTATGCTCGAGGAGTGGCCAACTCGAGGTCAGTAGCAATTCAGTGTTTCTCGTTCAATAAAAACATATTCAGAACGGCAGAGCACCAACGCTGGCAGATCCTGAGTAAGCTGAGACAGAACCAAGCTGTTTAATAATATCAAGTTGGAGACACCCTCAAGGGCTGTCCCAGTAAAGTCACATAAAATGATGTCGAAGCGAGTTATTGAATGGTTCTTGGCTATAACAAGGCTCAGTGCTTTACACCCACAAGGAACGGATGGGCACATTGTGATCATATGACATTTTTAAGTATTTCATTTTATTCTGTGCTTCCCAAGCACAGTATCAATCTATGCTGCCAAGACTTCAGCTCCAGCCCCCGCCTGGCACTGACACCTCCCCCTCAGTGTAGGCAGACAACCGCTGAAAGCGTGAACTGCGATCCGCTCACTGGCTTCTCTATTTATACAGAGAGGGAGATGTTCCTTATGGGAACAGGTCAATTAAAGGTATTAGGAAGCTTCATGTGTTCCTTCCCTGTACCTGCATCTTCTATGCTACCATGAGAAAATAAATTCAGAAAGGAGCGAATCCACCTTTCCACAGTACATGGAATCCTGAAATCGTACCGCCACACCCATATTTGTCAGACATTTTTAATTAGGGGATTAGCAGTTTGAGTTTGGCATATCTTTATCCTTTACGGGAGCCCAGGAAGATCTGTTAATTTTGTCTCACTTTGTGATTTGATTGTGTAGAGTTTTCTATATTAGCTGTGTATATAGCTACGTGTAAAGATAGGGATGTTTAGTTTTTGTTTTAATGACCAAAATTCCCACAGGAGGTGGTATAATGGTGAACACTACTGAATCTTCTCATTGAGTTGATTTTGTGGTTGGCTAATTTCATGGTCCAGAGTTATGCCCTTTTTATAAAGGCTTCTTTTAAAACTGGTGACCAATGAGAACTTTTATTTATTAACAACACTGAGTTTTGGTGTTGCTGACTCAAATATTTATAATTATATTGCACTGCCTTAGTAGATGTAGTTCATCACACCACAAACATGTTTTCCTGGGGATCTTGCTTCTGTGTCAAGTTCAGGAAAGCTGGGTTTTACTGTTGCTGTCATTCAGTATGTCTGGAATCCGGAGGGAGAGTTGGTGTCAAAGATGGACTCTCTTTTATAAATTCTCCTTTAACCTCAGATGAAGCTGAAATGCTGCCCCATTCACTGGTCCTTTTTCAGACCCTTTAAGATGTCACACTCTCTCAACCACCATCATATGCAGCCTATCAAAAGTATTTTAGGTGTCCGATTTTTCTCAGCAGCTTAACGGGCTCACTGGAAGCAGGAAATTGTATTTATCCAGAGTCTATTATCTGTCAATCTCTGCAGGATATAGAAGGAGCCACTCTTTTATTTTTGATGAGAAAATTGAGAAAGGAATTTCTACCACTGTTAGATAAACAAGTCGGGGTGAGATGGCACCTCTGCAGCTGCCCTCTCCCTGCTCTATAACTGTCATCAATTCTGGGCTGACGGAGGGTAGAAAGGTGACTTAAGTTCTCTGAATCCAGAGGCGTGCCTCACATACTCATTGGTTCCACTGACTGCTCAGTTTTCTGTCCCTCACGAACTCAAAGCCACCAATCTTATCTTCAGAGGTAAGAATTTTTTTTCAGAGATTTCTGCCTCTTCCTCCTTTTACAATCATGTGTTCTTTCTCTCACTTTGAATATATTTATGTTGAACCTTCCATATCCATTTTTTTTCTGTTTACACAATATAAAACAAAACTCCTTGACATTGTAGAGCTTGAATTTTTCACCCAGAAGATAAAGCACAAAACATATATGATTGTGTGTACCTGTTATTCCAGCTGATTGGGAGGCTGTGGTAGAAAGATTACATGAGACCAAGAATCCAAGGCCAGCCTTGGTTATAGACAGAGCCTTTCTCAAAACTGGAAAGCCACATGGAAGATGTATTACAAGGTAATAAATGCTAAGAAAAAAAAAAGTAGAGAGCATGGTGATAGGGTAGAAATATTCATTTCTTCCTGTTACCATTATAAAGCCCCCAGACAAAACCATCTTAAGGAAGAAAGGCTTATCCACCTCAAATTCCAACTTCTAGTCCATCATTGCAGGGAAATCAAGGTGGCAGAAACTCTAAACATCTGGTTATATGATATCCATATTCAAGAACAGAGAGCAATGAATTAATGCTATGTTCAGCTCACTTTCTCCCATCCTATAGAATCCAGGCCCCAACCCCAAGTAATAGTACTGTCCACCTTTAGATTGGGTCACCCTACATCAATTAACATAATAAAGGCCATGCCCCATAGGTACAGACAAAGGCAAAATTGATCTAGACAGTTTCCCACTGAAACTTTTTCTAGGTGATTCTAGATTGTATCAACTTGACAATTAAATCTAACCATCACAATGGAGGATACAGTTAAGGACTTTATTTAATAGAAAGATCAGATTTGGGTTTATAGACAAATCGGTATTTGAATAAGGCCTTAAGGTATCTAGATATTTTCTTTCTATTGTAGCCAAGAAAATATAAGAGGATGACCTTCTTGGTGACAAAAGACAGAAACTGGCTGTATAATTTATAGTATAGATGAGCATAGACATGAATGCTTGTAATCCTAGCACTTGGGAGGTAGAGAGTTGAAGGATCAGGAACTCAACACCAGCTTTGGCTTCATAAAAAGCTTGAGCCTATCTTGTGCTACATACTACCCTTTAGCAAACCAAGAAAACTATAGAATGTATCTAGAAGATGTTGGTTGAATGAATGAACAAATGTGTAGATGGATGAATAAATGAATGAATAAAAATGCATCTTACAACATAGATCGATACTTCTACCTAGAAGTAAACTTGTTTTATCTATCTAGACATAAGTTTCTCATTATGTACATGTTAAACTGACTATATGGAATATGACTAGGCATGATATTCATATTTGTCATTTTGGTACCTCAGAAGGATGAGGCAGGAAAATCATGAGTCCAAGACCAGCCTGAACAACACAGTGAAATCATGTCCAAAGAAATCATAAAAAGAATAATACCTGAAAATACTTCATGTATACAGTGTGTGTTTGTCTAAAATGTATTCGATCTCATTGAAATAAGAGAAATGTTTAATTGTGTGCCATCAGACACATTCTCTGGGTCTCTTTTGGTATGTGTACTAAAAACACCTGACTTCACTTTGAATAGAGTCACAAGATAAAAAGAAGTACATAAATCTAATTTCAAAAGAGCAGAGGAGGAAGAGAAGAGAAGAGAAGAGAAGAGAAGAGAAGAGAAGAGAAGAGA
>NW_026596046.1:27350151-27410492 GCF_907164565.1 Psammomys obesus
GAAGAGAAGAGAAGAGAAGAGAAGAGAAGAGAAGAGAAGAGAAGAGAAGAGAAGAGAAGAGAAGAGAAGAGAAGAGAAGAGGAGGGAGAGGTGGAGAGAGGAGAGGAAGAAAAAGAAGAAGAAGAAGAAGAAGAAGAAGAAGAAGAAGAAGAAGAAGAAGAAGAAGAAGAAGAAGAAGAAGAAGAAAGCCTTAAGCTGTTGTATTTATAGCCACAGTATTTAGTGATTTCAAGGCCTTAGTACAGTCTTCAACTTCAAATGTCAACTTCTAGTTATTCTCTTTGTGGGACTTAATCTCCTTTATGGTGGCAATGTGTTCCATAACTCTCTGGAACCAAGATTGTCTTTGGTATTTATTGCTGGTCTAATGTATGTAAATCAGAGTTTTTAGATATGTCTTTAACCTTTTTCTTTTCTGAATTTGGAATGACCTCCATTGTGCTACAAATACAGAAAACTACATGTGACAATGAAAGTATTGAAAATGTACTTTTAAAATATTCTTATGTTCAGTTAACCAGTAAAATTACAGTTTTGAGAAATATCAGCTACTGTGTATTTTAAAGTTCATAGGAAAAGCCAGTATATGGACAGATCATTTATTCTTAGGTCATTGATTATAAAACACATTCTTTAAGTCCTAGGAGACAAATGTGTTCATGGTTCTATGAGGTAACAAAACATCAGTAAAGAATAATTACTCACTTCAGTAAAAAAAAAAAATAGATAACACTTTCTTTAATTACTCTATCAATTTGAATCCATTTTCCATTTATTTTCATAACTATTATAGTTTGTTCAACAGAACTATTGCATTTTCAATATAATTACAGGGAATAACTTTGTAATTTACCAAATAATTATTTAAAGACATATATTTAATTTATGCTATATTTATAATCAAAAGCATAAAGAAATCAAGTTAATGTTTATAAAAGCATTTTTATTATTATCTAAAGTGCCAAAATATGTTATGACAACTTTATCAGTTATTCAATATGTTTTTTTAAGCCAAGAAAGTAACAAAATCTGTGCTTATTTCCACTGGACTTCAATTATTCTCTTTCTGTAATATTTAGTAACTAGCGTATTAATTATATTTTATATATACTATAAGCATTTTGCTGAATATATAGTCAATAATATTCATAAAGAGTCTATCAATCATTTCTTTATAATACTTTATAGTCAGCAGATAATTTGCTCTTGCTGTATCTTTCCACAGTTAAATAAAAATAAACATTTCAGCTCTGTTGGTCTCTTTGTGGAGCTCCTGTCCCCTCTAGGTCTTTGTATCTCCCCCTTTTTCATAAGATTCCCTGCGCTCTACCGAAAGTTTGGCTATGAGTCTCAGCCTCTGTTTCAATATCCCTTGAGTCTTTCAGAGGCCATCTGTGGTAGGCTCCTGTCCTGTTCCCTGTTGTCCCCTGCTTCCGATGTCTATCTCCTTTGTTCTTCTGAATGAGGATTGAGCATCGTCCCTCGAGTCTTCCTTGTTGTTTAGCTTCTTTAGGACTATAGATTTTAGTATGTTTATCCTATATTACAAGGCTAATAACCACCTATGAGTGAGTATATACCATGTGTAAGACCATGTGTGTCTGACTCTTCCTAGGATACCTCACTCAAGATAATCTTTTCTAGTTCCCACCATTTGCCTGCAAATTTCATGATTTCCATGGGGACCCTTCAGAGACTAATACCCTAAACAAGATACCCCAACCAAGGACAATGCATGAAGAGGACCTAAAACTCAGACTCAGATGTAGCCCACAGACTCAGTATCCAAATGGGGTCCCTAGTAATGTGAACAGGGACTGTCTCTGACCTGAATTTAATGGCAGGCTCTCTGATCACCTCCCCCTGGGGGGGGGGGGCTTGCCAGACCACAGAGGAAGACAAGGCAACCAGTCCTGAGGAGACCTGATAGGATAAGGTCAAATAGAAGAGGAAGATGACCTCCCCTATCAATGGACTAGGGAAGGGGCACAGGGGGAGAAGAGAGAAGGAGAGTGGGGTTGGGAGGAGATGAGGGAGGGAGCCGCAGCCAGGATACAAATTGAATAAATGGTAATAAATGATAATAGTAAAATATATTAACATAAAAAATAAATAAACATTTTACAAACCAGGGTAAAATTCATTGCTTACAATACAAGAGTCCATGTTTTAAATGATGTTATAGTCTCCCATTCATTATAAAAGTTAAAGTGAAGGTGTCTTATTTTTTTATTCTTGATACTTTCAACACAAAAATACAACTTTCAACCTAGGGCAATGGAAATTCCCAGGAATCTATGAAGGTGACCCTAGCTAATACACCTAGAAATGGGAGGTTTGGAGGCTGAAATGGCCGTCTACTATAACCAGGCAAGGCTTCCCATGGATGGAATGGGACATCAAACCAGCCACTATACCTTCAACCTATAAGTTGTCCTGCCTGCAAGATATACAGGATTAAAGATAGAGCAGAATTAAGGGAATGGCCAACTGATGGTTGGTCCAGCTTGAGACTCATGCCATGAGAAGGAGCCTATCCCTGACACTGTTAATGATACTCCGCTATACTTGCAGACGGAAGCCTAGCATAATTGTCATCAGAGAGGCTTCACCCAGCAACTGATGCAAACAGCTGCAGAGATTCATAAGCAAACATTAGGTGGAGCTTAGGGAATCCTGAAGAAGAAGGGAAGGAAGAATTGTAGGAGCCGGGGTGGGGGGGTCAAGGACACCACAAGAAAACCTATAGAATCAAGTAACCTGGGTCCATAGGGTCCACAGAGTCTAAACCACCAACCAGGGAGCAGCATGGGATGGACCTAGGACCTCTGCACATATGTAACAGTTGTGTAGCTTCGTCTTTTATAGGACTCCTAACAGCAGGAGCAGAGGCTGTCTCTAACTCTGTTACCTGCCACTGGACTCCTTTCCTCTAGCTGAGCTACCTTGTCAGGCCTCAATGAGAGAGGATGGGCTTTGGTCCTACTGGGACTAGAGGTGCCAAGGGCAGGTTGGTACCCCTTGGGGGCTTCCCATTTTCTAAAGGGAAATGAAGGAGGAGTTGATTGGGGATGGGGAGATTGGGAAAAAGGACTGGGAGGAGAAAAAGGAGGGGAAACTGAATTTGGAATGTGAAGTAAATAAATAAATTAATTTTTGTTCATAAGGCTATACATAGAGATGATTCACATATTTTTTTTGTCAGTAGCTTCACTATCAGTTAATAACACTAGGTACCAGGAAATATGAAAATATGACAACATGGCCAGAGGAAAAATGTAAAAAGAGCATCTTCTGTCATTTTTTCCCCCATTGGCTTTCTAAAATGGTGGCATAAACTTTCTCGGCTCATCTCACAGTCTGGATGACACCTTAACTGTATTTTTCATCCTTTAATGTCAAGAGTATCCAGATGCACCCACCAAATGATTGTGGTTCTTCTCTCTTTTCTAGAGTAGCAGTAATCATGAAAATGAGCCCTGGGCTCTGTATAAGAAAGGAATGCACTTGTATTTCTCCTGGCTCAACATAGCTATCTCTCCTATCAAAGGGGATAGGCGGTCATGCTGCAGTCAAATATGAATGACAACAACCTGGGGACACAGATTTAGGTTACCCCAAATTCCATTTTCCAACTAAAAAAATAGTTTTATGAAGTTTATTATATTAACAGAACAAAGAAAATCATAAATCACGACAGTCTTCCAGTCCATTGGTGGAAGCGTGTACTTCTTATGCTAGTGTAATAATCGCTATGAAGATGAACCCTGGGCTCTGTACAATCAAGGACCGCACCCGTGCTTCCCCTTACTCAACATAAAAATACAGTTCTCCCCTCAAAGGGGATAAGAACTCTATGCTTTGCTGTACCCTGATTCTGACCAGTTACTCATCATGAGCTCACTAGTGCTTAGGGGCCCGTCCTCAGATGAACAAAACTGAAATTCACATAGGATTGCCAAAAAGACCTTTGCTTCTTTAGCAAAAACCAATAAGCTCTTCAAATATTTAGAAAGCAAAGTTGATTAAGGTAGAATCCTCGCTGCCGTTTACAAGGGAAAAAGTGTACTAATTAAAATTATTTTCGGTTGTTGATACATAGCTAATTGCATTTGTTTTTCATTTTCCGTTTTGCCTCCCTAGGTTTAGGCTTCAGTATTGCCGGAGGGGTGGGGAACCAGCACATTCCTGGAGACAACAGCATTTATGTAACAAAAATTATAGATGGTGGAGCTGCACAGAAAGATGGAAGGCTGCAAGTAGGGGACAGACTACTAATGGTGAGTGTGACCCAAGCAAAATGGTGCACAAATTTACATGCTTCTTTGTCTCACTGCGTGAGTGTCCTAGCTTGGAAAGATGTAACAAAATACCTAGACTAGATGGTTTAAACAGCAGACACTTATTTTCTCAGAATTCTAAAGAGTCTTACTTCATTTCTACTAGGGCATTCCTCCAAGTTTACAGATAACCACCACCTGATTACATCTCACGGCCCTTGCAATGTGCTCTTGCTGACAAAGTTTGATTTTTGATTTTTTTTCTTCTTGGCTAGCAATCTTAGCAGATTTGTGTCTTGCCTTTAACTCATTTAACTTTCATTACATACCTGTGCAGCCACGGAGATTAGCAAGCACCTGGACTGTAGAAAGGAAAAAAAAAATGAGCTTCATAGAATGAATGGGAAAGCCCTAGTGTTGGGAAAACATGCTTTGGCATTTGGCCAGCATCTGAAAGAAAAGGAGATATAAAGATGGGAAAGAAAAAGCAGGCAGACTTAGCAACGCAGCATGGTGAAGTCTCCATGAGCTGCTATACCCTGGGACAGGCTTTTGGGAAAGAGAAATATAGTTTCTTATTAAGAAGATAATTATTCTTCCCATTTACTTAGCATGTTCCCAAATGAATCTGTTTTCATGAGCAATGATCTCCTGAGCAGGTGATTGACAGACACAGCAGGATAACTGCTTAAGACAGGAGACAATATGCAAAGTTTGACTCTCTGGAGTATATCAGAATGTCAGTTCTCTACCCAAGGGCTGGACATCTTGACCAAGAGAAAATATCCTTCCTTTAATGGGCCTCAGCAAAGCCCTGAAACCTCCAACTTTTCACATGAAAATGTATATCCTCAGGGAGTGATTGTGATGCTCTTCTTCTGCCTAGAGTTACCAGGGAAACCCAGAAATGGAGTCAAAAGGCTTACTATGAAGGAAGAGTTTATTCAAAGTTACAAGGACTCCAAGATCTGATAATGCCTGTCTAGCTACATAAGATGAATTATATCCCCAAGGAGCCATTATCTCCTCTTTCTTTATGAAAAGTTTTAGAGGAAGAGTGGGCTTTACAATTCAACAGAAAGATCATTTCATGATATATGGAAGTTTAGGAGATTAAGCATCAAAGTTTTCTATTAGCTATTCTTACTTCTCTAGGCCCTGGAGAGTTTCTGTTTAATCCCCATGGTCCAGCTCATGTTTGTGAATAGCCTTTGTGCTGAACTCATCTCTCTACGAGGTATATATTAAGTTTCATAAACATCTCATACTTCTTTATAGGGTAACATGTATTTCCCATGACAGAACAATTTCAAATAAGCAAAAGAAAACAGGTCTAGTGACGCTTACTAATTTATCCATGATCCTAGTGTTAAAGATGAAGAGAAGTGGCTTTCCAGTTGATTCAATCTGGCTGTCAATGCATGTTTATCACCTCAAGTGACAAAGATTCCTGTGCATAGGTTGGCATTCATTTTGTTGAATCTGTCAATCAATTCTGTCTCTCTTTCCTTTGCTTATGATTTATTTAGTAGTTTAACAAGTACGTCATCCACCTGCCATTTCCCAAATGGTAGCTACTCTTTTTTAATTTTTAATATTTTTGTTATTATTATTATTTTGTTCATTTCTTTTGCTGTTTATATTTAGTTCGACCCTAGGTCTCTGGTTCCTGGCCCTGCAGGTAGTGCCAAGCATCAGCTCCCTCACCACATGGCTCTCAAGCTGGACCAATCATTGCTTGGCCACTCCCACAAGCTCTGCACCACCTTCACTTCAGCGCATCTTGCAGGCAGGACAAATTGTAGTTGAAGGTTTTGCAGCTGGATTGGTGGCCGAATTCCTCCACTGGAAGCCTTGCCTGGTTATGGAAGATCATCACTTCAGGCTCTGTGGGGTAGCTACTCTTTAGGAAGGACCTCTACTATGAGAAAATATCCTATCAAATTGCACAGTCCAAAAAAAAAGAGAGAGAGAGAGAAAGAAAAAAAACACACCAATAAGACTTTCAGTCAATCTTGTTACCCAGAGTTTCCAAATTCTTTACCAACAAAAGTCATCACTATTTTTATTATCAAAAAGCTGTGAAACTGTTGTTTCTTTGTATGCTTTCCATATAAAAACTGATCTTTGTAATGTTGCATTTTCAAACTAGAAAAAATTATTTTAGGGACTTAAGATATTAATAACTAGGTTGTTTCCAGATTCTGGCTATTACAAATAAAGCTGCTATGAACATAGTTGAGCAAATGTCCTAGATGCCCCTCAACGGAAGAATAGGTACAGAAATTGTTGTACAGCTACACAATGGAATACTACTCAGCTATTAAAAACAAAGAAATCATGAAATTTTCAGGCAAATGGATGGAACTAGAAGAGATCATCCTGAGTGAGGTAACCCAGAAAGAGAAAAACAGGCATGGCATACATTCACTAATAAGCAGATATTAGCCGTGTAATATAGGACAGCCATCTATAGACCTAAAGAAGCTAAACACTTAGGAAGGATGCTTAAATCTCATTCAGAATGGCAAACAGGATAAACACCAGAAGTGGTGGAAGAGAGGAAACAGAATGGGAGCCTACTATGGAGATGCTCTAAAAGAATTCACCCAACAGGAGAACAAAGAAGATTCTGACTTTGGGCCAAACTTTGGGCAGAGTGCAGGGAGTCTTATGGAGGAAGAAAGGAGTGGTATTGGAGGGACATGGAGGGGGCAGGAGCCTTACAAGGAGACCAACAAAACTAAAAGATGTGAGCCCAGGAGGTCCTGCAGAGACTGATATAGCAACGGAGGTCCATGCATGAAGAGGACCTAGACCCCCTGCTCAGATGTGGCTAGTTGGCATCTCAGTCTCCATGTGAATCTGAGTGAGGGGAGCAGGGGTTGCCTCTATCATGAACTCAGTTGACTGAGTGGGACTGGGGGAGTTGAGGGAGGGGACTTCAATCTAGATATATAATGAATAAATTGTGAAGAAAAAAAAAGAAAAAACAAAAGAGATATGAATAACTTTTGTCTATACCAAACTTTAATTACTTGACATGATGACATGATAATAAAGTATGAAACCATCTTCAACATGCTGCCACATTGAAAATAAAGAGTAAACTTTCATTTTCAAGTACGGCTGCCTTAGGACAGGTGTCGTCTTTGGCATACTGAGCGTTTAGATGTAGCTTTCCCAGAATTCTTTTACCTGATGCTATTGGGAAGTCATCCTAGATCTGTCTGCTGATTTCTTGAAGCTGGGCCTAAATCTGTAGACACATTTTCATGTTCTAAGAAAAAAGATGCCTACATCCATATAATTCTACTAATGAATTTTTCTGATGCCATGGTATTTTTCCATGATAATTTTTATATTCATTGTAAAGATGATAATTTCAAAAAATCACTGTTCTAATAATGTGTTAAGGAATGAATTTTTTAAATAAACCTTCAACAATAATAGTTCTCTTCTATCCTAAATAAGGAAAACCATAATTAGTACTTCCAAGGCAACTGGCAAGTGCAATCTGGGAATAAAAGAAAATGGTTCACCTTAAAATATTCTGAAAGAAAAAAAAAAACTGACCCTGAGATTAAAATAAATAAACAAACAAACAAATAAAGACAATGAGTGAAGCTACCCTGAACACCAATTATCTCACTTCAGCCCCCAAGCTCTCTGTTTCTGCTCTCCTGCTACTCCATTTAACCCCAATTTCATAGTGTCTATTTTTCATGCTCTTTCTCTCTTCTCCCCCAAAGGAAGTGCACATGATTTAGACTCTGTGACTTACCAGCTGCAGCACACTGCGTATTTTTCTCTAAATAATCCATTCTTTCTGAAGCAGTTTACCCCACTTCCTTCATTTGGTCCGTAGGAAAATGTCCCCAATGTGTGATTCACTCAGAGTGCTTTAAGTACACTGGCCCCAAAATGAAACTCTGCATTGAGCTATGGCTTAACAGAAGAGCTTGCTTAGCAAAATCCTGAGAATGGCAACAAATAAAAATTAGTTTATATTAAACTATTAATTTTATTAGGCTTTTGTGGCTGTATACCCACAATTCTAGAAATCTCTAATCACCCTCCACCAAGTGAGACTACAGCTTTGAGAAAGCAGACATACTCTTAATAATACCCCCTTTGGCTCATGTTGGGCATCTCCTGATTCATACCATATAGAGTATACATTTCCTTGTAAGGAAGTTCTTATGTTTTAAAATTTAAATATGAAATGTCATCTCTATCTGGAACCTCCGAATATCACAGAAATCAGCTGTGTGAGGTGGCATTTCACTACTGATGAGACCCTTCTAAGAGTGGAAAGCATAATACTTCCCAACAGATACCTACTGGATTCTAACCACCATTACAAATTTGTTCTCGTGATGTTAAAAATTATTTTCTATAATTTTCTCCCTTTGTTCATATTCCTGCCCCTTAGAAATGGCAATGACTACTTCCATATATACATATATATGGAAATATATAGATATATAGATAAAAGTTTATATTGTATTGCAGTACAATACATCCCTGCCCATCTTTTAAGATGTTTGACACATTCCTCTCTCATTTCTGAAGTATTATTCATTTATTTGTTATAAATAAATTTCACTTAAAACAACTTTGGGTTCCTTAATATCTTATTCTTCACTTTTAAAGACATAGGCAGCTTTATACAACCTGAGCTTTGCACAAATTATGCTGTAAGGAAGAATTATGCTGTCCCCTTTGCCATAAGCTTCTAGTGTCTGAAATAAGGATGTATGGTTAGCTAGTCTTATGTTTCCTGGACACCCAAATATTTGGTGTATATTGTGTTTCTTTATGTAATGTTTTAATATCTTTTGCTTCATGGCACTAAATAACTACCAGAGACAGAAAATGTTTGTGAGTTATACTGGTAACTTAATGTTGAAGTCTAAGCAAATAGATTATTACTTGGTCTTGAATTTCTTGAAACAGATGGTCAAAAGTTGGCAACACTGAAGTTTCTTTTTTTTTTCAATCTTTCATGTAATTCCACACACTGTTTCTTCTTAAACCTTAGCAAGATGCTCCTCAGAGCCAAATAAATTATAAAAATGTAATCTTTTTACCTTTTCTTCATAATACCAGAGACTTTAAATCTGGTATCATTTGTCATTTTTGGAGCAGTAACATTAGTTGTTGGTTGTCAAGCCCTTGTCATGTTATAATTTAAGGTTTAAAATCTTACACTTTCCCCCCTATAACCTCTGCTTGACATTTAAAGAAAAAATGTCAGTGAGAGAATTTATACACTTCTGCAGAAAATGAATTCATCTCTCTTTTCCTTAAAAGGGAAGTAGTAAAAGGAGAAAGGAATGACAAAGGCATTGGAACCAAGTGGAAAAACACTGGAACCGGCCTTTGAAGAACTATATATTAGTCATAGTCAGACCCACTAATTCTTCCAAGTCACTTTAGGCAGGCCAGGTGCACCCATATTCATTTGTTTTGATCTCTATAGCATAGTACCACTGCGCTGGATTAGCATTTCTCAGTATGTTTTTAAATATTACTCATGTCCCCATCTTATTTTATTTTATTTTTCAATAGTATTTCTTTTTTTATTTTTTATTAATTACAGTTTGTTCACTTTGTATCCCCCCTGTAGCTCCCTCCCCCCCTTCCCAAGCCCACCCTCTTCCTCCTTCTTCACCCATGTCCCTCCCCAAGTCCACTGATAGGGGAGGTCCTCCTCTCCTTCCTTCTGATCCTAGTCTATCAGGTCTCATCAGGAGTGGCTGCACTGTCTTCCTCCGTGGCCTAGTAAGGCTTCTCCCCCCTCAGGGGGAGGTGATCAGAGAGCAGGCCAATCAGTTCATGTCAGAGTCAGCCCCTCTTCCCATTACTGTGTAACCCACTTGTACACTGAGCTGCCATGGGCTACATCTGTGCAGGGGTTCTAGGTTATCTCCATGAATGATCCTTGGTTGGAGTATCAGTCTCAGAAAAGACCCCTGTGCCCAGATTTTTTTGTTTTGTTGCTCTACTTGTGAGCTCCTGTCCTCTCCAGGTCTTACTATCTCCCACTTCTTTCACAAGATTCCCTGCACTCCCCCCAAAGTCTGGCTATAAGTCGCAGCATCTGCTTTGATTCCCTGCAGGGTAGAGCCTTTCAGAGGTCCTCTGTGGTAGGTTCCTGTCTTGTTCCCTGTTTTCTCCCTCTTGTGATTTCCATCCTCTTTGCCTTTCTGAATGGGGATTGAGCAACTTAGCCAGAGTCCTCCCTCTCAATTAGTTTCTTTAGGTGTACAGATTTTAGTATGATTATCCTATATTATATATCTAATATCCACTTATGAGTGAGTATACCTCTGTGTCTTTCTGCTTCTGAGATACCTCACTCAGGATGATCTTTTCCAGTCCCCCATGTTATTTTAAAGGACTCTAAAATCATAAAAGGTTGGGAAATTCTGAAACTTGTATGTAACCCTATTGAGACTCCTCAATGAACATAAATAAAATTCATATTAAAACAGAATAAATGAACATATAAAATTATATTATGAACATATATCAACTTATAAAAGAGCATATTAATGATCTGTGAAGTAGTCTACTCAAGAAATGTTTTTATACTAGCTCTGTAATTTTCAACCTTATTAATCATGGAATACTTTTGTTAAAATGATACTTATAAAACACAACTAGAATTCAGTGGAGCATGCTCTGAGATGTGTAAAAGGGTCTTAGTTTTATTCCTAAGCTAAGGATGTGGGAAAGACATCAAATGGGTTTGGAGAACAGGAAAAAAAAAAACTGCTGTTTTTCTGAATGGATATTGAGGATTTACATTGGTTAACTTTTGGTAGCTTTATAAAACTGCCTGGTTTTCTTTAAACATCAGTAACAATTGGTATTGTATTGAGGATAATGCAAATGTGTGGAAATTTTCTGAGTAAGAAACAGGTCATCCACTGATGGTGGAAACCCACCTTAGATAAACACTGGGAGCTGCAGTGTCATCCTTCCTCCAGGACAGACTTCCACAATTCAAACTGTGCAAGGAGAAACTCCTGTACTCCTCACACCTGCCCTTACAAGACACTTACTGCACTATTCTCAGTTGCAGTTCAGAGAATTAACTATTGATTTGTTTCCTTATTTGTTTTGTGGTGATAAAAATTGAATACGGGCCTTTGTGTGTAGAAGGCAAGCATGGCACAACTTAGCCACATGCCCGAACCCAAAATTATTTTAATAGCTCGCCCCACTGGCATGGATGAGAGGCACAAAAGTTGCCTCTCCTACATGCCAGGATCTTCAGATATGCATATGCACATTTTAACTACAGCCTCTGTGGCCGTGATAAATCCAGGACCTAAAACAAGTTAGGGAGCAAGGATTTACTTCATCTTGCATCTCTCAGTGTCACACTCCATCATCCCGCACAGTCGTCAAGCATGGTACGAGCATGGAGGGAGGAAGAGAAGAAAAGGCCGTGGAGGAATGCTGCCTACTAGCTAGTCCTGGTAGCTTTTCTATATCTGCTTTATTATATCATCCAGGACCACAGGCCCAAGGTCAACCCCATCCCCAAAGCGCTGGGCCCTCAGACATTAATCATGAATCATGAAAATGCCCCTGTAGACGTCCCCACAGGCCAATCTAGCAGAGGTATTTTCTCA
The DNA here is from genome assembly GCF_907164565.1 of Psammomys obesus. NCBI lineage: Eukaryota > Metazoa > Chordata > Mammalia > Rodentia > Muridae > Psammomys > Psammomys obesus. The sequence continues at coordinate 27,362,081 of NW_026596046.1, forward strand.
ATTGAGGTTTCCTCTTAGCAAATGACTCTAGTTTGTATCAAGTTAAAAAAAATAATAAGGTCATTATGTTAATATATTCTGCACAAGAAATAAACATAAATGTGATCAATATTAATGGAATTTCTTCCTTTACCTCATGAATTGCCATGGGCTTTACATTGCCCTGTCCATTTGATGACCAGTGCTATGGAGGAAGCTTCAGTCAATCAAAATACCTTTCTCATATTCTGTTCTTTCTTTCTATGAAAGGAAAGATTAAGAAATGTATGAATGATTAATGGGGGAAGAAATTCATCAGCTGGAGCTTTGATTGTGCCTTCTAAGCTGAGGTGACCCAGGGTTCCCTTTCTGTCTGAGGTTTTCCTCCTTATATTCTACCTGGCACAAACTGAGCATCCAAATAAGTGTGTATAGTTGCTTGGGTGACCTTCAAGCCACTTCTTTACCTCTCTCATTAACACAAACATAAAGCAAAAACTCAGAGCTGTCCCACTCTTTCAATAAAGTCAAGACTTTTGATCCCTTTGGACATGGCATAATCATTATTTTATAGCATATTTAACTCATTTCAACCCTCATTAAGTGCCAGATACTTAAAATGCTTTATATGGAAGAATGCAAAAAGAAAAAAAGAATATGAATTTGTCATTCCCCTTGAAAAGATTAAGAGCAGATAAAAGAGAGACTAGGAACTGCAGGAGTAAGCATGAACATGGTAGGGGTGACAGCAGCCCCCACCAGGAAGAAGCTGTTTCTAGCCTCATGCTCAGCAGCAGCTCAATGTCTGACTATGATTATTTGTTTTTTATCTGCATAGCATTTCTTTAATGCAGGGTTTCTGCAAGTTCATGGTATTATTTCTTTATCATAAACACAAAGCACCAAATAAACACAAGCATTATCTTCATTTGACACACAGAATTCCTAGTAAATGTATTAGGTGACTCAAAATCATAAAACTAAAAACTGAAACCAATTTGATTGCTTTCAAAGTCACCAGAGAAACATTTAAGCTTTGACCCATTTATAAGTGTTTTTAATCATGAATCATTTCAATAAAGTAATAACATACAAAACACAACTAAATTTGAGGAAGGCCTCCATTCCTGAAAACACTCAGGTTTAACCACGTTAAACACATAGTCAGTGTTTCTAATCAATTTAAATAGTACATAAGACACAGTCCTCTTTGTCATTCAGTTTCATATCACTCCTGAGATTGCCTTATGTTGTGTTGTGACTTTAGAATTCATGGGAAGGACCAAAGACTTAGACTCAATTCAAATTTAGGTTAAATGAATTTATTCTTACTGGTAGCAGCAAGACAGCAACCTGAGAGCCAAACAGCATGCACTACAGGGTCTCCCTACCTAGTTTCCATTCTTCTTTGTTTAGGTTGTTTTTGTTTTTGTTTTGCCAAACTAAAGTTAATCTTATTATAAAAATACAGATGCATATATACTATTGAAAGCATTACAACTGAGAAAATACTGATTATCCAAAAATAACCATATCCACATACTTCTTATTTATTAAGATGTATTATTTCAGAAGAAATATTTTATCTCAATACTTTATTTCAATATACTGTAGAGGTTTTTTTTCATTAGATTATATATTTTTATTTTCTTGTCATTGAAGTTAATGCATTGGATTGATCTTCTTAATTTATAACCAACTACTTTTGTCTCCTTTTTAAGAGCTAACTGTAGAGTTTAGGATTTTTTTCTCCAGTGTTTCTCACTCACACTCTTTTGGGTACTGTCTTTCTTGGTAACCCTGTGTCCATAATCATCATGCCTATCTTCTTCCCTGGACGTGAATAGTCTTGCATGAAAATTAAATGTCAGGTATTCATTCAGTCTACACAGCAGAATCCTGCTCGTTACTGCTTCTCCACCCCCCTGCACCCACGTTTACACCGTGATGTAGATGCTCACTCACACTGATCTGATTTTCTACAAAACTGTCCGGGTTCCCTTCCCAGAGGCTCCCAGCACCTCCTTTATCAGCTGCTTTGCCACCCTGATATGACGCTGCAGTTCCATGCCATCTCATCTGTGGAGAGAATGAGTCATCTTACCTCCAGCTTCTTGTTCTTGGCCTCAGTCCTCTGCAGTGTTGCAAGTATGAGAAGACGCTGCACATACGCCTCCTCCTCGGAGTGCTTCCCACAGACAACATCTTACTCAATCATACGCCACCTCTTCCCCTGAAACCAGGCCAGTTGGTCAGCGTTCACCATGAGAGTCAAATACTTGATGCAGAATTAAAAGAAAAAGTCAAAAGACCATGGAAAACGCCAGGAACAGCTAACTAATCAGTGTAATGCCTCTTCTGAATGCAATCATCTGCAGCGGTAGGCCCTTTATGTTGAGAGCTCATAGTATAATACACACACATACTTAACCCAAACAAACCCAATTTGTGAAAAACAATTTTGAAGACTTCAGCACAAAAGAACACTTTTTGGTCCAAATCTTGTACTACTCTGATTTTTTTTTAAAGGCCACACAGAAGCTTCATCAGAAGAACCCTAATTAAACTCATGAGTTCACAGATGTTTACAGAAAGATGATCAGCATGAAAACTCTGCCAAGAAATCCTGTTTCCTGGGAAGTGAGGTGGATGATGAGAATACAGAGTACCAAGGTTAAGAACCAACATTAAGGCCATTATATACTTTAAAACACTTTGAAGACACTGACTATTGCTGTTCCTATTCTACAGATTACAAAACTGAAGGTTAGAAGGCTGAATGGGTTTTCCAAAGTAACAGAGCTGGGAACCATCAAGACAAAAAGCTCAAATCTCAGTCCATGTGAAAGGAAGCTCAGGTCTCTCTCTCTCTCTCTCTCTCTCTCTCTCTCTCTCTGTGTGTGTGTGTGTGTGTGTGTGTGTGTGTGTGTGTTATTCATGTGTGTCTGTTGAGGCATGCTCATGCAGTGTCATGATATGTGGACAGAAGACAACCCTCAGGTATTGGTCCCTGTCTTTTTTTTTTTTTTAACAATATTTAAAACAGACTCTTTTTGCCATTGTGTAAGCCACTCTAACTGGTTCCCACACTTCTGAAGATTCTCTTGTGTCTGTCCCCCATCTGCCTCTAGTGCATTCTGGGATTCCAGAGGCTTGAGCTTCTGTGTCTAGTTTTACCTGAGTTCTAGATCCGTACTTGCAGCATGCCTTTTTACCCGCGAGCCATCTGCCCAGCCTCAAATGCATGTGCTCTTACTTAATCACTCGGTCTCTTGCCAATACGAAAAAGTATCTGCTCCACGACTTGTCATGTCAGTACTTCAATTCTTCTGCCACCAAATAAAGAACAACCAAGCTGCCACTATCTTAAACTAACGCTTAGCAACCGATACGCTCTCTTTCCATTCATCTGCCTATGTCTACCTTTGACTTAAATTCCCATTCTTGTCTAAATATTTTCTTGGTTGTATATGAAGTCTGTCCTTGAAATCTCTAATATCTTTAATTGGGATTTAATATCGTCAATGTTTAACATATGGCGTTGGCCATATCTTTCTTTCACTGATAATCTAACAAGCTGTATGACTGATGCACCTGGGGAGATAGATAATGAGTCAAAATGGAACCTTGGTGTCACCTGCAATCTGATCCAGTTACTTCACAACCCATGAGGTCTCCTTCCATGCCCTTGTCATTTTTGTAACTTCAAAATCTGTCCCTGTTTTGTTTTTACAATGTAGATGTTTCTAGTGCCATGATCACAACACTCAGAGATACCTAGCTTAGGCAGACAGATTTTTAGAGAAAACATCCATGTCTATCCATATATTCTACTGCTGAGCACAATCACTTAATTTAGTCACAAGTTCTTACAATAAATGAATCATCAAAACTAAGATTTCCAATGGATGGCGAGATGTATTAAAGTTCCTTCCATTTGTATATATACCTTTGATTTTGTTCCATTGTGTTAGAGTGACGGAGCATAGGGTCATCACTGATCACAGTAAAAGTGTAGTCATTTTTCCAGCTTTTGTAATACTTGGTCACATATGTGTTAAGGAGAAACAGAAAGGCAAGCTTCAGAAAGGAACTTACTAAAATTACCCTTCAGAAAATGAGCTTTAACAGGAGAGAGAATGCCTTCAAACACAGAAACCATTGCTGGGACTTGAGTGGGAGAACATAAGAAAAGAGAGTAAATAAAAGAAATATAGTAAATAAAATAGAGGTGGCATGATGGGCCATGAAGGGCATCACAGACATTGTAAAAACATTAATAAGAAAATTAGCTTGAAGTAAAAGTGTAAACAAGATATCTGCTCTGAGCAGCCTATCAAAGGGACCTGAAGTGGGAGAGGAAGAAAGAGAAAAATATAAAAACATATGAGAGAACCCCTACTTTTATATTTTTGCCCATTGAGTAAGGAGCCTGGCTATAGCTTCAAGCTGGTTTCAAGGCAGACACTAGAGCTCTTTGTTCAAGAGACAGGGATAACTTTGTTTACAAATTCCCATTCTGTGGATGGGAGCTATGGATCAGAGCAGCAGGTGAGGTATGACCTGGGTTCTTTTCAGGCTGCACACCGGGTCTTAAAGTTACGGGCCCAGCTTTTACGAAGAGACTCTATTCTCCAAAAGACAGAGAGAACAAACGAACAAAACCTAAGTGTGAACGCTGAGAAAAGTCTTTCAATGGGCCTTTGACCCAGCTGGTGCATTTGCCATTTGAAGCCTGTGGAGCCACTTTGTTCTAAGTTAAGCACTTTAAGTGTCATTTTTTTCTCATCTGTGGAATGGGTCAAATTCTTAAAATTACCTATGGACCTAGAAGGAAAAAAAATAAATATTTTATTTGTTTAAAAATATATGACAGGAGCTGAAGAGTTGGCTAAGCCACCAAGGGCACTTTCTTCTCTTGCAGAGGACCTAGGTTCTTTTTCCACATCAAGCTCATCTATAATTCTAGTTCCAGGGATCCAGTGTCCTCTTCAGATCTCCGTGGGCACCAGTCACGCATGTGATGCACACAAAAACATACAGACAAAACACTCCCATAAATAAAAATAAATTTAAATATGTATATATGCATGGTCTTCAAATACGTGATGGGGAATATTAAATAAATGTGGGCCCTGCTATTTTTATTATTTCTCTCTAATAAGGTCTGCCATCATTATCTGTGTTCTCCGTATCTGTGGACCTTTTACATGTAATCCCTATAGATGGCCCTTATTCATCCCACAAACTGTAGGAAGGTGGACTAGTTAGAGCAGCGACCTGAAAGCTAAGGAAGCAGTGAAGTTGCTTGTAAGGAATGATCCCTAGGGCTAAAAGTACTTGGCTTGTGATTCTGCCTCAGTGACATGCACTAAAATGATGAGGCACCATGATAACCTATTAGAGAGCTTACATTTATTTTATTTTATGTTTATCTTACAGAGGACAGAAGCATCATTGCAAGAAGTTAGTATACGTAAAATAGGATAGAGCCTGCATTTATTTTGGGCTGTGTAGAAGGACTTACTATGGCTGTGATTATCAGCATTTATAATAAAATAACAGGAAAAATACTGCTACAGATCATATATGACTAAGGTACAAAGGAGAAGGAATGTGCAGCACAGCCTCGCTTGTCTACAGCTCCCAGTTTTCTGAGTAGTACATGAAAGCACACAGTATCAGTCTCCAGCCAACCTGGAATATGACTCATCTCTTTCCACAGAATCCTCATGGAGCATGGGCCGTCTATTGTTATCACTTCATTCACACCTCAGTTATCAAGTAGATGTTACCATGATTGTATTTTATTGTTTCTTATTTTACTTAATAAGAGTCCAATGGTGATGAGGCTGGTAATTTTGTTATAATTGCTCTATTGTATTATTATTTATTAATCTTTGACTATGTTGAATTATTGTGTGTAATTTGCAAGTTAAACCATATAATGCATTTGCATTCATATATATTATGAATATATATACATATATTGTTTCTATGAGCCAAAGTTTTCTCTGTCGCTCAATATAGCTTAGACCTGACTCTGTATCTCAAGCTAACCTCGAATTATACATTTTGAACAATCATTTCCATTTCCCCATTGATGCTGTCTTTCTGGTCGTATTATGTTAAAAACCAGTAAGTGCTGCACAAATCCAGTGTGACTTCCCTGCCATGAAGCTATAATAACACTTGCTATAGGCTTCTCTTTGTAACAACAAAGAGGGGTGCGTTGCTGGTAACACTTAGAGAATTGTGAGGCATTTAAATATCCTCACTGTAAATCCTTATGTTACATTAACACTCTTTCCTTCAGTCACTGGCTATACCTCCTGCTATGAAATCATATGTATAGCGTGCACAGGTGTTCGGTTCAGTTCTGAACCCTATGCACAGACACACAGACACACAGAGACAGAAAAAGAGAGACAGAAAAAGAGAGAGAGAGAGAGCTGATGGAGTGCTGCCATGAGAGCAAACTGGTACATGTTTCAAGGGGGACTTTCAGAACAGATATTAAAGATTGTAAAAATGCCATTGTAGTTGGGTCTATGCTAAAATACATCCAAGCTTAATAACTACACATAATTGTTTGTCACAACATTATTTATAGAAGCAACATACTAAGAGCAAACTAAACAGGCTCTAGCAAGAGATTATTGAAATTGTTATAGCCGTGCAAAGCAGTAAAAACGAAAGCCATGCTGCTAAATATTAATGAAACAGACAACCACTTGAAATCTTCCACACAGCTTCCAAAATAATGTATACAAAATGGTTACACTAACTTAAAGAAATATGTAAAGAAGGAATCTGGTGGATTATTTTTGTGGGTTTTTTTCTTTATATTTTCTTTAATTGTTATACAACGCTTTTGGAGTATTCTTTCTTGACTGAGTTGCTTTTGTGTTTGTTCTTTGCAGTGCTAGGAACTGATCCAAGGCCCTCAGATGTTCTCAGTAATTTTTTTTCTTTTTTTCTTTTTTTCTTATTATTATCATTTATTCCAATTTATTCAATATTAGCTGTGGCTCCCTCCCACGTCTCCTTCCAACCCGACTCTATGAAGAAAGCTAAACATAGCAAGCTAATCCTTGTAACCAGTCTTTTCATAAAGTCACAATAAATCTTTAAAAAGTGGGGGAGGGACTAGAGAGATGGTTCAGAGGTTAGGAGCACTGCTTGCTCTTCCAGAGGTTCTGAGTTCAATTCCCAACAACAACATGGTGGTTCATAATTTCAAATATCATATTGTCTGCTTAGGCAGTTCTCTTTCACTTTGTAGGTAATACTCTCATATTGATCTTTCTTCCTTTTCAGGTAAATAACTATAGTTTAGAAGAAGTTACACATGAGGAAGCTGTAGCGATCTTGAAGAACACGTCTGATGTTGTTTATCTGAAAGTTGGCAAACCCACTACTATTTATATGACTGATCCTTATGGCCCACCTGATATTACTCACTGTAAGTACTATGCTCAGTGTCACCCTTAATAGCCCACTAGTTACACAAAGGAGAATGCCACGAAGCCATCTTCAGCTCTGCTTACAATTTCACTCTTGTCAAACTCTGGAAATACTTCAGGGAAAATATTCCATTCATCACTCCCATGTTGTTTTTGCAAGACCTTTGCTCATGTCTTGAAGGTGGGACACTTGCTGGGTTGGCGGGTCCATCACTAATGAAAAGACAGAGTGATTTCTTTTTTTGAAACGGGGTGACTACAGCGGTGTTGGGGCAAGACTCCAGTAGAGAATTTCTCAATGCCATGGAACACGAGTTCTCTCATGCCATTGCATTCCCTTGTTTTAGTTCAGATCTATGTAACAGCAGAGCAAAGTACAGATGCTGACAAAATAAGCCTGGATAGCTCTGCACTTCCTCCTAGGGAAGGGTGTTGTCCCCAGGAATGATGAAACCACCATTCTCAGTCATCATCATAGCTTTTATTTTTAGCTGAATTTGTTATAGTCTGTAGAATCAAGAAAATAATTGAGTCTGTAGCAGTGGGTGACGCAGGACTCCTAGGGCACCAGCTAACATGAGTCACCATTCTGGGGACCTTATCAAATGCACTTCTAGTTAGGCCTTGCACCCTCTCTTCTGTCTTCTAAGACTAAATTTAGAAAGGATTTACTCTTTCTGGAAATCTAATGGATATTTTTGTTGATATAGCTTGCTGGATTGGAAACGCTGAGAGTTCAATTATAATCGTGTGCACTCGGGATGCCTTCAGGACTATTAATTAGTACTATCACCTTAAGCAAGTTGTTGAATCTTAGATTTAGATGTTTCTCTTAAGAAAAATTTAAGAGCTGAATAACCTTATCTAAAGGTCCATTACCTTAGCTATTACTTTTTGAAATAATAGCTCTGAAATGTCTTGCCCTCCAACTGGTCTTTCTTTTTTCTTTTTTTTTTTTTTTCAAAGAAGACCTTAAGCTGAGATAAGACTTACCTTAGGATAGGAAAGAGTTTTGACTTCAGAGACTTTTGAACTGGATAAATTTAAAGGAGACAGCTTTGGGGGTCTATGAATCACTTTGTAAAGGGCATATAAATGAAATGACAGATATTTTTTTAAAAGGTAGAACAGAAACCTTCTAACCAAAGTAATTTAGCATGTGCTACGTACCTGATAAAGTAAGATGTGAGATGCAGAAGAACTACAACTATGGCCTCAGCAGCATGCCTGGAGGATTAGCCAAGAGCAACACAATTTGCAGAAATAAGAGGCAACATATACTGCCAGAAAAATAAAAATAAATATCCTTTAGAGACTGAGAAAAGGGAGATTTCCAATCTATCTTTGAAAGAACAGAGAAATTTCAAGTATAACTACCTTTTGAATTATACATCTGAGATGGAGTAAGAGATATAAATCATGGGTACTCCATACAGTAAAACAGTGGTACAGATGTCAAAAGCACAGGTTGTATCTGAGGATTAATAGCATGCATACAGAATGTTGAAATGGGTCAGTCTTATCAAATTGGTAAGAAAGAGAATGTATACTATGTCCCAAACAATAGTGATAGTGCAAACCATTTAAGGAAGAGAACAAGACAAAATATGGATTCAAGAGTTCATCTTAGCACACACAACAGGTTTGAGGAAAGAGTGGAAGGGAGCCCTCCTCAAGGAGGGCATCAGTGAAGAGGTGTCAATGCGATTAGGGAAGAACAGAAGAAAAATGCTTGAGATTGCAGGCTCCCCATGATGGAAGTATAGTAGGGAAGGCTTTATAGGAGAATTTATTCCTTGGGAGGCTTTTGCTTTTGATAATTGAATATTAATTTTGTGAAATGAATGTGAGACCTACAATTAGAAGCTAACATTTTTATTTCAATAGGAAATTAATCATTGTTCTGAAAAATGTTTGTCGGTTTGCTCTTCCAATTCTTCTCATCATCTAGTTATGCTAACTTGGGTTACAAATATAACTGTTATTACATCTTTTCAAATCTAAAGGTCACCAAGTGCTTATATATGGGAAATGCTAACAGAAAACAACTCACCCCAATTGGGGAACAAGAAAAAAATGGCATTTAGCAAAGCCTTTGTATTTTTAACACATCCTCTAAAGTATAACACACTGAATCACCTACATGAAAGATTTTATTTCGTTTCTTTTTCTCTCCCCAATTCCTTAGCTTATTCTCCACCAATGGAAAATCATCTCCTGTCTGGTAACAATGGCACGTTAGAATATAAAACTTCCCTGCCGCCCATCTCTCCAGGAAGGTACTCACCAATTCCAAAGCACATGCTCGTTGAAGATGACTACACCAGGTCAGATTGTGCTTCTGGCTTGATTGGGTTGATTATCATTTCATTTGTGTACCATGTCAGCTATTACTTAGGCAAAAAACCAAAGCTTCAAACTCTGTGTTTACCTTCAGTAAAAATCTTCAAATACTTGCAGACGTGCAATGGGATTCCCTGCTACATACTCACAAATCCCCTGTTGGGAAACAGTGTTATACATGTGTCCATCACAAAGTGATTTGCTAGGATTTTTCACATTTGGTCCTGTTTGAGGTTTACAGCCATTCTGTAGTGTAGGTTTCATTACTTGATGAGAGATGATCACACCAAGGCTCAGAAAGAAGGCAGTAATTTGTCAACACTGCCCATCTGGTTGTGAGAGGTCAGAACTGAAATGCTCCCATTCTGACTCCACTTTCCTTTCCTTGCTATCAATGGTGACCCATACTTAGTGGAATTTGGTAGTTACCCAAATCTCCCTCTAGTGAAAATGCTATGGGTAAAAACGAGGTGATTTCAGTTCCAAAGAGTTTGAAATTAACACACCATGTAATTCCAACAGGGAACTGGGCAGGAATCTCAGAACATGCCACTGTAGTACTCACACTGAGTGACACCACTTGCCACAGCACCCTAAAAAAAAAATCGAGTTCGACAGTTCACAGTTCACAGCTTCATTTATTTAAATTATTTCCAGTAAGAATCCAACAAATATTGAGTGAAAAAATAAATGAATTAATTATTTTATGGGTGAATAAAAAAAATGTTCATATTTTTTCTTTGTGTTTTTAAACATTTTGTTCCAGAATTTGTATATGCTTAATACATTTTGGCAAAAAAAAAAAAAAAAAAAAGTGACACTATGGTTATGAAACAAAAATCTCTCCCAAGAGAGTTAGCTCTCTTTAAAAGTATAGCCCTGGTGAGTTGACTACGTTCTTTTTTTTTTTTTTTTGTCTTTATTTTTTATTACTCTGCTGTATGCCTTCAGTATGAAAATAATAATGTTTTAATTATTAAAGTGAGCTTTGAGGCAGTCCATTCCCTTTGATTTTTTTGAGAAATTTTAACAATTGCTGTTGATTTTTTAACTATTTTGTAAGAACTGACAACTGAAGCTAACTAATCCCTGGGTATCAATCATTTTGATGAAAGGGGAGTTGACTGCTTCCTAATGGAAGGCCACACACACAAGAATTTACGGGGAGCATGAATTAGCCTTGGTGGGCACACAAAATGGAAAACGTAGTTTTTGAAAGAAGACATAAAATGGATCTGGGAGGGATCAGAGGAAGGGTGAACATGGTCAAACCACACATAAAATACTCAAACAATTAAAGACTCTCTCTCAGAGTCCCTTTAGACTGACCTACTTCAGAATGACCAATGTAACAGCCTATAGTGAAAATTTAAACATCTTCAAATGTGTACTTAGATATAACTGGAGGTTGACCTTGACTTTTCAAAATAAGTTCATAGTTTACATATTTCTCTGTAATTTGTTTTTTTATATTTTTTTTAAATAAAAATGATATTAAGGAGCCAGGCAGTGGTGGCACACACCTTTAATCCCAGCACTAAAGAGGCAGAGGCAGGTGGATCTCCAAGTTTGAAGCCGGCTTGGATCTGTAGAGTGATTTTTAGGACAACCAGGGCTGTCTCGATAAAATGAGATTGTGTGTGTGTGTGTGTGTGTGTGTGTGTGTGTGCGCGCATTTGTGTGTATTTTCTCTATATTTATAGCTATAACAGTAGAGACTGGTTGTTGTGGTTTTATACCCTGTCAGTCTTGACAAAGTAGAGGAGACTTCATGCTACCATGTACTTCCTCTTTGGCTTTTCTGTTCTTTGGCATGCGTTTTTAAATGATTAAGCATTTCCTATTTATTTTGCAATATCAGGTTGCTGAACTAGCACCTTATATCTGTAGCCAGGAAACAAAATGTTTGGAAGCTGAAAATGTGCATCTTTGCAGACTCTTTCCTGTGCGGGGATGTCTGAGCTCTTGTGTTATTAATTAAAATGAGGACCATGGCAAAGATAATCCTTAGGCTTCCTGAAGCGTACTGTAAATATAGACACCTTTCAGCAGCAGAGCAATCATCTGTTTGCTTTCAGCCTACCACTAATGCTGGGACTGGTTTTAATTTGAGATGTCATTATATCTTACGAGGATCCACAATAAATTAACATCCATTAAAGCTTCTTTATAATACTGGCCATTTGCTAGCTGTTTAACATACTCTTCTTCCAAAAGCAGAGATACTAGTGAATTAATAAATTAATTGATTAATTAAACAATTAAAAACGGAGAGATGGAGAAATTAAGCTTCACTCAAAGGGAATTTGTAGTTGCATAGCTTTTAAGTAGAAAAAAAATCTTTGTTCTCTGGCAGTTTCAAAATTCAACTAGAAAGCATTTAAAGATTTTCTCTTTAGTATCAAAATGAAAATCAACTTAAATAAACTTCATCAGAGAAATGCATGGCTGGAAAGGGTCTGAGTGGTCTGTCAAGCTATAAAGTCAGTCAGTCAGGTGAGACCTAGCTTTAGCTCTCACTAACTATGGCCTTGGGTTAATCACCGAACATCTGCACACTTCAGCTTCCTCATCTCTGCAAGGAAGGAGCCTTTGGGTTTATCTCAGCGGGTTGTACCGATTAAACGAGAAAATAAATGCAAGCAACCTAGAACCAAGCACAGCAGGTAGTAAATGCGTGAAAGATGTCTGTGTAGAGCCCCTTTACTTATTATAATTCACAGCTGACTTTACAGTCATACAGAATGTTCTTGCCAACAGATAGTCTCTTAGTCAGCCCGCAGTATTGCGTGCCTCATTGTCTTCCTTCCTGCTTTGACCCTGTTCTGTTTCCATGCAAGATATCCTCGCTGATAACCACACGAAATATTCTAAATGTCTGGTGACTGTGAAGTAAAGCCTCAGCTCCTACCTGCACAATTTCCTCTGTGCACTCTGTCAGCGCTGGTGTGTCCTGCCTTACGCCCCAGCTGAAAACTTTGTCTGGGTCAGAGATACTCACTCAGAGATAGATTCAGCATTTCACTCATTGTATTAAACTAATATTTCGTACTAGAATAAGGCACTAAGGATCTAAAAACTGTTTAATTGAAGGGGAAAAAAGTACATAAAGCAGTTTCTAGTCCTTCCGCTCCAGGAGATTTTTCCATAAAGACAATTTTATTGTTTCATAACCTTGATGTTGTATATTCTGGTTTTACTTTTTTCTTCTTTTGTAAAATAATTATCACAATTAATAGCAGTTATCATGCCCTTGTTTGAAAAGTAAATTCTGTCAAATTTCTGTCAGTCCCTATCCTTTCTAACTGCCAAATATCTTTTGGTTAACGACAAATTAAGGTTTCCTTAATTTTTATGTCTATGTAGGTGTGTATGCCACATGTGTGTCTGTGCCGTTTGAGGTGAGCAGAAGGTGTAGATTTCTCTGGTAGTGGAGTTACAGAAGAAACTGTAGCCACATGATGCAGGTGCTGGGAGCTAAACTTAGCTGCAAGTGTTCATAACCCTCCAGTCCTTGGTTGAAGTCCAGAGAGTAACAGAATTCAATCACTACTGTTCGGTGGCGCATTATCAGAGATCCCTGATACCATCACAGGAATTTATAAGCGAGTTTGAGGTTTATATAAACACCACAGGAACAGCCATAGGAGCAAATGAAGTTTGACATAAGAGGTGACCTTGATTCTGAACTTGAAAGTATGTAAGTATTGATCAGAATTATGAACACAGACATTTGTCTTATAAATAGCTTGGATATGTTTAAAGAGGAATATAAACTAAACATATGTATATGCATATATACATATATGCTATATGATCTCGATGTGATAGTCTTGATGTTTACAAATTAAAAAAGAAAAAATCTAAACCAAGTTAAGAAAATGCCTCATGTCATACAGCAGAATCAAAGTTAAGAATTCCAATCAACTTGTCCTTAAAGATTTCCTCCCCATATCCACACCCTTTGTCTCAGAGATGATTTTATGGCCAGAGTCCTGGCCCTGTCACTCAATACTTACACAACTGTTCAAATCACTTAATCTCTATAAACTTGAGTTCCTCAGCTGTAGATTTAGGATAAAGGATCATTTCATTTCTTCAAGGAACTATACAGTTTTAATATAACAATAAATTACGTTTATCTTTAGAAGATTACATGTGCTTGATATTACCTTTGAGTTAGGTATTCTGTTTGAGGGCTTGTTATATTTATCTGAAGGAACAAATCAAAGATTCAATCTCTAATGATGAGTTTGGCAAGCAGGGAACCATTTCTATAAAAGAGAAATCTTTAACAACCTCCAAAGTCACATCAAACTGGAAACATCTGATTCTACATGTCTAGTACACTTTTCAGTCTGCTGTAAGAATACAGACTGCTGTATTCCTCTGATTTACACTCCCTCTTTTATGGATAGATGGTAAAGATTTTTAAGCAATTTTGACTAGAATAATGCTACCATGACTTAGTTTGTCTCATTCTTATTAGATTTAGAAATATTTTTCTACCAATTTACGAAAGGGAACCTAAATATAGCAATAGAGTAGAGTCTCTGTGATGAAGAAGTCAGCTGGATGTGATAGCTCAGTGTTATAATCCGGTACCTGGGAGGCTAAGGTAAAAGGGATGCCATGAGTTTGAGGCCAGACTGGGCCACAGTGTGAGACTTTATCTCAAAAAAATAGAAGTTTTGAAAACTAATCGTGCTTATGTGGCTTTTGAGTCCGATTTATAAGCTGTCAGCATTGGAAGGGCCATAACTATATATAGTTTAATCTGCTGTCACATGATGGGGGAGAAGCACAGGCCTAAAATGAACAATCTGCTGGCTTGCTCTGGTCCTCCACTTCTAAGGAGTGGAGCCCGATTTAGAAATGATGTCGTTGAAGATGCAGCACAGTCTTCGTTCTGTCTCTTTAAGCTGAGGAAGGATCTGAAAGAAGAATTGAACAGTCATCACACGGGCATCGCCTGTGAGTGATGACAACTTCACCGGTTCCCTGCCATTACCCACCCCTCCTCATGCCACCACATCCTCCCTCGTACGCGGGACTGTGAACTGCATTTGTTCCCCATCCAGATCAGCTGCTTGAGCGTAGCCGAGTCCTCAGGACTGAGTTTGCTGCAACAACAAATTGGAATGCAAAATGAAACTCTTACTAGGCTGCTGTTTCCTAATGAATGGAGTGAGTGTCGTTATGAAAATCAGGGAGCCAGACCACTGTGAGAGATACTCATCCTATTGCTAGAAACTAAGTTCACACAATCTTAAAGACACGTATATACCCAACTGCCTATTGACCATACTGTAGAGTGGGCTTTCACATATTTTGGTTGCTCAGAAAGCATAACCTAAATAAAATCTCTGGATAGAGTCCTGGTATATAGAAATAACTAAGAACAACTCAGGATCCTGACTGATGCTCATCTGTTTTATTTGCCCCCTAAACTACAGACTACTAAATCACTAGGTATATTTCTGACATATATACAAGTTATCTTTTCTTTTTTATTGACTTATCCAATGAATATTCAGTTTTATTGACTGAACACCCAATGAATATTCAGTTTCTAAAAATATATCACACATAGTTATTAGAAACAAGATCACAGTAATGAAAAAAAAAAACATTTGTGTTCCTATCCTTGTGGAATTTATATTCTAGTATATTAATATGATGAATAGAATTAGGTTTAGAACTAGTTAAGAGTTACGGAGAAAAGACTATAGGATCATGTGATGGGCCAGTGACTAGGAAAGAACACTTCAGGAGACAAAACACCCTGAGAGCGCCTCCCTGAGGAAACAGCAAAGTTAGCGTTTGAACCAAAGAATGAAAAGACCAGAGATCAGAGAAAGGACACTGCAAAGGAGAGGAGGAGGAGAAGGAGGAGGAGTAAAAGTAATAGAGTGGTGGTGGTGGAGGAGGTGGTGGTGGAGGGGGTGGAGGAGGTGGGGGGGTGGAGGAGGTGGTCGTGGTGGTAGTGGGATGGTGGTGGTAGTAGCAGTAATAAGGCCAAGGTCATGTAGAAAATCAGGCTTGGAGGCTGGGTCAGAATATCCGCAGGAAGACCTACAGAGTCGCCTGGAGCTCACAGAGACTGAACCACCAATCAAAGAGCTTGCATGGCCTGATCTTAGCCCCCCTCCACATATGTAGCAGATGCATAGCTTGGTCTTCATGTGGTTCCCCAACAACTAGAGCGGGACCCTCTATGACTCTGATGCCTCCCTTTGGATCCCATTCCCCTAACTGGACTACCTTGTCTGGCCTCACTGGGAGAGGATGATCCTAGTTCTGCAGCGACTTAATGTGCCAGGGAGGATTGGTACCCATCGGGACTTCCCCTTTCTCTGAAGAGTTGGAGAGGGGAGAATTGGAGAGAGGTATGTAAGAAAGGGACTGGGAGGAGAGAAGGGGACCTGCAGTCAGGACGTAACATAGATAGATAGATAGATAGATAGATAGATAGATAGATAGATAGATAGATAGATAGATAGATAGATAGATAGACTTTAAAAAGAAAACCAGGCTTGTGTAGGAGGCAGGGGTTAGATGATATAGAATTCAAAGGTAATGATGAATACAGATTTAATCTAAAATACATTACTGAATCTACTGAAGAGTACTAACCAGTGAATTTTAATTACCTGGTTTGTGGATTTTCTCTTAAGTCCTCTTTGAGAAGTTGATGGGCCAGTGAAGAAATAAGAGAAAAAAAATCACAGCTGGAATGTGGTGGCAAGGCATCAGAAGTGGGCACACAGAGGAAAGGGGAGATGTGAGCTGCATTTCAAGCTACAGCCTATATATGATGCTCATTGTAAGAAGCAAGACAGATCTAATCAGACAGTTTTACTGTAGAGCATCTTTACTTTTGTTTCATTTCTTTGATCTTACATTTCAGGAGCAACATAAGCATTTGGCACTGTAATTGTTTTTGACATATTTTTCTTGGTGTTCAGCATTGTGATTCTGGAGTAGGCCCTAGACCATTGTTTCTAGAATGTTTCAACCCATATGAGCTTAGATCTTGGAAATATACTTTTTCTCCTTACCATCTGGGCCAGAGCCTAAAGCTCTCTGACCAAGTATAAAACAGATTAAATTATGTATTTTCTTTTAAAAGCTTAGAGTGTCTTATCATCGTGTTCTGAATGGTGACCAAGAGTATTAGCAATATCCTATAATGCGATCCCATTAACTAACAACTAAAAATGGAGTACTCTTTTCCGGTCCTGAGGATTCTTGCTAACGTGAGATGTCTGGGTGGAGTATTGTTTCTTTTTTGTAGGGCCACTCCATTAAATCTTTTTATATGTATGTGTATATATGTTGGAAACTACTTCTATGGTAGTAGTAGTGGTTTCCATATGGCTTTTTCAAAAGACCTGTAGTGTTAGTTATTCCTTCCCAAATTTCCCGCACTACCTTGCCTTCCCATCTGATTCAAATTCAATCTTCCCAAATTCAATCTTAGTCTATTATTCACCTTTAAACCTTTATACCACTGTGTCCATTCTCTATTTTCTAGAAAACACCTCCTCCAAGTGACTCCATACTAAATTCCTGACTTCTGTGGTTATTTCTTAAGGAATATATATATCTGAAGATTCAAAGCTAATATCAACAATTTAAAAAAAACATATGATGTTTATCTTTCTCTGTTTGTATTGTCTTACTTAGAATGTTTTCAGCTCTACCCATTTACCTGTGGAATTCTTAACTTCATTGTTAACAGCTGAGTAATATTCCATTTTATAAATTTTCATTATCCATTCATCAGTTGATGTACATTTGTAGGGTTTTTGGTTTTTGTTTTGTTGTTGTTGTTGTTGTTGTTGTGTTTCCTGGCTTTTGTGATTAGAGTAGCAATAAACAGGGATGGGCAAGGTAAAATCCTCTGGGTATATGTTCAAGAGTAGTATAGCGGGATTATGTGCTAGACCTTATTGCTGAAAGCACCACATACTTGAGTTATAAAACATGAATAAATCAAGCCAGTACTCCCCTGGAAGCTTCATCTCTAACTAACTTTCATGGTGCTATGCATGCTGCAGAAGAAGAAAAGACATCATCAGTCTCACAGAGCTCTGCCTGGCCTGACAAGCTATGCCCACTGGTGAAATAGTGGCATGAGTACAATGGAAGTTACCAAACACTTCCTATTCGGATCCAAGGTCAGCTCCATGAGATAACATCCATACCCGGCACTGTTAATGGGGCCCATAGCTAAATAGTTCATTAGTCCTGGGGAAGAATCCAATACTATTATTCTGCTAACTGGACTTAGTATTAAAATGATTCCAATGATTTGTGGCTATGCCCGTAGATCATTGAATCTATCAGCTCTCATCAGAGAAGATTCTTCTTGGAGTAGATGACAATTAATACAGAGACATTACCACAACTGGTCAACAACTGGGAATATATTTATACATGCACATATATATATATATGTACATTTTGTAAATGTATCACATTTTCATTATGCATTCATCAGTTGGTATATATTTGTAGGGTGTTTATGTTTCCTGGCTATTGTGAGCAGAGTAGCAAAAAATATGGATGAATGAGATAAAGTCCTCTAAGTATGTATTCAAGAGTAGTAGAGCAATATATATTTCTCCCCTCTGATCCTCAAGAGCCCCCATGAAAGCATACAAAAAGATTATAAAAGTCAGAGGTGGGCAATAACATCAAATTAAGAGTATTTACATGACACCAAGGGAAGTTTTACATGTGAACTCGCAGTGATTGTGGTAGTATGCATAAGACCTGTTCAAGGTCCAGCTAGACAAAGTCCTTCCATAGAGAGGAGAAGGTGAGCTAAAATTGTGCTGATACCTGTGGAACCAGAACTGTTTGCACTGGATTCGTACCGAGATGGGGAGTCAGTTTTCTTCAATGCTATGACCCCTGGTAGGTCAACCACAGGCCGGGAGAGATTTCACTTCCAGACTAGTTAGAAAACACAAACTGGACTCAATGAGGAAAGACGTGAAAAAGAAAAAGAGGAAATCTCAAAGTTGATGGGAAGGGATAAGAGGGAGTACGGGGAGTTATGATAGGAGCTGGGGAAAGAGTTTAATGTGTGAATATGTGAAAAATAGATTATATGAAATTCTCAAAGAATTAAAATAGTGTTAAAATGAAGGAAAATATGTTCGATGGATATCCTTGTTTTCTTTGATATAAAAATACTTTGATTAAGAACTAAATGGTGAGGACTCATATCCTATATATAAAGAACTAAACAAGCTGAAAAGCAACAAACCAAGTAATCCACTTAAAAAATGGGGAACAGAGCTAAAGAGAGAATTCTCTGCAGAGGAATATCGAATGGCAGAGAAGCACTTAAAGAAATGCTCAACCTCATTAGCCATTAGGGAAATGCAAATCAAAACAACCCTGAGATTTCACCTTACACCCATCAGAATGGCCAAGATGAAAATCTCAAGGGACAACACATGCTGGAGAGGTTGTGGAGAAAGGGGAACGCTTCTCCACTGCTGGTGGGAATGTAAACTGGTACAACCACTCTGGAAATCAATCTGGCGCTTTCTCAGACAACTAGGAATAGCGCTTCCTCAAGATCCAGCCATACCACTCCTAGGCATATACCCAAAAGAGGCGCAAGTACACAACAAGGACATTTGTTCAACCATGTTTGTAGCAGCTTTATTTGTAATAGCCAGAAGCTGGAAACAACCCAGATGCCCCTCAACTGAAGAATGGATGCAGAAACTGTGGTATATCTATACAATGGAGTATTACTCAGCAATGAAAAATAAGGAAATCATGAAATTTGCAGGTAAATGGTGGGACCTGGAAAGGATCATCCTGAGTGAGTTGACCCAGAAGCAAAAAGACACTCACGGTATATACTCACTCATATAAACATACAATATAGAATAAACCCACTAAAAGCTGTACATCTAAACAAACTAAGCAAAAGAGAGGACCCTAACTAAAATGTTCAATCCCCATCCTGAAAGGCAAAGAGGATGTACATCAGAAGAAAACGAAAATAGGAAACAACCTCGGAACCCGCTACAGAGGGCCTCTGAAAGCCAGAAGAAAACAGGAAACCACCTTGAAACCTGCCACAGAGGGCCTCTGAAAGCTTCTGCAGTATAGACTGTCAAAGCAGATGCTGAGCCTGATGGCCAACTGATGGGCAGAGTGAATGGAATTTTATGTAAGAAGTGGGAAATAGTAAGAGCTGGAGGGAACGGGAACTCCACAAGCAGAGCAACAGAACAAGATAATTTGAACACAGGGAACTTCCCAGAGACTCCTACTCCAACCAAGGACTATTTGTGGAGATGACCTGGAACCCCTGCACAGGTGTAGCCCATGGCAGTTCAGTGTCCAAGTGGGTTACATAGTAATGGGAAGAGGGACTGCCTCTGACATAATCTGATTGGCCTGCTCTTTGATCACTTCCCCCTGGGGGGGAGCAGCCTTACCAGGCCACAGTAGAGGACAATGCAGCCACTTTTGATGAGAACTGATAGACTAAGATCAGAAAGAAGGAGAGGAGGACCTCCCCTACCAGTGGACTTGGGGAGTGGCATGCATGCAGAAAGGGGAGGGAGGGTGGGATTGGCAGGGGAGGAGGGAGGGGCTTATGGGGGGATACAAAATGAATAAAGTGTAATTAATAAAAAATAAATAAAAGATTTAAATAAAAAAAAAAGAACTAAATGGTTTTATACAAAATCTTAAGGTGAAGTTGACATTATTTATTTTCAGAGATACTCACACTTCCTAGAAAAATAACACAAACCCTAAAGAAATGTGCTTCCCAAGTTTGGGAGACATTGCATTAAATAACACAGACTTTCCAGTTATTATCTTCCTGGAAGTCTTGAAGTAATTGTTCAAGGTGAGGCTATCCATCAGGAACAGACTCAGAAACAATCAGAGCCAGAGCTTTCTGTCAGAGCGTTAGCACACTATAGCCTCTTCTCGTTATCTTGAAGTTAGTGATTTAAGGCAGTCTTGGCTTAAGCGAACTTCCTTTTTTCCTACATGATCAATTGTTTTCTATGTGCTTTTAACCTGCAGTGGAAAATAGCCAGGAATGCTGTAAGCAGGTGACTGACCCTACCTGAGAATTATGATGAACATTCAGGGAGTAGGTCCTAAGTCCCCAAGGCCACTTGCTCAGCTCTGACCCCAGCCTTGATTTCTTTCTAATGCATGGCCTTCGATATGCTACATAACTGCACTCTGCTTCAGCATTCTCATTTATAAAAGGAGCAGAGTAGCAATGTGACCTCATAGGTTTATTGTGACAATAAACTGTGTTCATATGTGTGTGAAGTGCGTGGAAAGAAACAGGCATTGGATTGGACAAGCTGTTATCAATACTGTTTTAAAATAATGTTTCTAAGGTGAACTTCTTCACAAACAAAGCTTCTTGGTAAACATCTTCTAAATACTTATTGAGATTTAGCCAGCAATATGACACAGCTGCTAAAGCAGGGTGTATTCGCTGTCTGCTTCAGCTTACTAATGCTGAAGAGCACATTACAGCATTTTTTATGAGAACAATATAATCTGATAGCTTTACTGAAAAGGTTTATTTTTACAACTACAGGGAACATCTAATACTACCTTAACTGAAAATATAAAATAGGATTCAATGAAGCCTAGCATTATATAAACAGTCTCCTCACCTGACTCCTTCAGCTGAATGTAATTGCGTTTTGGAAAATTTGTGCGGTTTTGTTTCTTTCTTGTTTTTTTTCTCATAGCAGCCCATTACTAACATCAAGTAGGATTTCTCTATTAAAATTCTACAAGGCATAAGTAGGTTTCTCATAAATTTTTACAAAGTTCATTATAAAATGTCAGCAAATTAAGGATTCATAGGCAGATGCCTTGAAGCTACCCATTCTGTTCTGTGTGCTTGCCTGCTTTCTACAACAGGGAGCCTACTAGTGAAAATTTCCTAAATGTCACAAGGCAAAGGAGGCAATGGGTTGACCATGATACAGATGCAGAATAGACCATTAAGCAAAAGCTACAAGGGGAGTTTTCCCTTTATGGATGAAGACTCCATGTAACCATCAAAGCTGACTTACACAAGCCTAGAGATGCGACTCACAGAGTCATCCAGTTAGAAGCAGAGTATTAAAGGGGAAGCTGGAAATCTTAATTAAAGAACATCTGAAAATACAGTGAAAACATGTTAAGCTTCTGTTTACTGTCAGAAAAAAATTAAGTCAATGTTAGCAAAAATAAAAAGTAATGAGCATTTAATAGATATATAGATGTCCTTTACAGATATTCTTCATTTTCTATGCCCATAACAAACAACGTTGTACCTACTATTTTATGGAAGATGGTTATTGTTTATCTATACCTATGCAATCAATGTAAACTTCAAATTCTTAAGTCGATGCTGTGCTACTTTGTGACACAATGAATTCATCATCATCCTTTCAGACTGAATGATATAATAAAAAAGGAGAAAGTGGACTAATGATGGACAGCGGAGAACTTTGTGGGGATCGATATAAAGAACATCAACCACTGGTTCATAGTTGTCCCTTTGGCTGCAAGTCAATTTCTGTCAACAGCACAATGAGCAGCTTGTTTCCACCCTTATTTCTGTGAGTTGAAACAGGTAGCATGCTATGACTTGGGGCAATTGGCCATGATCTATTCCGCTAGGAATTTACTCTAAGTACCATTTATCCCTGAGATGATGCTTGAACATAGAAAATAGCTAATTCCCCACTCTACCCATGTACATTCTCATGTACATACTTTGCTAGTGAGTCAGCTGTGACAGTATTGTCACCCCCAGGTAACTTCTGCAATTACTTGTAAAATTGGCTGCTGTGGGCGATATCATTTCATTATTATTCATTACCATCATCATCAGTTATTAATTGTTAATGAACACCTTAACAAATACAAGAAAACTGTGGGCTATCATTATTACATTCCAAAGATATATTCTTACTCTGTTGCAGACAATAATA
Source organism: Psammomys obesus (assembly GCF_907164565.1). NCBI lineage: Eukaryota > Metazoa > Chordata > Mammalia > Rodentia > Muridae > Psammomys > Psammomys obesus. The sequence continues at coordinate 27,384,873 of NW_026596046.1, forward strand.
AATTTGTGGCCTATATAATCCACTTACTACTTTCAGATGATGTCAGTAATATAGATAGCAAACCAAGTTACATCTCAGTAAAAAGCATTTTAAAAATATTACTTTTGCATACTTCTCAAACATCCTTTGCAATCTTCACCGCTAAAGCCATTTTCTTATTACCTATCAACCAGCTTTATGCATCATTTGGATTTCTGCTTTTTGTTTCTAATCTATTTTTAATTATAAAATAATATGTACCTATATAAAAGTCATGAAATTAACAGAATGTAAATAAGATTGTATAATATTCTAGCAGAGAAAGATAATCAAAAATTCTAATCATTGATAATATTTCGATAGCTATATAATTATTGTTTATTATATGCAGTTGACCCATAATTTACTTCACTGAGTTTGTATTAGACATTAAGTTGTATGTAGTTTTATTTTTTGTAATACTCAGTTTTTCTAACCCTCCACTTCCTGTTTATGTGTAAGATATATGTCTATATCTTCATTGTCTAACCAGCTTTTTAATTAAATTTTTATTTTTTATATTAATTACAGTTTATTCACTTTGTATCCCAGCTGTAGCCCCTCTCTCATTGCCTCATAATCCAACCTTCCCTCCCTCATCTTCTCCCATGTGCCTCTCCAAATCCACTGATATGGGGGGCCTCCTCCCCTTCCATCTGACCCTAGCTTATCAGGTCTCATCAGGACTGGCTGCATTGTCCTCCTCTGTGGCCTGGCAAGGCTGATTTTCCCTGAGGGGGAGGTGATCAAAGAGCCAGCCACTGAGTTCATGTCAGAGACAGTCCTTGTTCTCGTTACTAGGGAACACACTTGGATATTGAGCTGCTGTGGGCTACATCTGAGCAGGGGTTCTAGGTTATCTCCATGAATGGTCCTTGGTTGGAGCTAATCAGCTTCTTACTTGAATTCCTCTTAGACTTGTAAACAGTATTTACAAGAGTAGACTTGTTATTTGTCTTCCTCCTACCTCTTCATAGTCTTCCCTTTCACAGCAAATGATCGCAGTAAATGATCTATTCCAATGTTACTCTTGCTACAAACCCTATAGTCAGCCTCAGCTCCATCTTCCATTCATATCCTGTCCCCCATTGACCAGAAAACTCTTCAAAATACATATAAAATGTGCTCACTTCCCGACAGAGAACATACTAGGTCAATATGTAACATTTATTACTTGATTATTTCAGAAGATTCCAAATGGTTATTAGTTCTAACTTCTTTATTAAATCACTTCATGCACTGATGTTTAAGATGATAAGTCAGGAAGAGTGGCTAAAACTATTGGTTAAGTGAGATTCTACACACTCTGAAAATGAGTGGTCACGTTACCACTGGTATAAAGGAAAAACCAAGACGTGTATTGGTAACTTGAGACTTGAGTATTATCTGTCTCCCTGTACAAAGATGTTCTGGAAAAACAGGAGAACTTGTTTGTTTTGGATATTAACCTTAGGGGAAAAAAAGAAGAGTTCCTGGAATATATTTAATACTTAGTAAATATATGTATTATAAATATAATAGAATTACATATAGGGCAGTATTAGACTGTATTAGATTAGACTCTGCTAGACTATTAGACAGAATAGTTTCCTAACTATTTTGCCTGAGTTTATTCACCCAGATGCATATGGAAAATTTTTTTCTCAACACTTTTATTTAAATGCCTCTTTTTACTCAAGAAGTTAAACAGCAACAAACCAAGTAATCCAATTTTAAAAAAATGGCATACAGGGCTAAACAGAGAATTCTCATCAGAAGAATATCAAATGGCAGAGAAACACTTAAAGAAATGCTCAATGTCCGTAGTAATCTTGGAAATGCAAATCAAAATGACCCAGAGATTTCACCTTACACCCATCAGAATGGCTGGGATCAAAAACTCAAGTGACAACACATGCTGGAGAGGATGTAGAGAAAGGGGAACCCTCTTTCATTGCTGGTGGGATTGTAAATTTCTACAACCACTTTTGAAATCAATCTGGTGCTTTCTCAGACAATCAGGAATAGAGCTACCTCAAGATCCATCTATACCATTCCTAGATATATATCCAAAAGATGTTCAACCGTACAACCAGGACATTTGCTCAGGTATGTTCATAGCAGCTTTATTCATAATAGCCAGAATCTAGAAACAACCTAGATGTTCCTCAACTGAAAAATGGATACAGATATTGTGGTACATTTATACCACGGAATACTACTCAGCAATTAAAAAAAAAAAAAAAGAAGGAAATCATGAAATTTGCAGGAAAATGGTGAGAACTAGAAAAGATCATCCTGAGTGAGGTAACCCAGAAGCAGAAAGACACACATGGTATATACTCACTTATAAGTGGATATTAGACATATAATATAGGATAAACATACTAAAATTATAGTCCTAAAGAAACTAAACAATAAGGAGGACCCTAGGGAAGAGGCATAATCCTCATTTAGAAGGGCAAACAGGATAGACATCAGAAGTAGGAGAAGACAGGGAACAGGACAGAAGCCTACCACAGGAGGCATCTGAAAAACTCTACCCATCAAGGTATTGAAGCAGATGCTGAGACTTATAGCCAGACTTTGGATGCAGGGAATCTTATGGAAGAAGAGTGAGATAGAAAGACATGGAGGGGACAGGAGCTCCATAAGAAGACCAACAGAGCCAAAAATCTGGGCCCAGGAGGTCCTGCAGAGACTGATGAATCAACCAAGGACCATGGATGGAGAGGACCTAGATCCCCTGCGCAAATGTAGCCCATGGACAGCTCAGTCTCCAAGTGGGCTCCCTAGTAAGGGGAGAAGGAGCTGTATCTGACATGGACTCAGTGGCTGGCTCTTTGATCACCCCTCCCCCTCCCCCCACATCCTCCCACCCCCGTGAGGTGGCCTAACTAGGCCACAGAGAAAGAGTATCCATCCAGTCCTGATGAGACCTGAAAGGCTAGGTTAAGATAATACAGGAGGAGGGCCTCCCCTATTAGTGGACTAGGGAAGGGATATAGAAAGGAAAGAGGGAAGGAGGGTGGAACCAGGAGGAAATGAGGGAGGGGGCTACAGGCCAGATTAAAAGTGAATAAATTGTAATAAATGATAATAATAAATTTTTAAATGAAAAAATGACTATTTTTTTTGTTTGTTTTGTTTTTGTTTTTCCAGGCATGGTTTCTTTATGTAGTCCTGCCTGTCCTGGAACTCACTTTTTATACTAGGCTGACCCAAACTCAGAGATCCACCTGCCTCTGCCTCCTAAGTGCTGGAAGTAAAGGCATGCACCACCACACCCAGCTAAATGTCTCTTTTTAATTATATTGAATTTTTTATGATTTTAAATGAGTAAATGTTCAAAACTATCCCTTTCCCCCAGTTCCTCCTCTCTAAGTACTTACCCTCTCACCACTGTTCCCTCCAAACTTCATGTGATCTTGTCTTTTTATTGTTTGATCCCTGAGTCCACTTAGGCTGCCTGTATGGGAATAGGGATAGAGCCATCTACTGGAGCAGAGGTAGCCTCTCCGGGGTAACATTCCTGAAGAAGACTGTCTCTCTCCCTCCCCAGCAGCTTTCATATGCCTCACTTGCTAGAACACTATTAGCATACATCCATTGTACAAAGTAATGGTATTCACTGTGACGTTTGCAAGCACGTATATCATATACATTGATCACCTCTTTTCCCTTTGTCCTTATCTTGCTCTTCCTCTTCTAAATGTTCTTCTAGCTGCTGATTAAATGTTTTTCTCCTTTGTGTTTAATTGCCATGGTTTGCTTTCTCCTTTCATTTTCCGGTTCTGCTCATTTCTTCATTTAAGTCAATTATATACTATTTCATCTTTCTAGCTTCCCTCTTATTCATTTAATAATTTTTAGTTGTCGGTATTTGATAGTCTTGGAGAGACAATAAAGTGAACTAACTGCTCAGAGATGCAGCTTAGTAAACACAAAGTCTAATAGAAGGGATGTGTACTTGTTGAAGAGGACTGAAAGCTTCGGAAAGGGCATCGAGTCCAGGCTGGTGGGTCAGGGACAGCTTCACAGAGAAAGTGACAGAGATTGGGAATTCTAATAAGGGTCGATCAATATGACTCACTTCTCATGACAGCTTTCCCAGAGCCCAGCATGTAAGGGGAGTCAAAGCATAAAAGTCACACACAAAGATATGAGGAAGAGGTTCTTCAGTTCTTCCCCTGGCACCTATTTTGAAATACACTGGCTAATTAGCATAATATCTCAAGAACGCAACTGAAGTAATTATTCTTTGCACATGAGGTAACCAATATTGACTAACCCATGTGGAGTGGACTCAACTGTGAGTGATGGAAGCTACAAGAGCTTGTAAAATACGACAGGTTAAATGGTTTAGACAGAACATCTGGTTATTACTCACAAAGATATATTTTATAAAATACATAATAATTTTCTGTGATTCTCTTTAAAAGGACATTATTAAATACTTTACCTATAGTCTTAGATAACTTCTTAAATTTCCGGTGTTTCCAGCCATACAACTATTTCTTTGGAGAAAGAAGTAGCATGCCTTTTGGAGTTAGGAAAATATGGCGATATACCAAGACTCTATAATTAATAGTAAAAGAAAAAAATGCTGGTCAAATATGCAAGGATACGCATGACGGGTATGTTGTGGATCTAATGTTCAGCATGGTGACTCAGATAATAGTATCATAGGGTTAAACTATGTTTCAGTAAAACCTCCCTACTAAATGGCAATGTAACGTGGGGCTAGGTAATGTCTCTGCTTTCTCAACTACAGAGATAGGCACTTGGTTTTCACGATGGCATTGACAAACAGATCCCAGAACTAAGATAAATTGGTAGTCAGCATTTATTATGTTTCTTCTCCCTTTCCTTTTCTTAGAGAAACACCAATCCTTATCTTTCATTATTGATAATCTAAATAAACATTTAGCCACATAAAGACAAATAGGGGAGACTTAGATCTAAGCCTACTTGTGGATTTGTCAAATATAATACATACTTTAAATCTTTTAAAAATATGGTAAAGAAATGATTTACTTTTTTGGAGGACCTCCCCTATCACTGGACTTGGGGAGGGACAAGGGAGGAGATGAGGGAGGGAGGGTAGGATTGGGAGGGAATGAGGGAAGGGGCTGGGATACAAAGTGAATAAACTGTAAATAATAAAAAATTAATAAATTTAAAATTTTTAAATAAATAAATAAGTGAGTAAATTGTAAAAAATTAAAAAGATAAAAAATAAACAAAAAAAGAAATAGTTTATTAAGGCTCATTTGATGCCAGACATGTTTCATGTGTTACCACACTGATTTGCCATCTCAGCTGCCATGGCTTGAACAGCTCTTCTCAACCATTTAAATTAAATAAAAAAGATGTTTTGTCTTTTTTTAATTTTTATTTATTTATTATTTATATAGTAGTCTACCTGCATGTGGGCCAGCAGGCCAGAAGAGGGCACCAGATCTCATTATAGATGGTTATGAGCCATCATGTGGTTGCTGGGAATTGAACTCAAGACCTTTAGAAAAACAGCCAGTGCTCTTAACCTCTGAGCCATCTCTCCAGCCCATGTTTTATCTTTTTTATAAGTTATTTATGGTCAACGCTAGGACAAGGTGAACAACAATAAAATACAAAAACACATCTTGAACAATTGTCAAAAACTATTACCACATTCTGAATTTTTGCCTTGTCTCAAACATTAAAAATACCATGTAGTCTTTAAAGAAAGCATTATTATTATTCTCATTTTATAAGAAAGCTGAAGCAAAATATTATGGTAGCAATAAACACTTGTGTAGTGTTGCGTAGTATTAAATGTTGCAAAGATAAAGTCAGTGGCCTCTCATCGCTTCATAATTCAAAGTTTTAACTGTTTTACCTATTCTCATCTCCCTTTTAGAGTGCTATTATGGAAAAGCTGGGTTTGAACCTAGGTAGCTAGGTTACACAAGCCACATCCTTGACCGTGTACACACGTCATACAGTTGGAATAGAATAGCATAAAGATTCAAACCAACTCCAGATTCTCCATCTTTTGGGTATGCCACATTCATGATGTGTTAACTTTAAGATTTCGAGAATCTTTTCTGTACTTCAAGCTAGTCTTGGGTTTTTATTTCATTTAGAATAGTAGAACTGGAGTCTTATGTGATGTCCTCATTCTAGAAAGAGTTGCAACCTGTTTCGGGGAAGCAATTAACTTTGGTGCTGTCATATTGGAGCTGATCTCATCTCAGTGCCTGTCTTTCTGGGTATTACCCCAGACTGCATGTGCCTTAATGAGCATTTTACTGAGAGAATTTGAGCTTTAACTATGATTGTAGCTCTGCACATCAACATTCAAACATCTACCCTGATCTTAGAATCGTTCTAAATTGGGTTGACCTTGGCATAGGACTGAGTCTTTTCTCATGTAGACCCTCTTTATAGAAATACTGTCAACTGATCCATCAGAGTGCAATATTTTTGCTTTAGGCTTTGTTCTTCCCTAATCTTTTGAAAGGCTCATTTGCCACCTTCAGATAGAGGATGAAGGCAAAAATGAAAGAGCTGAAATAAATGTGATAGCAGAAAGATTTCAAAGTTAATTAAGTGAGGTTCTGCTCTGAATTTGTAATGATGTTGGTAAACCTTTCATGCTATCTGGCACAGTACAGATAGGTACTGCCTCTATTTCTTATTTTATCCTCTAGGAAAACATAGAAAAGGACAAAGAAGTGTCCTGGCATTTCACAACTGCAGAACTGAGATGATAAACATTGCATGTTCGCCTACAACTGTTAGAAAGCAAATGGCAAGTGTAGAACCCACAATCCAGATATAGGAATGTGTCTTGGTTAAGAGCATAGAAAGACCAGTAGAGGACAGGAACTCTATAAGGAGAACAACAGAGCCAAAATACCTGGGGGGGACCTACAGAGACTGATACTCCAACCAAGGACAATGCATGGAGAGGACCTAGACCCCCTGTTAAAAGGAAGCCATAGGCTGCTCAGTTTCCAAAAGGATGCCCTTACTAGGGGGGCAGGGGTTGTCTCTGATGTGAACACAGTGGCCTGCACTTTGATCACCTCCCCCTGGGGGATGCAGCCTTGCCAGGCCACAGAGGAAGATGATACAGCCAGTCCTGATGAGACCTGATAGACTAGGGTCAGATGGAAATTAAGGAGGACCTCCCCTATCAGTAGAATAGGGAAAGAGCATAGGGGGAGAAGAGGGAGGGTGGGTGAGACTAGGAGGAGATGAGTGAGGGAGGGGGCTGGAGCGGGGATACAAATTGTAATAAATAAATAAATTAGAATTTTTTTTTAAGAGCATAGATTGTGCAAAAAGGCAAACTCAAGAGTTTGACCACACCAGCTGTTTGGTCTTGAGTGATCTCACTTCTCTGCTTTGGTTGCCCTTGTGTTTATCTTATGGTTGTTATTAAGTTTAAGCCAGCTAATTTATAGAAAAGAATTTATGCAGAGCTAGCACAGACTGACCTAGAGGTTAGCCACTAATGTTGAGACTATTCATTTCACTGTTGATTCTCACAATAGTTAGTAGGGCTCGGTGGGGTTGGATTCAAAAGTGAAAAGAGAAGAAAAAAAAAAAAAAAAAAAAAAAAAAACGCTGCTTCCCCTTTCCAAAGAAAATACAGGTTTAGCTAAGTGGCAAAGCACTTGCATAGAAAACACAAGGCCCTGAATTCAGTTCTAAGGTCTAGAAAAAAAAAAGAGACACAAAATTACTAAAGAAGACTAAAAACACAAGTAAACTATACATCTACTCTCACAGTGAAATTATATACATAGGATATATAACCACTGCTGAAATCATTATTTTATTCCTTTCTTTAATAGGAGAAATTAATATTTACCATACAAATGTTAACATTTATCAGCTGAATATTTTGAAGTCAGAAAAGTTTAGTACAATAATTAATATTCTATATATTAATATATAGTGTGGAAAGAAATGATGCAATCTAAACATGTGAATAGTTCACAGGTTTCTCAAAGAGAACACATCTGTTATATAAAGCTATAGCTTTTAATTGCTATACCAAACAGTAGCTAAATATAACTGGGCCCCTTCTCTATTAAATCAAACAAACAGAACTAAAAACCTTAGTGAATCTGATGCCCTGACTGGTTTGGAAGCTAATAGCTTAAATCTATCATTTCTTTGACATCAGAATATTACATTACCAAACATAAAAGCAAAATGTCACATACTAGAAAAAAACATATATATTTCTCTTAGAAAATGAATTTGATGAAAACAATGGATTGCACCAAGGACACACTTAGCAGTAATGTACAATGAAAGGCATTCATTCCTCCTGAACAAGAGATAGCAAACACAGAGCTCAAGTTTTATATTTAAGTACAAAGCATCTTTAAAAACAGCAGTGCAAGCCAGGTGTGGTGGTGCACACTTTTAATCCCAGCACACAGGGTGGCAGAGGCAGGTAGATGTATGTGAGTTCAAGTCCAGCCTGGTCTACCAAGTGAGTCCAGGACAGCCAACGCTACAGAGAGAAACAAACAAAAAAAAAAGCAAACAAAACAAAAAACAGCAATGCAAGTTTACCACGTTAAAAGACATCTTTTTTTTTTAAGGCATTACTTAATCTCCTTTAAATAAAATTATGCTCACAGTAAGCTCTCTCTTGACTATCTTTCCTCTCCAGTCTTCACTGAGCAGCAATCCTTTATCAGCTCAGACATTTGAAGATTAAAAGTCGAAAGCCAAAATGTCTTTGGTACAGTTTTATTTTCCTTCCCACATCACAAATCTCCAGTGATGCAAGAGAGTGTTAATATCTCCCTCCATATTTGCTTCAAGTGCATGGGGCAGAGCATGGTAGATTCAAATAATGTACTAACAGTTCAGCAGATGACCACATTCCCTCTTGTTTACCTGTGCTTCTTAAGAAAACACAGCTTACTTTAGAGCAAGTGCTTCGTACAAACACACCTCCATTGCCCACCGAAGCTTCTCCTTATTAATACACAGAGGTCCCAGGATTTTCAGTTCCTCAAGCATACCTGAAAGCAGAAGTGACAGGTGGTCATGAAGGAATATGTATCAGAGTCCATAAAGACTGCTGATCAGCTCGTGTCGTGGGCAGCAGAAGGAGGCTATGGAGACATGGATGCATTCATAGTCACAGGCCTATAATTGGCTGCCACCTGCCTGGCCTGTATCCATTTTATTTAGAAGATGTTTCTGGGAACACAAGGGTCTGGGTACCTTGCAAACAAAGAAATTCAACAATACACACAGCTACCAGCTACCAGATATCCTTATTTTGCTTTGTATTTCTCCATTTACTCTGCTTCAGTAAAGTATCATGTGTTGGATGACAGAGTCAAAGAGATGTACATTCAAGTCATAGTCTAACCATTTCTTTACTTAATCACCTTTGTTTTCTTTGGATTTTAGTTTCAGTATATAAAACAGTGTGTGTAACTAGAAAAGATCATCCTGAGTGAGGTGACCCAGAAGCAGAAAGACACACATGGTATATACTCACTTATAAGTGGATATTAGACATATAATATAGGATAAACATAAAATCTATACTCCTAAAGAAGCTAAACAAGAAGGACCCTAGAGAAGATGCTCGATCCTCACTTAGAAAGCAAATGGGATAAACATCAGAAGAGGAGAAAACAGGGAACAGGACAGGAACCTACCACAGACGGCCTCGGAAAGACTGGAAGCAGATGCTGACACTCATAGCCAAACTTTGAGCAGAGTGCAGATGAATCTTAGGAAGAAGGAGGACATAGAAACACCTGGAGGGGGCAGGAGCTATACTAGCAGACCAACAGAGCCAAAATATCTGGGCCCATGGGTCTTTGCAAAGACTGATACTCCAACCAAGGACCATTCATGAAGATAACTTAGACTTTGTGCTCAGATGTAGCCCATGGCAGCTCAGTCTCCAAGAGGGTACCCTAGTAAGTGGAGCAGGAGCTGTTTCTGAATTGCACTCAGAGGCTGGCTTTTTCATCACCTCTCCCTGGGGGGAGTGCAGCAGTACTAGGCCACAGCAGAAGACAATGCAGCCAGTCCTGATGAGACCTGATAGGCTAAGGTCAGATGGAAGGGGAGGAGGACCTCCCCTATCAGTCAACTGGGGGAGGGGCATGGGAGGATAACAGGGAGGAAGGGTGGGACTGAGAGAGGATGAGGGAAGGGCTACAGCTGGATACTAAGTGAATAAATTGTAATAATCAAAAAATGTTTAAGTTAAAAAAACAGTATATATGTATACGTGTGTGTGGTATGTGCATGTGTGTGTACATACGTGCGTATATTATTCATTGTTAAAATCTGTTGCTGTGAAAACTGAAGATTATGATACATAGTGTCAAATAAGATGACTTAGAAATTTAGAGCTTCCTGTCATGGTATCAATCTTGTACTCAACTATCCCTCTCCTATACCTCATCACATTCACCCCCCAAACTTCCAAGATGTTCTTGTCTTAAGATTTTATAGAACATTTCACAGAGAGATTTTTTTTTGAAAAAAGACTTTTTTATGACTTTTAACTCTGTATTCTGCACTGTTCTAACCCAAGCTGTCCTTAAGATTCCTGGCACGTACTGAAGGAGCCACTGGGCTGTTGCCCCTTGCTTCTCACTGTTTGTTTCTATTATGACATGTGGTGTCTCTTCCCTGGCTCCACCTTGACTGTGATCAGAATATATGGTTCTAAAATACCTCCCGTCTGCTGGATGTATTCTGGATTGGATATATACAGTAGGCACAGCTTGGGTTGTTGTGTTGATATTGAAAGAACAGCCATTCTTTCTAAGTTTATTGCCAAAATGCTATTGCTCTAGTTGTTTGTTTGCTAGGCCCTCTGACATCTGTTAGTTTCACTGGTCGAGTCAAGATCTGCAATAAAGCACCATTTTCCTGGATTTTTAAAGAGAAACCAGTAATCTGCTTACCAAATGGACTTGCCAAATGTCATTTTCAAGACAATCTTACAGAATCTTCACGAAATTATTTGGCCAGCAGTGTACCAGGGAGTATCTTTTATTTAAAGAGCATCAGCAACATATTCATAGATACAGTAATCTCAGAACTGGCAGGAAGGAACAGGCAGTTCATGAAATGATAAGAAGGAAAATCTGGGGACTGTAGAGAATCTCTTTTCCTCCCATGGGCTTATCCTATTTTAATCTTATTATATAGGAAAATATTCCTTCCTCAAGATGAAGTGAGGCTTGAGGGAAGAACCTACATTGGAATCAATTTCTTTGAAATCTACATCACCTAGATTAGTACATAAAAATAGTGATTCCCTGGGTGCCTAGCACTTAGTAGGTGATTTGTGAGGCTTTTCTTATTTTATATCATTTCATCTTACAGTCATCCTACAGAGTAGATGTTAAGAGCTTATTTTGCAGACAAGGCACCTGAGATTTAGACAATCTGAGTAACTCTTCTAGGCACACCAATACCTAAGTGGTAAGAAAGCATTGCATGCCAGATCATACAGCCCCAAACAACAAACTCTTTCCTTTGTGTCCGTAGCTTCCCCGTATGATTTCTAAATGCACTAAAGAAATACCAGCTGAATGAATACACTAGTAAAAAAAAAAAATAGTTGTAAATTTGATTTAATGGTAACATCATTTCTACAAAAGTGCTTTAGTTAAAACATCGTTTCTCCGTAGCCAACTAAACCTTAACTGAAATCTTTTCAGGCACTGAGTATATCTGCCTAAATGAAGACATTTGAGCCTCTAACAAACTTAAATGCAAATATGGTGATACCAGTTAAATCATTCTACTAGTCAGAAGCAATTATTCGCAATGCTGCTTTCACCACTTTAATGGCACCCTTTTAGTACCTACACATCTCACAGGAATATGCTGTTCATCACTGGGGAAGTATTTTTATTTTCTCCTTCTGGGTTGTTTGAATATGAGTTGCTGTTTCTACCCAAAACAAATTCCTCAGTACTAATCCATCTTGAGTTAAAAAAAATACATAGAATTTTTTTCAACTTTACTGAAGTATGGTAAACAAAAATTATATGTATCCAAGAGATGCAACATGGTATTTTAATATGCATTGTGAAATGATTTCCACTGGCAGACTACTTAATATTTAATATTTAATTGTGCCTCATAGTTACTGTTTATAGTGAGACAGGAGGGTGGGAATGAGATATTTTAAGATCTACTATTTCATGGTTTAAAACACGTTTAAGATTACAACAGAAAAAAAAATATGATCAAAATCAAATTTTTCCTTTATCCACACTACTCAAACAGAAAACATCATTCACATTTTGGTGGCCCTTGTACACTTATATACAGAAGCACAAATGTTGATTTCAAAATTTATATACAGTGTATATGTAGAGTTATGGCTTTTGGCCATCAATTTATATACTGAGCAATTTTGATATCCTTGAAAAGTCATTTAGAAAATATAAAATAGTGGTAGAAGAGAAGTTTTTGTAGAGCTATTATCCAAAAATGAATGATGTTGGATAAACTACTTGGCATGTGCTCTACTTACTCTCTCCTCTTTCTCTCTCTCTTTCTCTTTCTCTCTCTTTCCTAAGTAGAAGAATAAAATTAGGGCTATACTTCACATGTTTCTTAGTCACAAAAATTTAAGTAAACTGTATATAGACTGTTTTAGTTCATTTCCACCTGAAAGATTGTGACTATCTTGCATCTCATCAAATCCTCTCAAAGAGCAGTGGTTTGAATGCTTGTTTTTGTACAATACTAATGACCATGTATGCTTTCACAGTGTTTTGCCTTTCAAACTCTATCATAGATAATAAGTCTCTGAATACCTGTCATGCTCAGCTTGGCAGGGAACATTCTTAGAAATGGAATTTTTAAGTTGTAAACTCTGTAGTTTTTACCATGGCCACCTGTGTGCAGGCAGAAGCTCTACAGCACTTACATGATGTAATATTGGTGCTGTTATCAACATTAGAGTAGGAGGGTCATGGGGGTGGGATGGGGCTAGAAGAAAAAAAGGAGGGGGAAAGTAATGTAACTATTTCAACTTCAATTAAAAATGTATTTTTAAGGGATGACACTGCATCCTAGTTTGGATAGATCTATAATATACAATGTATAATGTGAAAGTAAAGGTACTGGTGTGTGTGTGTGTGTGCGTGTGTGTGTGTGTGTGTGTGTGTGTGTGTGTGTGGTCATCTTATGTTTAATATTATATGTCTTCATGTAGAAACTAACATGGGCATTGTATGAGGCAATTGGGAGAATAAAATAAGCACATTTGCTATTTGAAGAACACACAGCATGTCAGAAAGGAACACCAGAGTCAAGTGTAAATTTTTCTTCAGAGTAAATAGACTTCTGTCTGTCCAGTGCTGGAAGCCAAATACTAGCAAGACAGAGAAGTTTGCAAGGCAAAGGAACTGGATGGTTTGCAGGTAAAATAAAGATGCCCAATTAAATTTTAATTTAACCGATGACAAATAATAAACACACCTTAAATACGCCCTCCGTAATTTAACTGAACAGTTCTTGTTTGTCTGAAACTGAAATTTAACTGGCCACCCTATTTGTTTTAACTAAATTCAGCAGCCAAGAAATAATTAGAAATGTGGTTTCATCATAGAAGAGACGCTGATTGCCAAAGAATGTGTTCCCATCCTCAAAAGTGACAAGAGATGGGCATGTAAACCTGATGGCCTACTGCCCAATTGCCTGTTAACACGTGTGATGGTCATTTTCACTGTGTTCCGGGCTATCTGTACATCATTCCAGCAAAGAAAGGTACTATTCAGCTTCGTCGGTATAGGCATGAACAGCTTGCTCAGTTCAGGATCCCAAAGTTTGTAGGAAATAGCTAGATAATTTCAGGACCATTTGATGTTCTTTTTTCGTTTTACATGGGAGCTAATTGACCGTGGGGCTGAGAACAAGTAAAACAAGGACAAAGAAGAAGCATAAAGACAAAGGTGTTATCATATGTAGATGGATGATTCATGCCTGTAATCTCAGCTCTTAGGACTGGGGCAAGAGTACTGCATATCAGAAACCAGCCCGGCCTACATAGTGAGTTCAAAGTCAGCCTGGGCTATCTAGTGAGTTCAAGCCAGCTTGGGCTACCTAGTGAGCTCAAAGCTATCTTGGGCTATATAGCAAGAACCCATCTCAAACAAAAGAAAACAAAGTACAAAACAAAACTAGGATTTCTACAGGAAAAGTCAAGAGTAACAATCCAGCTCCTTAGGTCTCAGCCTCCTGCCTCTGGCTGCAGCTCCTTGTAGGTCCTCAGGTATGTGTACGCTCTCGTCTGAAGTGACATGGATTACTGGTCTTGCAGTGAGGTTTCCTTCCAAACAAAATGTTGCTCCATGAGCAGGAGGAGCGCTTGGCCGTATTTAGTCTTCTATACCTAGTGTTTATCATTCTCTGCCTCTGTGCTCAGAGTAAGTCTCTGGCAAATAAGCGGAACAGAGAATAAATAAGTAAGCCAATAGGCAAGTGACCGAGCCCTTTAGATTACACCCAGCTGGCAGAATCCTAACTTCCGCAGCTTCTTGTTAGCACGGCTGCTAGAATTGTAAGCAAGACCTGCATCAGCTTGTAACTTCATCTCCTATGCAAACCTTTAACCAACTTCTACATGAGGCTGCCTTTCAGAGTCATCCTCAATTTCTTCTTGCTGTCACTGCTTTATAAAAGCCATGTCACCTCACCTCAATCCACCCTTGATTCTCTGTTCCCCAGCTACTGCCTTGCTAACCTTCACCCCCCTTACTTCAGGCTTTTCAAAAGTGGGGAGGAAATACACGCTCACACCACAAACTGACCCCAGCCCCACATACAACTTTGTGCTGTGTTTGACATAATGCGGTAGCTTTCCTAAATCACTAAACCTTGCATGAATATGAACTTCAGTGGCTGTTATAAACCATCTTGTGGATATAGCGTATGCTTCATGCCTTTATGTCCTGGTCAAATATTATTTTTATTCTTTTTTTGCTCTGATAACAAAGTAGATGGCTTTCTCTCTATAAAAACCTTTGTGCACATTTTTAGAGTTTTCTTTTTAAGACAGCCACCTCTAGGTAGGACGTCTGAAACAAAAGACAGGATTATGGCTAAAGCTTCTGAAATATACTACCAAATTGCTTTCTTGAAAAGTTATGAGGTTTCACACCCCATAACACCAGCAATATAAGGGTGTCTCACCATACCACAACTAAATGATCTGTTACTCGGAGGTGCTCGTTACTGTAAGACACAGAAAGGGGCACTACATTGAATTTGCATTAACTTCCTTCCCCTGGGGTCAAGTATTATATGTGCATACCTATTTGCTATCCCTACCTTTTCTTCTGTTGTTAGATGCTAGTGACCTTTGTCAAGTTTTGTTGGTTGGTGGTGATGTTTTTTGTTTTTGTTTTTGTTTTTGTTTTTTCGAGACAGGGTTTCTCTGTGTAGCCTTGGCTGTCCTTGACTAAGCTACCCTTGAACTCACAGAGATCCACCTGCCTCTGCCTCCCTGAGTGCTGGGATTACAGCTGTGAGCGACCTTTTTTTAATTTATTTATTTATTTATTTATTTATTTATTTATTTATTTATTTATTTATTTATTCACTTTACATGCTGACTGCAGCCCCCTCCCTTCTTTCCTCCTGGTCCCACCCTCCTACTTTCTTCCTCCTTTTCCCTCCTCTCCTCATAAAAGGGAAGCCCAACCACCCACAATTGTATCAATCCACCCCAGGACATCAAGTCTCATGAGGACTGAATGTATCTTCTTCCACTGAGGCCAGGCCAGGCAGCACCACTAGCGGGAAGTGATCCAATAGCAGGCAAGAGAGTCTGTGTCGGAAACAGCCCAGGCAACACCAGCTAGGGGACCCACATGAAGACCAAGCTGCCCATCACTTACATATGTGTAGGGGGCCTAGCTCCAGACATGCATGCCCTTCTGTTAGTGCTTCAGTTTCTGTGAGTCTCCATGGTCTATGTTAGTTGACTCTGCTGGTCTCCTTGTGGAGTTCTTGTCCCCTCCAGGTCCTTCTATCCTTCCCCCAACATTTCCACAAGACTCCTCAAGCTCCACCCCATGTTTGGCTACAAGTCTCAGCATACTGCAGGTTGGAGCTTCTCAGAGGATAGTTGTGCTAGTCTCCTGTCTGCAAGCATAGCAGACTATCATTAATAGTGTCAGGGGTTGGCTCTCTCCCATAGGGTAGGTCTCAGTTTGGACCAGTCATTGATGCAGTTTTTACTGGGCACTATTTTTCCCATTTAGATATAGGAATATCTTTAAAATAATGATGATTTTATTTGAGCAGATGTCATTCCCAGCTTAGTGCTTAATTATATGAGATTTTTTTCAATCTTAAGCCTATGAGTTTACATTATGTAGTTAAATATTCCATGTTTTTTTGAACTTGCTTTTACAAGGATGCTAGGTAATTATTAAATTATTATTTTGTAGATTTATGTCTTACCTTTAAATTTTAATTAAAAGGGAAAAAAAGCAAAGAAAAATCTTTAAGAATGATATTTTAAAAGTCTGAGACTTTACGCTGGTATAGGATATATTGACCTTTCTTCCAATAAACCAAATCTGGGTCTCAAAGACCTTGTTCTGCTACTGTGTGTCTCAAATAACATTTACTTGACTATCTTTCAGAATATTCCCCCCAGCGTCTTCCTGTACTTCAGTGTGCTTATCAAGTATTGAAGTACCCTCTCTCCTTCCCTGTCAAGATCACTGATCTTCAACTCCTTCAGTTAAATACTTCATGGCCCACGTTAATCCCAACCTCCTTAAACAGCACTGTTTACTGAAATCTAAACACCCTTATGGAATAAATAAAATATCTTAATAATTCAAAACTTTGAAGATGATTTTTAAATGATATGGTGCTAACTCTACCATTTCTCCCTTCAATGAGTAAATATGTTAAAGTATTAACTGAGAGTGCTGTTTATATAGGAAAAATGCTAAACCAATCCCATTTTCTATTTAAAAATATATTTGCAGATCACGGTGCAAAGACTATTATTAATATCAAATTATTTATGGCCCAATACTTTGAAATTGGCACCACAGCTGTGAACCCTGCTAGAAATATATATATATATATATATTATATTTTTTTAAGATGCAGGCATACATGATGAAGTAGAGTTGGCCCTCATCTGTTGTTAGAGGCAATAAAAATAACTGAGGAATTTAGAAAAAGTGAACAACAGGCTCCAGGACCGTAACAGACTATCAGTTACCTTTTCTATGTCAGTGGTGAAAGGGGATCTTCAGAAGGCATCAT
Organism: Psammomys obesus; assembly: GCF_907164565.1. Lineage (NCBI taxonomy): Eukaryota > Metazoa > Chordata > Mammalia > Rodentia > Muridae > Psammomys > Psammomys obesus. The sequence continues at coordinate 27,402,180 of NW_026596046.1, forward strand.
TATGAAGATCCTTCTGTAATAAAAGCCACCACAGTCACTGTTTGTTTTATCTCTACGTAGAGAATTCAAAGTACATGAAAATGCTATTGTGTAAAATACCTACTTTAGGGTAAGTGCGTGAAGGGTTTGTTTCCATGCATTCACATTTAGGGAGCAATATTCTGAAAAGTTATGCATTCCTGGGGGATTTAGGTTTAGAAAATAATCAAGATAATAATGCTCACCATTTGTAGATTGCAGAGTAAGCACCCTGAGCTAAGCTACATGCTTCATGAATATGCTCCCTATTCTTCTCACCCATATTCTGTTCTTAGGACTGCCCTGTATTATAGATAAGAGTGCTGAGGTTCCAAGGAGACCCCTGAGATCAACAAGATGGGAGTTAAATGAGCCAGAATCCTACAGAGCCCTTTCATTGTATTCATTATTCTGCCACCTAACAATGTACCCCTTGAGAATTTTAGTTTCTATCCTTGCTCCTAGTACCAGCAGAGTTCTCTAAGTGGGAAGGTAGTATTTGGGGAAGATAAAAATGGTAGAAAGAGGCATCAACTTCAAGGGCCTTAGGAGGAGTTTTAGGACCTGAACTTAAGGTGCTTAGAATGGAGGCTGAATCAGTTCTTCCATGCCACCTTGTCCAGAAGCCACTAGATCTCACCATATTGTGCCTTAAAGGCCATATAAAATCTTCCTCAAATGACTAAAGCTTTCGTCTAAATGTTCGGTATAAGAATAGGCAGTTTTCTTTTTTTTAATAATTTTTTATTTTTTTATATTAATCACAGGTTATTTACTGTGTATCCCAGCCATAGCCCCCTCCCTCATTCCCTCCCTCATCTCCTCCCTGCCCCTTTCCAAGTTCACTGATAGGGGAGGTCCTCCTCCCCTTCCATCTGACCCTCGCTTATCAGGTATCTTCAGGACTGGCTGCATTGTCCTCCTTTGTGGCCTAGCAAAGCTGCTCCTCCCTCCTGGGGTGGGCGAGATCAAAGAGCCAGCCATTGAGTTCATGTCAGAAATAGTCCCTGTTCCCCTTACTAGGGTACCCACTTGGATACTGAGCTGCCATGGGCTACATCCGAGGAGTGGTTCTAGGTTATATCCATACATGGTCTTTGGTTGGAAAAACAGTCTCATAAAAGACCCCTGTGCCCAGATATTTGGTCCTTGTGGAGCTTCTGTCCTCTCCAGGTCATACTAACTCCCCCTTCTTTCATATGATTCCCAAGAAGACAGTTTTCTTCTTAATCATGATCATGAAAAGGCCACTATATTTGAAGATGAAAACATCTGGTACTCTCTTTACACCCTAACTAATTTCGGGGTTTCATAAACTACCCTTAAGCTGTATTAGCCCAGACCTCTATATTTACCATTGTGAATACTTATCTATTTTTAGTGCATTGTATGTGGACAGCATTATGGGGTACCCTTTTGACATTAAAAAACATACCTCACCTTGTGTCAGATGGTATGCCAGATGCTTAGCCGGTGGAGCCCTTGGTGCCCCAGGTCTCCTCGTGATCTCCTCACTGATTCAGTTTGTTTTGTATCTTTTTTTACTTTTTATTTTTTATGTTAATTTTGTATCCCAGCTGTGCCCCCTCCCTCAATCTCTCCCAATCCTACCCCTCCTCCTTCATTTCCTCCCATTCTCCTCTCTAAGTCCACTGATAGGGAAGGTCCTCCTCCCTTTCCATCTGACCCTAGTCTAACCGGTCTCATCAAGACTGGCTGCACTGTCCTCCTCTGTGGCCTGGCAAAGCTGCTCCCCTCTCAGGGGGAGGTGATCAAAGAGTCAGCCACTGTTCCCCTTATTAGGGTACCCACTTGGAGACTGAACTGCCATGGGTTACATCTGAGCAGGGGTTCTAGGTTATCTCCATGCATGGTCCTTGGTTGTAGTATCAGTCTCAGAAAAGACCCCTCCATACATCTCTATAGCTAAGAAAACAAGGGAGATGGCAAAGATAAATGACATTTGATCCTTGTCATCTAGGAATTAATTGCTAAAGAAAGAAAAAGACACGTGAACCAAATATGACAGTAGAATTAAGCAAAGTCCATGCTTGAGATAGCTTGAGGGTTTTGATGGGGAGTTGAAAAACTCATTAAAGTGTGGATCAATCTTGTTGTTTTCTCAAAACAAAAAAAAAGTGAGTTCTAGCTCTTTGATCTGGCACTTTCGAGTGCTACCTACATCAAGAGCTTTTACAACCCTATCAGTCTTATCAACATTTCCTGGAAGGCGGTGGTAGTGGGGACTGCTACTATTCATAGCAGGTCCAAAACTTAAAGGGACACCAAAAAAAAAGTCAGTACTAATAACCCTTCAATACAATATTCAAAGATAAAACTAATGCAAAAGAATGAATCATGAACCAAATTATCAAAACTTGAAAAACAGGATTGATTTGGTCCTGGCTTCAGATCCTGTTTTGGCAGTCTCCCTGAGCAGCATAATCTATTTACAGTGACTGAAAGTGTCTGTTTTCTTTTTCTGTTAATTGCAAGCAAAAGTTCTGACCTAAGCTCTATCAGGGGGATAAGGTAGGAGGTTTGCAGTTGATTTTCATTACACCACAAATGTCAAAAGGGAGCCATCAGGGAAGTTCAGTAGCCTATGTCCTCCTCCTAGGCTGCCTATGGGATGAACCTAGATAGTTATTCTAGAGTGAACACAGGAGTGAACCTGCAGGAGTTTAGCAGAGGTCCACTCTGGTTGCCTATCATTAGAAGGCACCGCCACAGTGACTACATGTATCTTTTCTTATGCTGAATCCTTTTCTTACACTGTCAGCTAATTTCTTTTTCTATATCTTTATTCATTAACTATTCGATTCTCATAGAAGAAGCCAACTCAGTAGTCCTGGTTTTTGTTTTTCGCTATTTCTTTCGATCCGTACCACACATATCATGAACATACCAAGAAGGAGGAGCCCAGTTCTGGTCAAATGGTATAAGTCACACTGGTTATGCAGGGGCTGGTTGGGTGCGTGTCAAGTGGGGGGAGGGACTGTTACAGACAGGGTATAGATGGGGTATAGACAGGGTTCTAAATGGAGTAGAGACACAGCATCCCTCTCCATGGTGTCCTAATTGTGCATGCAATCATGATTAAAAATGTGAAGAGGCAAGAGCAAATAGCAAGAGCTAACAGAGTTCAGAGAAGACAAAGATCACCAAGGGCCAGGACTGTGTTAATTGTATGCTCGAGAGCCTGCAATTATAAACCCACAGAGCAAATGAATGCTGCTGGCTCAGCAGATGAGACCAGGAAGTCAGTTTTCTATGGCCTTTGGTAAGGGCATGGCAGGATAAATGATTTATTTATAAATTCACTTAGAGGTTTCACTAATATCTTTAACTATCCCTTCCACTAGTCCAGGGGATAAGCACAGAATAAAGAGAGCAAGTAGACACCTTGGTTAAAAAGCTATATTCATTACTTTCTGACTCGGGGGGACTTATAACACAATAAACAGGACCTTCCATTGTGACTGGCTGACTCAGACTGCAGGAAACATCTCCACTGCATTTCCATTTGTTTGTTTGTTGTTTGGAGGGGTTGTTTGTTTTCCATTAATTAATTTGATCACTTTACAGCCTAACTGAAATCCTCTCCCTCCTCTTCTCCCAATCCCACCCTCATGGCCCCTCCTTCCAATCCCTCCTCCCCTTCTTCACCATACGAACCATCCCACCCTGGCACATCAAATCACAACAGGACTAAGCACATTCTCTCCCACCGTGGCCATACGGCAACCCAGCCAGGAGAAAGGGATCCAAAGGCAGGCAACTGAGTTAAAGACAGCCCCTGTTCCAATTATTAGGAGACCCATATGCTGGACAAGCTGTACACCTACTACTTATCTGTAGGGGTCCTAGGTCCAGAACATGCATGCTCTTTGGTTGGTGGTTCAGTCTCTGTGAGCCCCTGTTGGCCCAAGTTAGTTTACTATGTAGGTCTTCTTGTGGTGTCTTTGACTCTTCTGGCTCCCTCAATCCTTCCTCCCACTCTTTCCCAAGACTCCCCAAGATCCACCTAATATTTGGCTATGGGTTTCTGCATCTGTTTCCATCAGCTGCTGAATGAAGCCTGTTAGAAAATAGTTATGTTAGGCTCCTGTCTGCAAGCATAGCAGAGTATCATGTAATGTCAGGGGTTGGCTCTCTCCCATGGGGTGGGTCTCAGCTTGGGCCAGGCACTAGTTGGACATTCCCTCAATCTCTGCTCCATCTTTATCTCTAAACCTCTTCTAGGGTCCATTGCATTTCTTTACTGAAGTGATGGTGACATGTATTTTAGCCACTAGATCCCAGGGACAGTGACTGGCATTTCTTTGGCTATCTGCAGAGATGGCACAGGGGACATAACTACAAAGGACTGATATTCTGGCTGCTAGTATTAGACCCTCTGGAGCTCAGGGCTAGGAAGTCTCCAAGGAGTGTTGTGTACATGGAGAGGGACTCTCACAAGAACTATGTGCAGGCACAGTGACTAACACAAGAGGCTCATTCTTCAAAGAGTGCATGAACTCTGCCTGCTGAGTGCTTAAAGCTTTTCTTTCATTTTGTATTCCATCCCTCTTCACAACCTAACAATTAAGGTAATATAAACAGTTTTAGATCTAATGATGATCTAAAAATGCCCAGAATATGTTAGGGCTTCCTTGAAAGAGCCAGGAAAGTGTATTTTTCTCAGTATTATCTGTTGATTCAGCAAACATTTATCCAGTTCCCAGAATGAGCATTCAGAATGTAGCTTGTGTGCAAGCACTTACTATGTATTGTACTGAGACCTATATTTTACACACTACAGTGCCAAATTCTAGGACTATAATGAAGCCATTGGTTGAAAAGCTTCAAAGATGAGCCTCATCATTTGAATTTTGCTGTTTGCCTGTAAGAGGACTTAATCAAGTATGCCACGTCTTAGTCTTTGTTTTTTCTCATTGGTTCATGTCCACAGGTATCAAGCATTCTTACAACCAAGACAAGAGCGTGAGTCAGAGACACCTAGCCTTTAGTACATGACCGTATTAAAAAAAAAAGCACACGAACAAAGAAGGAATGGCAGATTAGAGTGCAGAGTTAAATAAACCTGTAACACAAGCAACTTATCTCTGCAGTCACAGGCTTTGGGTGATAAACCATTAAGCATAGATCAGTTGATGAAAGAACATTAGGGTGATTGTAAGCAAGAAAAAATGAGCACCCTCCTTCTAAAACCTGGTGTACTGCTGTTTTGCCAAATACTGATTTAATTCTTGAATAATATAATGCACTATAGATATAAAGTCATTGCAAAAATACAAGTGAAAGTTTAAAGAGTTCGGCTCTTGGCAAAGTACAAAGTCAATTTTCATTGTCCTGAATTTACTATGGTATTCAGAAACTGAAGCATTTATCTTTAAGTTAGCTGAATTCAATATAGCTAAGATGCTTTTGAAGGCATGTATTATCAGCTTTGGTTCTTTTTTTTCTCTACATATCGTAAAACTGAACTAGAAAAATTGTAACATCATTCTCTTGGTCTGTAGAGTCAACATCAAACTGAAAATTGAATCAGCTCTCCTGGGCAAATAGGATATGGAGGTTATATTATCATGGAAATGTTCTATATTCATCAACCCCCTTTTTTTTTCCTAGATCCTGTGCTAGCAGTTTAGATCAGACTCCAGCAGTCACATAACACACAACTCACCAAGTTTTCTGAATAGTTACAAACTCCAAATTTTATATTAAGAAAAGGTACAAGCCTTATATCTTCCTGTGAAGGGAGAACGTTCAGTGAATTGCAAATGTAACTAAATGTTGGTAGTCCCTATAGTGGGATAAGATAGATAGTTCTTTGTATTAAAGCCACAGCCTTAAATTTAATAAAAAAAAATACATCTTAATTTTATATCCTGTTTATATAACAAGAGGTGACAGTACCTTAAACTAGGTAATGAGTTTTTATCCCCCATGAAAGGGAGCCAGAGGCACCGTAATGTCATCAGTGTCACCAGCTTCACGGCCACATCCATTATGCTCAACTAACTGCCTATACAATTTACCTCTGTCCCCTAGGTCACTTCAGGGTCCAAGGTAGCTATTGATGTACCAGCCACCACATTGCTTTGAGTCTCAAGTTAGCAGAGGGAGGAATTCAGTAGGAGATAATTACAAAGATCCTAGCTAAATCAACTTCCCTGTCAGCAGCTATTCGAGAAACCCTCTGCCCAGGTCACATTGGTATAAATACTTTTGTGGTGCCATATCTACTCACAACTGGGGCTAGGAATAAAGTCAATATGTGTATAAATGAATTCATCAACAAGGTATGATGTATTAAGTATGGACAGTAGAAAGTTTGGTTTGTACTGGGACATAACGGTGCAGTGTCATCAAGTTGGGCTTTTATTTTAAATGCAGTGAAATGGGTCCTCGTTTGTGCTAACTACGCGTCTTTCTCTTCCTCTTGTATCACCAGGCCACCGGAACCTGTTTACAGCACTGTGAACAAACTCTGTGATAAGCCTGCATCTCCCAGGCACTATTCCCCTGTTGAGTGTGACAAAAGCTTCCTTCTCTCAGCTCCCTACCCCCACTACCACCTAGGCCTGCTCCCTGACTCTGACATGACCAGGTACTGCATGCGCTTCCTCACTTCATCTTGTCCAGCTGCGTGTGCATCTGCAAGGATGGGTGGGTGCAACTCGTCTCCGCTCGCTGCTCTTGCGCTCGGCACCTTCCTTGTGGAGAGATGTTCTGCTCCCATGGTACGATGGGAGAAACTAAGAACATTTGCTTTATTTTTTTTCTGCTGTGCTCACTAAGCACTTTCAGACATGATCATGTAGAGCTTCACCTGTTCAACAAGGAAATAATTTCATTGCTCCAGCACCATTTCCTTCATGAGAAGGATGGAAAAGAACATTTACTGAGTATTTAAATAATACTTAATAAATGTTCACCGTGCCTCTGGTACAATGATCTATCTGTGTAAATACTATTGTTGTCATTTAACATGTTAATTAACCACTCTCCTAAGACTATAGAATCAATTGGTTCTATCTAACCACAGTGAGCATAAACAATATTGACACTTCACTACTTGCTAGGTTTTTACATGTGTTGTCTTATTTAATTCATCAGGGAAGGTTAACGGATTTCCCTCAGGGTGATCTTGCCAATAAATATGCAGGTCACATTTAATGTTAGAAATGTTCTGAGTGTTTCCATAACAACTGTACAAGCAAATTCTTCTAAGTCTAAAGATTGGAGACAACTATTTATAAGCATCCTAAGTCATGTGTAAGGATGAAAAGCCTGTGGTCACATTGCAGCCATGATCACAGGGAAACCAAGCTCAGAAGCATAAACTCCAGTGTTCCATGAGTTGCTTCTAATTCAGTCTAGGAGAGCCCAGCTGGAATATTCCTATCCTGAGTAGCTGCTTGTTTAATTGTGTTTGGGGATCAATGTCTTGATAGTGTTATTAGGGCTGAGAAAATACAGATTTTAGACTGATTCAAGGTGAAAATATATTGAAAGGATATATTGAAAAATATATTGAAAGGATCTTCATTTTTTAAATAAAATATCTTTATTTTTTCATATTTTCAAAGTCAATTGCTGGGCTCTCTCAAAGAATTAAATAACAAACTTTAAGTTCTAGCTAGCATTTCTACAAATAAATAAGAAATTTTTGACTGTCCCATCAGCCGGAGAAATTTCATGTACTTGTTATAATTTAAGCTAACAAACACTTCATAGTGATTTAGAAATGTTAATTAAATCCTGTCTTTTTTAACAGTTCCAAAAAAAACCTACTTATGGTATAGTGACTTAGACAATTTAGAACCTAAAGAAAGGGCCAAGGTTTCATAGCCATCAGAGGAAGATACTTACGACACAGCAATGGCTTCCCTGTTGTCAGCTACATACAGGCTACTCTGTACACTGAATTCTTCCTAAGCATATTGCCTAAGAAATAATTCTTCTGAATTATTTCCTCCAATCCCAAATCAGGTTATGAAGTAGATGTGATCATCCTTTTACTTTTCCAAGTGAGGAAGTAAAGTTACTTGCTTTGTCCCAGATCATCTGCTAAGTGATGGATCTGGGGGTCAAGCCCAAAGGACAGATGACCTGGCAGGAGCCCCTACAGCAATACAGGCATAATATCAGAGATATCTTTACTCACTGGAAAATCTCTCCATTGTTTACTTTTATTTTTTCCCCCAATCTTTTTCTCATCTCTACCTTCCTGTCTCACTATATATATATATATATATATATATATATATATATATATATATATAT
>NW_026596046.1:27410502-27483990 GCF_907164565.1 Psammomys obesus
TATATATATATATATATATATATATATATATATATATATATATATATTTTTTTTTTTTTTTTAAATGGGTGTGAGTTTTACATTGATTTCTACACACTCCAATGGGGATCTTGATTCATCCCTCCTTAAATTTTTACCAATAAAGAGCTGTCAGGGTCTAACTCTGGCATGAATCCATCAGATTACTTCTTTTCTATCTTCTTCCTATAATCACTATTATAAAAACAAGAAAATATTTCTTTGTTTTGCAGATCAAAGCATTGTGATTTGTTCAGCATATCCTTTTCAAATCATATGCCCTAAGCAATCTTGATATGCACATGTCCTCAAACCACACCTACCTTCCCTGGGACTTTGGGAATTTTGTTTTCTGTTCATTCTAATTCTGTCTTCTTTCCCCCTTCTTTCATTTTTCCTCTGTCTTCTCTTTTATCTCTCTAGGGGAAAAATAAACATATATATATAGAGGCTTTTCAGCAGCACACTGATACCAAAAATCTTGATTTAAACCCACTAGCTCCTCCTTCCTCAATCTCCAATTCAGTGAATGACATCAGCATTAGCCCTGTGTGAGGCTCAAGTGAAATAACTGAAAATGATACTTAGGACATTAATTTCCCTGTCTCCATCACTGAGTCCCCCTTCAAGTCCTATTGATTCTACCATCAAAATAACACACCTCTACTCCCCTCTTCTTCTCTTTCTACCACTTTAATCAAAGCCGACCTTCTCCCTCCCTACAATAGCTTCCTAATCGTTCTCACCACATCCACTGCCTGCCTCATACCTTATTGTGAATGCAGCTAACATGATCTGTTAAAATAACACAGATCAAATCTCTCTCTCTCTCTCTCTCTCTCTCTCTCTCTCTCTCTCCTTTTGCATTAAGGATAAAATGCAAAGTCAGGCTCTGCATGATCTAGCATCTGCCTGCCTTTTAAACATCTCATTTCACTCTTCTTTTTGCTGACCACACTATTCACACTGGCATACGTTTTAGTCACATAATATGTTACATTGCTAGCTGTCTCAAGTGCTTTCCATATGCCTTTCGCTTGAATTGAAAGGCTTTTCTACACTTTGCCTAATTGACTTCTGGTCATCTTAGATCCAAGCTTAAATTGCATTTGGTTAGAAAAGCTCTCTGAAAGAAAAATCAGGCCCCTTATTATAAGCCCTCCTTGCACATGTATAGACACACATACACACACACACACACACACACACACACACACATACATACACACACACACATACAGCTATATCTCTCCCTGAAATTTTAAGAATTATACACTTTTATTTTAGTAAATAATTAAACATATGATATGATCTTTGTACAAGTGAAGTTCTAACCGATTTTCAAACCAGGTTTCACTCAAGCTTGCTTTACTCAGTTCATAACAAATTTATAACACTACCCCATAACTATTTAAACTTACACATGGAAACAAATCACAGTTACAGAACTCATTTTGTATTACACTCCTGCTCAGGGTCCACACTGCAGATCCATTAGGCAACTGCGGGCTCTTCAGGAAGACAGAGTGATCTGTTTCACAGTTTATTTACTTCTCCATTGGGAAGTGACCGCTTCAAGAGGATGTTTCTTGAAATGTAACTAGTAATTTGTAAGAAACAATCAAAGATTCCGGTTCCATTTTCTGTACTGTATCTTCCTTTTCCACTATATCCTCAAATAAGTCATAGGCTCTTTTATATAAAGAAGTCAGATATGAAATTCCATCTCTAGCCTGGGTATGCTGAGGAGCCCAATTTATTATGTTCCATAGTCTCTGTTTCAATGTTAGTCATAATAACACTAAAATACGTTGAAATCTACCTTAAAAAATATTGAAAGAATGCATCTAGCTATCTTCTAACCAAGATGCTTCAAGTTCCAGCCAAATGCAAACTACTATACTATAATAGTGTTTCACTGAGCTACATGGTGAAAAGACCAACCAAAATTGTTGGAGGAAAAAAAAAAATGTGTGACCTTTGAACTACAGTGAGTGATGGGATATGTTTTCCAGGGCATTTAAGAATTCCCCAAAGTCTTTTTGCATCAAATGGTATAGCAGCCATTGCCTCAAGCCTCAAGATTAGTATTGAGTCAATACTAATTCAGGGATATTAAGCCTATGAAACCATCCTTATGTTTTCATAACTATTCCCAAATTTACATCCAGAAAGGCAAATGTAAACTGAAAAAAATTAATAAGTGTTCTTGTTTCTATGTTATCTGAGTTTGAATGGGAAAATCAAATCAGTTCTTTGAACTTAGAGCAAATGCCCAGGGATAAATCGTGTACATATATTACTACTGAGTGATTATTTATAAAGATATGTGCTATGTTTTCTTAGGAAAGCCTTTTATTACTTGGCACACTGGCTAAATATGCAGATTATATCTAGAGTGACTTTTCACATGATGTACAAAAAAAAAATTGATGAGCAGAGCCTGGAGTTAAACTAAATTTTGAGGTTCCATTAAAAAAAATGGCATTGCTACGGGACTTCCACTGATCTAGGACATCACTTTTTCTAAAATAACTAAATAAACAAATAACTAAATAAATAAACAAAAGGACCAGCTATTCCTTTTGATACTCCTGAAGCAATGTGAATGTATTCTTGGCTGTCTTCTCAATGCCCATATCATATTTCCGTGTGTTATTTTACAAAGATGGTCTGAGTTATTATTTTGCAGCTTAAAAGACCGACTGAGGCAAAGCAATTGAAAGCCAATTAAAATGTAATGGTAGATTCTAGATAAGAAACAAACTCACAATATTGTGTGAATATAAAATACTTTCAGTTATTGAAAAGAATATATTCAAGGAGCTATCACATGCCAATCATATCCTACATGCTTGAGTTCAGAAGTGGGTGAGACATAGTTTCCTCTCTTAAACTCAATGACATACAAGTGATAACTTAAGTACTGTGTAATATATATGTGCTCATGGGCCTGTTCCTCTAATGAACCTAATTCCTGAGGCAGGCAGTGTTACTTTTTTAAGTTTGGAATCAATTTACTATGAAAGTTTGTATGTGTGAAAAAGAAACTGGTGGGTCAGACAGCACTCAAGCTCAGACGGAATTTAGCACTGTGCCTTGCAGGTCAAGTTTTAGAAGCCTTAGCTACTAATAACAACAGTAAACTGGCTGTCTTTCTTTCTTGTTTTCCTGAAATTATCGGGAAGACACTGACACCATCATTATTCAGATTACAGAAGAAATGTGTCTGAAATAAATGAAATAAGCCTGATGGTATATAAAGACAGGGTTGCTTATGGGAGTACCAGGAGCCCTGTACAACAACGGGCTGGTAATTTATTTGGAGTTACAGGTACCTGCAGATCATCATAGAAGGGCCTCCTCACCAGGCTGAGGATTTTGGAGCTGTTTAGACCAATTTTAAAGCCTCTCTATGAATTGTACATTTAAAGAGATTGCTCATCCTACTGTGTAGAAAGCATTTGAAGGCAGGGAATATAGCATGTATCATCCATACCATAGAGTACAGTTGATATCCTAATGATGTGATCGAATCCAAAGAGATAGATAGAGAGAGAGAGAGAGAGAGAGAGAGAGAGAGAGATTCAGACTCTTATGTGTTAAATGCTACTTAGTGGTTGATGCGTGGTGAGAATTTTCTGGCTTGGCAGACTCATTAGATGGTGACCACATTGCTTCTAAGAATGGGTGCTCTTCCCCGTAATAAAAACACTTAAAATCCTGTGAAAGACAGTACATGGGAATATTGTAATAAAACCCAGTGTTTTCTACAATTAATTACAATATTAAAAGGGGTCTTTGGGGCTCTTTAAAGCAATAAAAGGGAAGAAAAAGCGAAGAACATTAGGATCTTCATTTAGAGTGGGCCATGTGATGTATTTATAGAGAGGCCAACAAAAGAACCTACCCTAGTTGGGTTCAAGTCCTTTTGTTTGGAAATATATATATATATTGTTCCACTTGTAGGATGGTTGTGGGGAATCTAGAGAAATGAAGTAAATGATTTTCTCCTACCCAGGCACTGACTTCATTAGACTGTATTTTTTTCCTCTGATTATTCACTTTTTAAAGCTCTGAACTCATAGACATTTCTTTCAGGCTTTCTCTACTGTAACACGTCATGTGGAAAGGACTCCACTCAGAGCCTGCTCAGTTTCATGCTCAGGCTCATGTGGAGTTTTAACCTCATTAGCACCCACTCCGCATGCACCAGCTTCTTATTCAGTTCTCCACATGTCCCGTCCACTCTTACCACCATCCTCTGGATCATGAAAGAAAATCTGAGCCTTACTCACAGCTGCTTAATCTGAAAGATAACTCCAATAGAGAAAAAGAGATAAACCACTGACCTTCTTACCTACTTAAAGGGTAGATACAGTATAAAGAATTGTTCATTTTGTGTTTAATTACAACCAGGAGGGAGGTGTTGGGACATGACTCCTAGGGCATGGCTCTTCCCAGATCAGTACAGCAGCTTTGGTTGGAAAGGCGTCCCCTACCGCTTTGGGTGAGATGCTCAAGCACAGTGTGAGTTGAGGAAAGTCAGGAGCAATCCATCAGCTCCTGGCACATCACTGAGGCTGCTCTTGCCAGATTTAATTTCAAGCCTCTTCGCTCCACAGTGTGATATGCACAAAGGTTCCTAATGGAGCATGCTTTGCTTTCCAATTGATGCATTTTCTGAAATAACCCCTTACTATTTGTTTCTGTCCCAATATTTTGTTAACCTTTTAATACTAGGGCAAGGATTTTCTTTAATGAAGAATTCAAGAATAGATTTTGAATCACAATGAAAACCATGTAGTATCAACTCTTTGGCACTGCATACTGCTGGCAGGTGTGATAGGAATGAAGGATAGGTCAGAGGCAGGTAATTTGTTATGGAAGAGCTTAAACCAACCCAGGTTGGTTGCATTCCAAAACTCCTTCTCTGGCTTAAGTAACTATCTGAAATTGAATAATCAAGTTTAATTGATCTGCTGCTTAAACAAGAGAGAGAATGTCTCTATATGAGACGTTAAGAATATTTCCCCTTAATTTTAGGATATCTTTTTTTCTCTTTTAGACATAATGAGTGCATTTACTTCAGCAACCATCATAGTATTTGGTGGTGGAAAGAGATCAGAGTACAAATGCAATTTCAAAAAGAGCCTTCTGTGGAGCGAAATTCTATACAAAATCACTATAGCAACGAATTGTAGGACTTGGAAAGAATGGAAATAGCAACACTAAACTCTAACACCCACACTGCAGATGTTAATCAAAACCACTAACCTCTGTCAAGTGCTTTTATGAGTGGGGGACTATTGCAGCGTTTTTACATGTATTAACTTTATGCGACATGATAGGGAGGTGTGGTCGCATCAACTGTACCGAAACATCATGGTACCTGCTTTGACAAATACATGGAACTAGGAAACAAAATCGCTGAAATGAAATAGTCAAGACACTGATAAACCAGGGCCAGTGGTACCTGACACATGAGCCAGGACTGCATATAGAGACTGTCTCAAAACAAGAACACCTGCCTTTGTAATATTAATCTCATTAAAGCAAGGGTTTATTAATTATCTTATTGGATATTAAACATGGTATATGTCATATAGTAGTGATGATGATGCCAATAAGTGCAGTAAAGGCAACTGCTACTCTCTGCATCTTCTAACTACCTACCAGTTAGCCATTTACAAAAGTAAACTCGTTAAACACCATGGCACCCTAGGAAGGCAAGTGTTGTTACTATTATAATGTTCATTTTTCAAGTGGAAAAACTGAGGTCCAAAGAACCTAAGGGAACTTCCACATGAATAGGATTTGAACCTGAGTGGGAAGGTTCTGAAATCTATCCTGTACCTTGCCTGAGTGTTGTAGTCATACCACGCTCTGAATATTGAATTCTGCCTGAGTAAAAGTGTGCAACATTTAACTGTTGTTGAGAGAGAGAGAGAGAGAGAGAGAGAAAGAGAGAGAGAGAGAGAGAGAGAGAGAGAGAGAGAAAGAGAGAGAGAGAGAAAGAAAGAAAGAAAGGAAGGAAGGAAGGAAGGAAGGAAGGAAGGAAGGAAGGAAGGAAGGAAGGAAAGAGCAGTGGGTGGGTGGATGATAGGCAGGCAGAAATAAAAATCAAAAAGAAATAATTAATAACTAGATAGAAGCAGAGTCTTTGATTTCTATCTTGCAAGGATTGGAATTCTGACTTCACAGCTATATGTATAAGTCACCTGTCTGGGTGATTTGTAACTATTTTCTGCTCATTAGCTTCCTCGTAAGTAAAGGAGCAACCATATAGCACTCATCTGGCTGGGTCACAAGGGTTATTTGCTGGCTACATGTAAAGTGCCGAGAGCAACTCCTGGATAAGTATGAGCAGTTATGTGAGTATTTTAAGTAACGTTTGAAGATCTCCCCACGAGAAAGATAACTCAGGATGAGATTAAAATGACTTTTTTTTCTTACAAGACTGTTACAAAAGGTTCTTTTCATTCATGGCCTAATTATGAGTGCAGTAAATTCGGAAGGCGGACAGATGGTAGGCTTGGCAGTGTGGGAGGGCTGCTGTGCAAACCTACCTGTGTTCAGGGAGATGCTTAAATGTTTTCAAATAGAATCTTTTTATTTTTTTATGCGATCAAATTTACTTTGTTCTTGCAGCCTTTTCAAGCCTTCAGTTTGTTGGCAGACCTTACGCATATTAAAAGATAAGCTTTATCATTGGCTCCCCCTCCCCCAACAGAGGGTCTCACAGTGTTAACACTGACTAGCCTCAAACTTTAGCTCTCCCTGCCTCAGCCTTCTGCCTGATGCTGTTACAGGTGTGTCCCAGAGTGCATAATTGTATGGTTTACTTTAGAATGGCCACTGCCAAGGTGGCCTGCACCTTTCTTCACGTTAAAAAACAAAAAACAAAACAAAACAAAAACCCTCCCTTTCTTCTGAAAGAAGCATACCTGTGCCGGATGGGAATCTTAGTTATCTCAATTCCATCTCTCTCAAGGTCTTCTAGCTCCTGCCTTCCTGTCTTGTGCATCAGTCACAGTTTTAAAAATACCTTTCTGTCCAACATACGGGTTAAAAGGTAAAGAGACTGACATAAGTTCAGAGATGAGGTTGAACCAAGCAATGTACTCCAAACTTCATATTTTCTAAGTGGGGGAACTGCATCTCAGACCACTAATATGGGTCAAATATTCATTATTAAGTGGGGATATGTGCAGCTACTCAAAACAAATGTAACTGAATCTTGTTCTCCATAGTTTAGTGACTGGATTGACGTGGTGTCTCTGTATACAGGTCAATAGCCATTTATGTTAAAAGAAAAATATAGATGTTTATTTTTAATTATTTCAAGTGTGTATGTGTGTTTACATATGAGTGTGCATGCATGTATGTGTGTGCATACACATATATGTGTTTGTGTGTGTTTGTGTGTGTACACACATGTATTGTGTTCATGTGTGTGTTTGTTCATGTATGTTTTCCTGTATGTGTTCAAGTGTGTATGTACGTGTGTTTGTGCATGTGTGTGTGTGTCTTTGCTTTTCTCACTACTTATTTTGGATCTAGTATGGTTTTTATTCATGCTATAGTTTGTTTTCATTGAGTTTCAGGCATCCGGAGAGTCTCTTGCGAAAGTTTAAGTTCAGATCAAAGCGTGTTTGCCTCTCTATCTGACACTTACAAATTTAGTTACTCAAGAAGGCACTATTTTTCCTGTCTGTGAAATCTAACCAGGTGTAGGTTAACTTGATCATAAGAAAGAGCATACAAGGGAGAAAAGTGAAAATATAAAAGCCTCTGACCAGACTCCATTATAATTACTGGACTGTTGTAGAGGATCTTGCTCCCACACCCAAGCTCCTGGAATAATGATTCATGAGACTCGAAATATTATTTACAAATACCAAGGTCACATAGATAGGCTCTTCTCTAACTAGGTCATAATTTAATAATCCAATAATCCACATTTTGCCACATGGCTGGTTACCTATGCCCAGGTACCATGTGTCCATCCTCTTCACATCTTGGTGGCTGAATCTCATGTGCCTGGCTTTATACCAGAATCCCTTCCGCCTGATGAATACTCTACCTATTTCCTGCCTCAGCCATAGGCCAGAGATTTTTTTTTGTTTTTAATTGACAAGTGTTACAAACATACAATAAACAAGAGATTCGTTCTATGCTGTGTTGGTGCTATTTTTCCTTGGGTGCAGTGCCCTTGGTGATTCACACATAGTCTCAGCTACTCCCACAATTCACCCAACCATTTTCTTCAGTATTTTCACACAGGGCTTTCCTTGCTTATAACATCTTACTTAACTTATGTCATTTGTTCCTGTCTAGATCCTTGGAGAATGCTACCTCAGATATACATCTCTTTCTTTTCTACCTTTGTCTATGCTAGGTCCCTGCCTAGCCCAGACTTCTAGATTCTGTGCCATATCTGAAAGCCACAAAGTGAGACACTCTCCATTTTGTAATAAGGTTTACTTTGCAAATATATATATATATATTGCTATTCTGGATAGCAACCTCACAATCAGTCAGGAGTCCAGACTACCTTCTTCAGACCCCCATATACTCCTAAACAGGTGTCATGGTAGATTGCTGATGCTCAAGGAAATTTTTCCCAAGAGAGAATGAATTCTCTTTCTCATCTCCTTCAGTCTTCTAGAGCAGCTATGTTCCTGTCCTGATTTTAGTAATGTACTTTCCTCTGGGGTCCTTGTGACCCATAAAATCAGCCTTTCATCCAAACCATCTCTCCAGCAGGAAAACAGACAAGACTGGTACAGGCTATTTTGGTTGGACATTATTAACATTCAGCTTTGAGAACATTTCCTTTCTCAGAAGGTGATCTACTTTTCCAGTCTCAGAGTTCAGAAGTTACCCTAAGAGATATGGGACACAGAGTAAGATAATGGTAGATGTGAAGTTGCCCTTGCCCAGGGAGGCATCACGTAGCTGCTGATCATGGATGGTATCCCCTGAGCTCTAGCTAGAAATCTCCTATATATCACAGGTCCCAATTCCAGCTGTCTTTCTTGTTTTCTTTTCTAGAATGGATTTCTTTCCATCATTTTTGAGGCTCTCTGATTCATCCTTTATCCTTGTCATATGAAACCCCATCACAGAGAGTCATGGAGTACTCTTTCTGACCTTCTGTTAACAAGTAGACATCCATGTGTACCCCTACTCAGCTTCTCCCCACATCTCACTTATTGGAAAGTCTTTAGACACTCTCTTCTTAGTGGGTCCAAAGAAGGTTACTAATGGAATTTAACATGATTCACAGTTCTTCCCCATGAAATCCCATGCCATGATGACCAGAGAAATAATAAATTTTAAGAATTGTCTGACAGGATTTTATTCTTTCCACTGTACATAAATATCATATTGTGTTTGTTCATTTATACAACTATTTCTCAACTGACGAACCAAATAGTACAGACTAAACAGGGTAACAATTTTCCTTCAATAAATAACTCTCTGTAAGCATGAGCTAGGCTATCTCCCTGTTAGTTCCTTGTGGGTAAGAAATAGGTCACCTGTTGCCAATGTGGTCCATGAATAGAGTGGGATTCGAGTGGTTGGTATCTGACACATAGTGACTGACAGTCTCAAGGTTCTAAGGCAGAGTTTATATTTGATGGAAGCTCTTCTATATGCAGGCAGAGGGTGGAAGGGAATGCTCTTCATCCTTCTTCCTTTGTGGAAGATGGTGGATAATGTTGACTTAGACTCATGATTTTCAAGTCAGGCCACAGACAACAGCCTTCATCAGCATGTCTGTTAAGCATTGCAAAAACTGATGACTATATTTTGTTAAAGTCACATTTATTTATACTCCGTGGGCATCAACACCTAGCGAGGTCATACCACATGTGCATGCCTCTGACATGTCCTACAGGATTTAGATCATTGAATATTCACTCCTCAGCTTTCAAAGGCACAATGAGGGTGTGTAAAGAGGACCTCTTTGGCTACTCTGATTGACCCTGAAAAGGGTAATAAAACAAGAATCAATTCAACAAACTTAGAAGATTGAAAAGGAACAGATTAAGCTGGGCAAATGGACTTTATTTTCGACGTTGGTCGTTCTGAACATTTGTTTGGCATGTTAAGCAAATGTCAGTACTTGACAAGGTGAAGGAATCCATTCCATACTAATGTTCCTTATGCCCCCGTAAATGAAAGGGAAGTGTGTTACAAATAGACCTAAAGTTCATATCGCATCTTCAGGCACTAAATTATGTTTAAATCAAACACAAAATGGCCAGAAAGAACTTTCAAACAAAAGATCATGTCTAAGCTCTTAAAACCTTGAAAATAGTGAGTCCGACAATATCAGAAAAGCACTCCAAACCTTAGAGCTGTGTAGATCATCTGTAGGATTATATCTAAATAACCTGTTAAAACTTCATTTCAGTTTTAACAACAAAATGAAGATTATTCCCTAATAAAATAAAATAATATAAATTCACTTAACTGGAGAGGAGTAGGACGTGCCTACTCTGACAGATTATTAAGATAATCATTTACTCAAAGGCATTGAAGCTCTTCACACTTAGTAAATTTTTTAAAAACTCTATTACATAGTTTTTATTTAATGAGTGCTTACATTTTGTTAAGTGGTCTTCAAACATAATTAATTCTGACAAAAAAACTATATAATAGACATGTTTGTATTCTCATTTTTCTGTTAAAGATAATATTTGGCAGAGTGAAAGCATAAGTTGAGTTCTAAAGGCTGGAGAGACAGCTCAATGGATAAGAGTTCTTACTCCCAAAGCATGAGGACGTTAAGTTTGAATCCCCAACACCCACATAAAAAGCCAGAAATGGCTGCCATGCTTGTAACCTCAGCATTGAAGAACAGAAACAGGCAGGTGTCCAGAGCTCACCCACAAGCTAGCCAGCCTAACCAAAATGGTAAGCTTTGGGTCCTGTGAGAGAAGGGGCCCTGTGCCACACACATGCTCACTATGATACCCTTCTTCCCAGTTTCTGAATTGTCCCCCCTTCTGTCTGTATTCCAATTCACTCTTCAGAGAACTATTGCTTTTATCAGTCCTCTGAAATAAATTTTCAAGTCATCAAAATTCTGTTTCTAAATCTAGTGGGAACATTGTGAACCTTACATTTTATGCTGATGCAAGCTTATCTCTGATGCTTCTCACAAACCCTCCACCTTGGATATATATATATTTACATACTACGTGCAGGATATGGGGTTCTTTTTGCTTTTAGGACTTTACTTTCTCCCCTGCCCACTTGACACTGTTCCTTCTTATCCTTTATTAGTCCCTTACACTCAACAATGACTTTCCTCTGACTTTTCATATTCTCACTATTGGAATGTGTGCTGTCCCTAGAATTCAACCATTTGTGCCTCCTCTCTATCTGCGACCACATCTTACCTTGGTTTCAATTTACACATCTAAATTCCCACCAAACATCTCTACTAATATGACCCATAGCATATCACAAAGATCTCTCATGGTCTTTGATTTTCAGATTACTGTTGTTCCATTAAACCTATTGTTTTAATAATCACTAACAATGTGGTGTCACACTTTGGAGAATGTGGCTGAGTTCAGATGTTCAAATCCTGAGTTCACTCTAAATTAGCTGTATGACCTCTCACTGTCCTGTTTCTTGTTCATATAATGAGGACAAGAGTGTCTCACAGAGCCTTTGTGGGGATCAGTAGAGCTATATGTAGAAAGAACTTGGCTCATTATAAGACACACACTGCTCTTTACAACATCCAGACATTTCCGCAGTTCCTCTTACCACTTCACCTAAGTTGATTTCTAGGTCCTAACAGCGTGTCTTTAATCATCTTGAAAGACTTCTCAGAACCCTCTCTACGTTGCCCCCAGTACAGACCCAGCTGGAATGAGCACTCACCTGGAGCACTCTCCATCTTGCTTCCACTGCCGACTCAGTCCACCCTCACCCCAAGCCCCATACCCAGCCCAAGTGGAACCCTCTAAACTTTGTTCTGTTTTTTTTTCTCCTTTTATTTTTTTTATTTTTATTATTAGTTACATTTTATTAACTCTGTATCCCAGCTCCCTCATTCCCTCCCAATCCCACCCTCTCTCCCTCATCTCCACCCTGCCCCTTTCCAAGTCCAGTGATTGTGGAGGACCTCCTCCCCTTTCATCTGACCCTGTTTTATCAGGTATCTTCAGGACTGGCTGCAAAGTCCTCCTCTGTGGCCTAGCAGGACTGCTCCTCCCTTGGGGGGTGGGGAGGTCAGAGAGCCAGCCATTGAGTTCCTGTTAGAAATAGTCCTTGTTCCCCTTACTATGGGAAACCAATTGGTTACTGAGCTACCACTGGCTACATCCGAGCAGAGGTTCTAGGTTATATCCATACATGGTCCTTGGTGGAGTGGCAGTCTCAGAAAAGACCCCTGTGCCCAGATATATTTGATCCTTGTGGAGCACCTATCCTTTCCACGTCATACTAACTTGCCCTTCTTTCATATGATTCCCTGAACTCTGCCAAAGGTTTGGTTATGAGTCTTAGTATCTGCTTTGATACACTGCTAAGTAGAGTCTTTCAGAGCTCTCTGCGGTAGGCTTCTGTCCTGTTACTTGTTTTCTCCTACGTCCAATGCACATCCCATTTGTCTTTCTAAGTGAGGATTGATCTTACCCCTTGTCCTCTTTCTTGTTTATCTTCTTTAGGTGTATAGATTTCATTACGTTTATCATATCTTATAGGTCTATATAAGTGAGTATATACCATGTGTGTCTTTCTCCTTCTGGCATACTTCACTCAGAATGGTCTTTTCTAGATCCCACCATTTGCCTGCAAATTTAATGATTTCCTCATTTTTGATTGCTGAGTAGTATTCCATTATGTAAAAATACCACAATTTCTGTATCCATTCCTCCATTGATGGATATCTGGGTTGTTTCCAGGTTCTGGCTATTACAAATAAAGCTGCTATAAACATGGTTGAGCAAATGTCCTTGTTGTGTACCTTCTAAACTTTGCTCATGTTGCTGTCCTGATTCATCCTCCAGTCTCCCACATCAGTTTCTTTCAGTGATAACACTTTCTACTTTCACTTTCCAATAAAAACAGCACCTCACTGCCTCTCTCTGTGGACCTTCATCGTGCTTCTGTTCTTACCCAATTTTCCTCTCGCTTAACAGGCAGACTTACCCTTTCCCTTGCCATGGTGATGCCAGGTCCCATTCGCCAGCATATTCACATGTGCAATAAGTACAAATTATCCACATGTGTAATAAGTACAAATCCACAAAAAGGGGTACATCCTTTGTGCTGGATTTAGAAACTTCCTGGTGCTGTCAGCCTAGTAGAGAAGGTCTTGCTTCATCCTTGTGAAGCCCTAAAAATAAGCTGTTGGAGTAGTAGCAGTAGTAGAACTAGTGTATTTATTTATCTGTCTTATCCCTAGACAGTAAGCCAGGGCTGTGTTTTGATCATTTCCTCGATTCTTGGTGTGTAACCATGTGCCGAGCAAACATTAAACCCTTACGTTCTTTTTTTAAATTAATTATTTATTAATCACAATTTGTTCACTTTGTATCCCAGTTGTAGCCCCTTCCCCCATCCCCACAGGATCCCACCCTCCGTCCCTCTTCTCCTCCTCTTTCTGAAAGCAGCATAAGTGAAGAATGTTTACATAATTATTTGCTTATTTATTCCTGTATTGAATGAGACTGCTACCGTTTTGTGCATTGCCCTTTCCTGAAGGGACTCCTCACCTCATAAAAGGAACCACTGCAGCAGAGAAACCAATCAGAAGCTTATATAACAGATGTGCTATAGGAGGCATGTGCTGAAGGGGTAGTAAGAACAAAATATGTTAATTTATTGTGATGCTTGAAAAGAGAGAGAGAGTGACTAATGCCCAACAGAGTATTCCCGGAGTCAAGTTACTGCATTCAGTTTGAAATGACACAGATTTACCGGGTACTGCAGCCACCCCCCTTATTCTTTCCACTGCTTAATTTTGTTGTAGTAAGCACGTCTCCAACCTCAGACAACGCTAAAACATGCTGTACGATACTGTCCCAAGGGGCTTCAACCCTTTGATGGTGCAACGTGACAAAGTTGTCTACAGATGTCCTGGGCTACAGTCCTGATTCTCCTGGGCTACATCAGGACTACACATCATAGGTTGAACACATCTATATGTAATTTCTGGACTTTGGAATGTTCTCCAGGTCAATATTTTCCCAAAATCCATAAACGAATGGAGAAAAATTAAAGAATAACTTTTCAATGACCACATGCTCACACTGTCGCTATCCACCATCCTCCATTGGACAGACACCTCCATGAGATTTCAATTTCCTTCTAATGTTGGTGCCTATTTTATGAAATCATGGTGGTACAAAAGCATATACTGTAGTGATGATCAGCATTTGCTGGACCAAAGTGCCTGTTTGTATACAAATTATATATTCTTGTCCCCATGTGTTCTTGGCTCTTTTGGAGTCAGCTAGCAATGTTCCTGTGGTACCACTGTTTGGTGCCCTGTACAAAGGCAAGTTTATGGTAGTTCCCTTTATATAAGGACAGCCTGAAGTCTTGACTGAGATCCCTCTCTTTTCAAAAGCCCTTATATCTAGGCTTTGTAATTCATCAACACTGGAAACCCAGTGGAACATGCTTTAGATATGATAACCCACTCATAAATGTGATAATATATTCATTAATAATGTTGTTTTACTTTGGTGGTTTTCCTTTGAAATTAACAGGTTGGCTTCCATTTTTACTAATTTTTAAAGTTAGAATACAAAGTAATGAGTTTCATAAGATTATTATATGTATGTAAATATATATCATATATCTGCATAGACTTTATTCATACTCCTCTTCCTGCTACCCACTCCTTCTGGTGCCCTTCTTCTTTCTAGATGCTCCCCGCTCTGATTTCATGTCACATATAGCCCATTATCCTTCTGTTTAACCTTATCTCCTTCCTATATAACTTTTGGTTTGGGCATGTCATGAGTAACCTTTCCTGTCTCTCCATTTGACAAAGTAAACTTCACATGTGGAAGCAGAAGTCTTATTTCCCTTTCTTTTCTCCGCTGTATGCCTATGGAACAGAATTGCCTTAATCTGCTATCAGCCCCTCTGTGACAGAAAAAGGCAAAAACACAATTTCAATTTTTGCCTTCCTGCTTTTGTTGCTGCTGCTGTTTTACTAAATTATCCTCCTTAATGCTGCTATAAGCTGCTTATTTTATAACCGTTGGGTATATCCACCACTTCTCTATACACTTTCAAAAACACCAAAATAAGGAAACACATTTGATAATTGCATAATCCACAGAAAGTTTTTTCCTTTTCTTTGGAAGCAGGCATGAACACTGTCACATTGCTCTCTTACGTTTTTCCCTCTAAATTGAAACTTTGGTGTTTGATTGATTACATAGACTTAGGAAAGAAAATCTTTGAGGGCTTTTTGGCAAGTATCTTTGATACTGCTGGATATTAAAGTAATTCAATTACTCCATATTATTAAAGATCATCGAGTCAACCAGGTAGAAAGTAGTGTTGAGAATTTTAGAGGTGGCCTGGGCCAGCCACAATGGGCAATTTTTTTGTAAAACCAGCATGCTGATAGGTCACCCAGTAACACTGTGTGTGCTGGGGAGCTGGTCTAATATATAAAGGCCAAATCCCACACATGAGAAAAAAAAGTAAAATAAAAGCTTTAGTTCACGAAACATTTGATCTAAGACAATGTGTAGAGGAGGAGAAAATTATAGGTTTAGCCTTCGAGTTCTGCTAATATGAAGTTGTAACCCAGAGAAAAGATTAACTTGGGGAGAAGCAATATGAAATGAGAAGAGAACTTTCAAATATTAAGCTCACTCCTTTGTTCTGCCTTTGTATTCACTGACTTCTCCATTCAAGTGAGTCCCTTTTACTTTCATCTTTATTCTGCTGCTCACTTTCAATGCCCTCTGGCTTCCCTGTCCCTCCATAATGGGCCACTTTCTCTGTGCTTTCCGAATTTCCCCAGTTCCAATATTGTTCCAAAAAATAGCTCAAAGTTTGAACTGCTTCTAAGGCTCTTTCTTGAACGTTCCTACCTTTGTGACTCCATGTGTACTCTAAAGCTCTCTTATGTTTTGTCCACTGAAAGCCACGTTATTCTTGTTGTTTATGAAAGACTGTTTTGTTGTATTCTCAAATCATACATTTCTATAACCTTGTCTCATTAAACTATTATAATCCTTTGGAATAGAGCCTCTTAGCATCAATTTGTTAGTGTACCCTCTAGCCCTCAAGAAGTGCTAAACACATAGTAGGTACCCAAATGCCCAGTGTGTTTTCTTCGATAACCACTGCTATAGTGGTAGCTGTTAGGATGATCAATGACAACTAAAATATTTTGTCAAATCAGGTGTATGAAAAACACCATTTTTCTTCAAGCCTAACTACGCTCTGCATCTCTATAATCTTTTGTAATACAAATTTTAAAATCCCAGAAAAAGTTCCCACTGCTTCTAGGGCCTGCTCATTTGATATCCATTCTCTCGTAGGTCTTTGACCCCTTGGGAACAAAAACAAAAAATCAAATTAGTGGAAACAGTGTTAGCCAAGGATTTTCTTGGTTCCGGTGCTGTTGCTGTGAGGTCACTGCATGTCATTCTGATGACTCCAGACCTTGGCCTGAGAGCTAGAGCCCTCTTCTGGTGTCACGGTGCACACTGTGCATGCAGCTTTGCCATGTACATTAACTTCTCAAGCTGTTCCTTGTACTATTTGGTGACTGCAGTTCTACTTGTTTGGCATCTTTTCTGTCCAACCTTTCAACATAGTGTGTAATCCACTTTGTTGATTTGCTCTGTTGCGTTTACTATTGAACTGTTCATTTAATTTAATGACTAACAAAGGACTCAGATACGATTCTTTGTCCCATTTTTAGAGCCTAGCAAAATTACTCACACCTCCCACATCTGCAGGTATCAAACCTAATTAGACTCACCAGTGGATCACTTTTTAGGGCAAAAGCAAGTCACAAAGACATCAAAACTTCCTGTCTGAACTCCACAAGGAGAGCAACAGAACCAAAAAAATCTGAGCACAGGGGTCTTTCCTGAGACTGATACTCCAACCAAGGACTATGCATGGAGATAACCTAAGACCCCAGCACAGATGTAGCCCATGGCACTTCAGTATCCAAATGGGTTCCATTGTAATAGGAACAGGGACTGTCTCTGACATGAACTGATTGGCCTGCTCTTTAATTACCTCCCCCTGAGGGGAAGCAGCATTACCAGGCCACAGGGGAAGACACTGCAGCCACTCCTGATGAGACCTAATTGACTAGGATCAGAAGGAAGGAAAAGAAGACCTCCCCTATCAGTGGACTTGGGGAGGGGCATGCATGCAGAGGGTGGAGGAAGGGAGGGTTTGGGACAGGAGGAGGGAGGGAACCACAGGGGGGATACAAAATGAAAAAAGTGTAATTAATAAAGATACATATATATAGATATATATAGATATATAAACTTCCTGTCTGGAACACAAAGTATCTTCCCAGGGTTTCTTGGTATTGACCTGGATCAAATGTTTCACAGAAAACTGGACCAGGAGATGAAACTGTGATGTATCCAAACCTTTATGTGATATTATCCCCAAGCATTAACATGTCTTTTTACCTCACTCAGAAATCCTTGATGAAGCAGACCAATTAATGACAGAGTAGAACCCCAGATAGTCCAGCATGATTCTCTGTTTTTCCAGGTATTTTATATCTCTGTCTCTTTTCATCATACAATCAAAATTAATCTCCGCAAGCTTGCAAGGTTAAATTTTTTCTCTTTTCTTTTCTCCCTTTCCATGTTAAATACTGCATGATAATAGGCCGTTAGAGCTTTCGTCCAGAGGATATTAATTTCTCTTACTTACCAATATGAAGGCAGACGAAGATGTGGACAGCGAAGGACAATGCTGATCACAATTCTACCAGCCTGTTCTAGAATGGCACTCATTTTACTGCCAAAAGGAAGGGGTGCTTGGCTGCCTTAGAAACGTCTTGCCACTTCTATGCATAATCTTCTTTTTTTTTTTTTTTTTGAGCACATAACTCAAATTTTATTTGACTATAACTTCATCTGTATTTCGGTACGCACTATTTCATGTCTATTCTCTTAGAGATTGAGGATGTGGGTCTTTGTTTTTAAAAGTGAGTGACTATCTTTATACTTAATTCTTGTTTTTATTAATTACACTTTATTCATTTTGTATCCCCCCCCATAAACCCCTCCCTCCTCCCCTCCGGATCCCACCTTCCCTCCCCTTTCTGCATTTATGCCCCTCCCCAAGTCCACTGATAGGGGAGGTTCTCCTCTCCTTCTTTCTGATCTTAGTCTATCAGTTCTCATCAAAAGTGGCTGCATTGTCCTCTTCTGTGGCCTGGTAAGGCTGCTCCCCCCTCAGGGGGAGGTGATCAAAGAGCAGGACAATCAGATTATGCCAGAGGCAGTCCCTCTTCCCATTACTATGTAACCCACTTGGACACTGAACTGCCATGGGCTACATCTGTGCAGGGGTTCTAGGTTATCTCCATGAATAGTCCTTGGTTGGAGTATGAGTCTCTGGGAAGTTCCCTGTGTTCAAATTTTCTTGTTCTGTTGCTCTCCTTGTGGAGTTCCTGTCCTCTCCAGCTCTTACTATTTCCCACTTCTTACATAAAATTCCATTCACTCTGCCCGACAGTTGGCCATCAGGCTCAGCATTTGCTTTGATAGTCTGCAGGGCAGAGGCTTTCAGAGACCCTCTTTGGCAGGTTCCTAGTTTGTTTCCTGTTTTCTTCTTCTGACTTTCAGAGGCCCTCTGTAGCAGGTTCCTAGGTTGTTTCCTGTTTTCTTCTTCTTCTGATGTCCATCCTCTTTGCCTTTCAGGATGGGGATTGAACGTTTTAGTTAGGGTCTTCTCTCTTGCTTAGTTTCTTTAGATGCACAGATTTTAGTGGGTTTGTCCTATGTTGTATGTCTATATGAGTGAGTATATACCGTGTGTGTCTTTTTGCTTCTTGGACAACTCACTCAGGATGATCCTTTCCAGGTCCCACCATTTACCTGCAAATTTCATGATTTCCTTATTTTTCATTGCTGAGTAATACTCCATTGTATAGATGTACCACAGTTTCTGCATCCATTCTTCAGTTGAGGGGCATCTGGGCTGTTTCCAGCTTCTGGCTATTACAAATAAAACTGCTACAAACATGGTTGAGCAAATGTCCATTTTGTGTACTTGAGCCTCTTTTGGATATATGTCTAGGAGTGGTATGGCTGGATCTTGAGGAAGCACTATTCCTAGTTGTCTGAGAAAGCGCCAGATTGATTTCCAGAGTGGTTATACAAGTTTACATTCCCACCAGCAGTGGAGAAGGGTTCCCCTTTCTCCACAACCTCTCCAGCATGTGTTGTCACTTGAGTTTCTGATCTTGGCCATTCTGATGGGTGTAAGGTGAAATCTCAGGTTTGTTTTGATTTGCATTTCCCTAATGGCTAATGAGGTTGAGCATTTCTTTAAGTGCTTCTCTGCCATCTTTTATTAGTAATTTCAAGAAAAAAATTATAATCATTAGAGTAATGATAGTTACTGAACACTCTATTACACATATCAGTACGTCTGTTTATTCATTTGAATCTTCACAAGCATGCTATGAATTGGGGTATCTCTCCTAGTCAGTATACTACTATAGTCCTGAAATAGTGAGGCTAAAAGACAGTATCTAGGTATCTGAAAATAATTCTCATTCTATTCCACTATCACTCCATCATCCTTCATTCGGTGAAAAACGAAAAAGGTCCTATATCCTTGCCTTTTCTATTACCAGTTATGCTCAGATTTTCTACATGTGACTATTACTTTAGTTTGCCTGCATTCCTTACTATATAACATGCAATATGCTAAGTTCATGGTTTGCCACTCATTAAGTATTACCCTCAATTGCTGTTTTTAAATTGGGTTCAATTCATGCTTTATTCCAGTCTTTAAAGCATGGTAGATCTCTGGTAAATTACTTTACTATTGTCTTTCTTTTCTTTTTTTAATTTTATTTTTAATTTATTTTTTATTTTAATATTTTTTATTTTTTATATTAACCATAGGTTATTTACTTTGTATCCCAGCAGTAGCCCCCTCCCTCATTCCCTCCCTATCCCACACTCCCTCATCTCCTCCCTGCCCCTTTCCAAGTCTACTGATAGGGAAAGTCCTCCTCCCCTTCCATCTGACCCTAGCTTATCAGGTATCTCCAGGTCTGGCTGCAGTGTCCTTCTCTGTGGCCTAACAAGTCTGTTCCTCCCTTGGGGGTGGGTGTCAAAGAGCCAGCCATTGAGTTCATGTCAGAAATAGTCTCTGTTCCCCTTACTAGGGTACCCATTTGGATACTGAACTACCATGGGCGACATCTGAGCAGGGGTTCTAGGTTATATCCATACATGGTCCTTGGTGGAGTGTCAGTCTCATAAAAGACCCCTGTGCCCAGATATATTTGCTCCTTGTGGAGCTCCTGTAGTCTCCAGGTCATATTAACTCACCCTTCTTTCATATGATTCCCTGCACTCTGCCCAAGGTTTGGTTATGAGTCTCAGCATCTGCTTTGATACATTGCTAGGTAGAGTCTTTCCACACATTAAAAATTAGCTATTATTGTTATATAGGATTTCATTCTTACTAGCATTGATTCTAAATGCTTGGGGTACCACTAAAAGCGGGTTAAACAGGCTTAAGCAGGAGAATACATGTCTCTGGGGTTCACCTTACTTGTAAATTAACCCTTTTTTTTTTCATTCTGTCATGAACAGTAACAAATGATTCGAGATAAATTTTTGACATCCTAGATCAAAAGACTTTGTTACTTACAGTAACATCATGGCCAGAATAGTAAAATTGTCAACAATTTCCTGAGCCCTGAAATCATACAGCACCACAGAGAAAATGCTTACGAATGTTGTGAGTTCTAGTGAAGCAAAGAACACCTAGCATAGGAAACCTGAATCTTTTGAAATGAGCAGTAAATTACACTACTCTATACTACAGGGACACTGTCTCTATCTTCTAAGGTTCCCCACTACACTAATATCCTTAAAAATATTGCCTACGACAAAGACAGCCAGTCTATCTTCAGCAAACAGGCAAGAAACACAAGACCATTGCAGAATTATTTCACACGAGTCATATGACTAGATAAGATTATTTTGCAAGATTATTCTGTAAGTTATTAAGCTCATTAGAAGTCAATTTCACATCTTTTGATTCTGTTGTTACATCACTAATAATTTTTGCAAAATGCCATATTGTATAACACTAATTTTTAAATGATTGAACAATGAATCAACATCATTCACAATAATTTATCCAGAAGTTCTCCTAATAAAAGATTTAGGCCAGCAGTAGTAATAGACACCTTTAAACATAGCACTCAGGAGGCAGAGGCAGGCAGATCTCTGAGTTCAAGACCAGCCTACAGAATGAGTTCCAGGATTGTCAGTGCTACCCTATCTCGAAAAACCAAGAGGAGGGAAAAGAGAAGAGGGGAAGGAGGGTAGGAAAGGGAGAAGAAAAGGAGAAGAGAAGAGAAGAGAAGAGAAGAGAAGAGAAGAGAAGAGAAGAGAAGAGAAGAGAAGAGAAGAGAAGAGAAAAGAAGAGATGAGAAGAGGAGATTAAGGCTGTTTCCAGTGTTTGGAAATGATCAAGGAACATTAACTTTAAGATGAGAGTTCATTGAAAATGTGAAATAAGTATACCATACTGAAACAGTAGATTCTGAGATCTAGATAAGGAAGCTAGAGTGTGCAGTTGCTTGTTTGCCTAGATTCATTAAAGGTGGTGCCAATAATATGATGCACTCAGTCTGGTTACAAAAGTAAAATGCTCAGAATGTACATATGATGGATGTGGCTTTTACCAGAAAACTGCTTGCTTGTTTTGTTTGTTCTTTCTCTTTTGTTTTGGTTTTGTTTGGTCTTTTGAGGCTGAGCACCAATGAACAGTATTCATAGAACTGCCCTCAGTGAAATTCCCATCCCAGAGAGGAGAAACAAGAGAATAGTATATCAGAGAAACTGTTAATGTGTCTCTGCCTCTGATGAGTGTCCATATAAAATTAATCCAGTGAGGTTCTTTTTTCCTACTCATTTCAAAAATCAATTTTTAAATTAGTGTTCATATTTTACTGACTGGAAATTAATTTTATATTTCTTAATTAGAAAGTTTACTACATGGCATTACTGAGAGTGCTAGAAGTTCAAATGCAAAGTTCTTGTTTGCTGCTAAAGAAACTCACTAAAGGACAGGTGAATTGCCCACGGTAATAAAATTAGATATATTTCTAGTATTGAGCTTCCTTTATATATATAGTTCAAGAGCTGTGGCTAAAACTGAGAAATGGGAAGGTGATGGCATTTCCAACGCAGAGGTAACTTCCATTGAAAGTGATGAAGTGGCGTGCGGGAAATGCTGTGAGCATGGTAGCACTGTGAGGGAATGTAAGAGATGTGTGCATTATCCTAATTGGCAGGGGAATGTAGCATCAGGAAAGTCTCATAGAAGAGGGGGACATAGGAGACACTGCAGAGCGCATATCACAAAATTCCCAATTTTG
The DNA here is from genome assembly GCF_907164565.1 of Psammomys obesus. Taxonomy (NCBI): domain Eukaryota; kingdom Metazoa; phylum Chordata; class Mammalia; order Rodentia; family Muridae; genus Psammomys; species Psammomys obesus. Next base: position 27,433,148 of record NW_026596046.1, read on the forward strand.
TGTTTTAAGGATCTCTTCAACGCTCTTTCTAGCCTCTGAAACCCTTCTCTTCCAGCCTTCCGGACAGGAAGATCAAAGCTCTTCATGCATTCCAGCATGCCTTCTGTTCGTCCTGTACTATTTACTCTCTGCCCAACCCACCCCCCTCCAAAAACAAGCAACCTTGCGAGACCTGTTACTCCTATTTATAGGTAGGGAAATTGAGGTTCAGTTTAGCATTGAAAGTCACCCAGCAATGTGGTGGATGAGCCCAGGTGGGTAGATCCAGGTCTTCTATGCTATACTAGCAGCAATAGGGACATCATACAGACAGCAGTGTGAGCGTATTCTAAAAGGAGAACCAGTAACTAGAAAACTGAGAAGGAGAAAGTCCAACATTGCTGAGCTTTTAAACCTGGGAGATGCCAATGATAGAGATATCCGAGACAGGTTTCCAGATGTGCTACGGAACACCAAAAAGGCCCCTTCTCCAGAAGTAAGGTGGTGGATGTGACTCCATCTAGATTACCCGTAAAATTTCAGGCATGATAGATGAGCCCTTGGTACCCAATTTCCCTGGCCCAGAGTTAGCAGTGAGAGTCAGCCATATATTCAAAAATGATTACCTTTGGCCCTACTTTATCAAATGACTCAACTTGAAAATACCCTCATCCATCCTCCATAAAATATATTCCACTTAGTATATAAATTCAACCACCTGGAAACTGGTAATGGAAGCAGTGATGTTTAATCCTCACCTCTCAAAACAGAAATGTTCCTTCATGTATTTATGAGATGTGGTAAGGTTGTTGAAATAGAAATGGAGACAATATCAACCATATTATGCTATAGTCATACTTCTTCAGGATATGTGAGGATATAAAAAGGAATAAATAAGTATACCTTGAGGAAACAGCAAAGTGGAGAGGAACCTTTTATTAGTCTAGAAATATCTGGAAGGTGTTAATGTCTGACAAAGACAAGATTTATGTAGCTAAGGTAGAAGTAAGTAGGTTGTGTTATAAGTACAAGTAATTAGAGAAAAACTTAAATTAGAAAAAAAAATTAAATAGAGTACTGAAGGAAATACTTTATGTAAGACATTAACTTTTAACCATCATTTCACAGAAAGTGGTCTTAAGAAAAGCTGAAAAAAGAAAGCAATACTGTCCTTCAGTCTATTCGAGCCGTGCAAACAGAAGCTTCTGAAAGTTTTTTAAAAAATTGTATCTATATACTCACTCATAAGTGGTTATTAGATATATAATATTGGATAAACATACTAAAATTTATACTCCTAAAATGCTAAGCAAGGAGGACCCTAGGGAAGATGCTTAATCCTCGTTCAGAAGGACAAACACAGTAGACATTGGAAGCATGAGAAGACAGGGAACAGGACAGGAACCTACCACAGAGAGCCTCTGGAAGACTCTACTGATAGAGGTATCAAAACAGAGACTCAACTCTTAGCCAAACTCTGGGCAGAGTACATGGAATTTTATGAGAGAAGGGGGAAATAGAAAAACCTGGAGGTGACAGGAGCTCCAAAATGAGACCAACAGAGCCAAAAAAAAAAAAAAAGCTGGACCCTGGGGGCCCTGTAAAGACTGATACCCCTACCAAGGACCATGCATGGAGAGGACCTAAAACCCGGCTCAGATGCAGTCCATAGATTCAGTCCCCAAGTGGGTTCCCTAGTGAGGGGAAGAGGGGCTGTCTCTGGCATGAACTCAGTGGCAGGCTCTCTGATCATCTCCCTCTGAGGGGTGCAGCCTTGCCAGGACACAGAGGAAGACAATGCAGCAAGTCCTGATGAGACTTGATTGGCTAGGGTCAGATGGAAGGGGAGGAGGACCTCCCCTATCAGTGGACTAGGGGAGCGGCATAGGGGGAGAAGAGGGAGGGTAGGTGGGATTGGGAGGAAACGAGGGAGAGGGCCACGTTTGGGATACAAAGTGAATAAATTGTAATAAATTATATATATATATAGATATATATATATAATCAGTAGGCTTATGATAAATGGTAAAAAAAAATCCTTGTGATTTTCTGTCATATGGTCTGTGTAAAACAAAATCATAACTTGCTATGTTAAGCACAAAATTTTACAGAAGCTCTTTTAGCATGAGGAAATCAATCATTTATAGTCTTTTGGAGACACAGAAATTTAGAATGTAAGAGAGACATTTTATATTTAAATATGTAGTATCTATATGTATGTTCATATATGTATATATTAAATTGTGTATAGAGATCATTTACTGTTGACACTCAACCTAAAATTCTCATGTTTTAGCACAGACCTTTATTATTTGATCCAACTCCTAGGCATTTGGGGGTTTGTTTGTTTGTTTGTTTGTTTGTTTTTTAACTCACTGTGTAGCTGAAGATAACCTTGGGCTTCTGGTCCTCCTGTCTTCACCTCCTCAGAATTGAGATTACAAGTGGGTGTGTCACCCTGGTTTGTGGAGTGCTGGGGATCAAATCCAGGGCTTCCCACCTCCTAGATAAGCTCTCTATCAACTGAGCCACATTCTCAGCCCCCTACAAGGTTGGTTTGTTTTGTTTTGTTTTATTTTTTAATCTGTATGGTCTGTGGGTAGTCATTCACTGTTCAACAGCTGACAGACCTCAAGGTCCCATACAGGCAGATTCAGAGGAATTAGAAGCAACCTTTGAACCTCAACAAACTAGAAAAGAATGACATTTACTGTTTTTTTATTGTTATTAATTCTTCGAGAGTTTCATTCATCATGTTTTAATCATCTTTACACCTCTGCCCTGTTTCCATACCCCACATCTCCTACCTACCCACCAAAACTTGTGCCTTTTTTCGCCTTTCAAGACTAATTGGCATATCCCAAATATTCATGGATGTGTGATCTTCCACTGAAGATTAGTCAGGTTACCGAGAACTGAACATTCGCCAATAGCCCCACAGCGAAGGGTGGGATTGCATCTCCATGCTAGACTGTGGCCTGTCTTGGGTTTGCACAGGTTTTCCGTGTGCTGCTCCAACTGCTAAAAGTTCTTTTTTTATTTTAATTTTTATATTAATTACAGTTTATTCACCTTGTATCCCAGCTGTAGCCCCCTCCCTCATTTTCTCCCAATCCCACTCTCCCTCCCCCATCTCCTCCTATGCCCCTCTCCAAGCCCATAGATAGGGGAGGTCCTCCACCCCTTCCATCTGACCCTGGTTTATCAGGTCTCATCAGGACTGGCTGCATCATCTTCCTCTGTGGCCTGACAAGGCTGCTCCCCCCCGTCAGGGGGAGGTGATCTTATGTGCAGCTGCCCTGGCTTGCCCAGAAGACACTGTTTCCTCCGATGCTTACACACTTTCTGCTCTCTGGATCTTGGGAGAACGGGGAATAGAATAGTTGTTCCCTTCAGAGCTGGTCAGCAGTCTCTTACTCTCTGTACTTTGGCCATTTGTGTGTCTGTTGATCACCATCTATGAAGCTTTTCAGAAGATGGGATAATGATAATTCGTTAGGATTGGTTTGATACTATGTCTATTTAGCAGAATAATGTTAGTAGGTTCTCCTCTCGGTTCTATTTCCAGTCTAGCCATAAGTTCTCGGGCCTGATAACAGTCTCAGGTATGGATTTTAGCTTGTGGAAAAGGATTTCAAGCAGAAGTGGTTGGTTACTCTCAAGGCTTTTATCCCACTATTGCACTAGTGAGCATGTGTTGCCAGGCCGGTCGTTATTGTAGGCCGAAAGCTTCACCGCTGTGCATGACTGTCGATCACTTTTCTCGTCCATGAATGTGCATAGCACTTTCCAGGACTAACAGTAGAAATGAAGCTATTTAACAGGCCATTACCTGTTTGATTTTCCATGTTCTAGGGCTGGAGTCTGTGATGTCTTCAGTAATAGTGTCTTACCATCAAGTTCTGGAGGTAACCAAAGCAATACCAGTGGGCTGCCATGTACCATAACGTAATGAAAGGGATCTATAAGAACTTACTCGTCAACAACTCCCAAAGAAGTCACCCGTTCAGGGCACTAGACTTTTTATCAGTTACCCTGTGGCGTCTAGTAGGGACATTGTTTTTCTGTAATAGAGTGACTCCATCCTCTCTCTCTCACGCGCACACACACACACACACACACACACACACACACACTGTGTGTGTGTTCAATATCTCCTACAGTAGTACCTTTCTATATGTCTTTTTCGAAAGGTCCTTAACATTATTTCTCTTCCCCCACCCTGCCTCATCTGCATTGCCTTCCGCTTTCCTCATCCAGCTTTAACCCTTGCTGGGCCCTTATTTCCTTTTAACCCTTTATACCAGTTCTGTCCCTCTCCTTTCTAAACACACCCCCAAGGCACCTTAGTCATTTCCTGAGGATGTTTACCTATGTAAGCATCAGTTCTTTTTTCGGGTGCAAATTAAAATGTTCAGCTTGTAGGGGAGTATATAAGATTAAACAATAAATAAATAAATAAATAAATAAATAAATAGACTATCTTAAACATAGTAGACTGTAAATAGGAAGTAGATATTGTCATGATTGCTTTATTTTCACCCCACCACTTGCTGCTATGATCACATAAGCCAATGAAAACAGAGGTTTTGTTTGTACCTTATTTATTGTAATCACTGTTTTATTTCTATATTCTGGAGAACGTTGGACACATATTAGAAATGTAGTAAATAGCGGTGGATAGGAGACTGATGAAATGACTAATTCCACCTCTATTTTATCCAGGCCTGCTTGAAGAGACAGGCACTCCTTTTACCCTCTATGGTAATTTATGTAATTTCAATATTCAAGTTAACACTAAAAGTTTATTTGAAGGATAGAGGCTCAAAATAAATGTCTGAAGTAATTTAAATTTTGAACATCTGTGTTGTGATTAAAAGACCTAATTGGAATCCAATGGTTTTTACCTTAATAATTAGTTTAAAGTCAATAGGTGGTAAAGAGTACTGAAAAACACATTCGGGAGAGTTCATGCCCTTCCCTTGAAATCTACTTTTGTCAGGTCAGTTTTGTCATTTGCTTCTTTGTTAACATTTTACTTGGCTCTACAAAGCTTCACCTCCAACCACTATTCCTCATCAAGAGCTCAAATGCAAGAAATTCAGTAAAGCTGGGCCTGCAGCTGAATCATGCGCATGCTGGTTAACGCCCCAACACAGTGAACGCTGTGCAGATGGACAGCAGCGACCCCTAGTGTCCGCTGAGCAAGCATGCGTCACTCTCGAGTGGTCAATCTCCTCAGTAAGCTGTGAAGGCTCTGATGGAAATGTGTGAAATATCCTTGAATGTAAACATTGGGAACACAGTGACTGTTCTAAGACATGTCATTGTAAAGGATGATTATTTCTCTATGCTTTTCAAGCTTTTCAATGCTCTTATTGGAGCCTTACAAAACATACTTTAACTTAACATATCCATTTCTAGTTTGTAATTCAGTGAGTGTCAGTGACTTTACCCAGTGGTATATCCATTACATAAACCAAGAAGATCTCTAGTCAGAATCCATAGGTCCATTTATAATTACTTTCTTTTCTCATACAGCACCAGGAAACAATCTAGTTTCTTTTTGTATCAAGAAATTGTGCCTTTTCTGAATCCTTTTTTAAATTTTTCTTTTGTCTCTGTTTTTTAGCTATTTGTGCACGACAGATTTTTACTGTATAGATCAAGCTTCCCTCACGTCTGTGATTCTCCTGCCTCATCGTCCCAAATCTATGGATCACAGACATAGGCTGGTAACCTTTGTGTTCTCTTAACATTCATTAATATGTTTTTAAGCCTGCACATGGCTTATGTATTATTTTATAATCACTGTGATAATATACCTAAGAAAATTCACCGTAAGGCCTTCCTTTTAGTTCGCAGTTTGATGGTGTAGTCCACCACAGTAAGGAAGGCATGGGGGGGAAGAGTGGCTGGCTGTGTGAACCCAATGGGAGATGTAACTGGCCATATTGCATCTTTAGCCTGGAAGTCAAGAGAAATGAACTCTGATATTTCCCCTGCTCTCCACTCTTTTCAGGCCAATGCACCTGCCCTTGGGTTAATATCACCCACATTTCTATGACATTTATCTTCCTCAACTAAACCTCTCCGGGAGCACCCTAATAGATGTGTTCAGTGATGGGACTTTTAGGTAATTCTAAACCTAGTCAGGTCGACAATGAAGATCATCCATCACAACTAGTTAGAGCAGGTGCTAAGAATATTTGTTTAAGAGGTCAAGCTACCTTCTTTCTTTCCTTTCTGTTTAACCTGAGCAAATAAAGATGATTCATCTTTCGCAAACGGTGTTGAAATGATATTTGACTGTAATGACAGCAAGCATCTCCATGTGGGCAGATTAGGGTTGTGTCATTTCATGCCCAGCTGCATTGATGACTCTCAGCCTTGTTTAATCAGCACCAACTGTGGACAGCAGCAAACCCTGTGATGCCCTGCTATGGCCCATTGCTTATCTCACTTATGTTCATAATTTTTATGGATTCCACTTCATTTCGATGTCTCCAATAAGACACAAGATTATTGGAGTAGAACAGAATCAATTTATTGTCATTTTCATATATTAAAACCTAGAGCATATTTTATTGCAAGATTAAAGTTTGGCATTGTATTCTCCAGTGGTAATGACTGGGTTTCTCTCTCATTTGGATAACTTTTGTGTCATGAAATTGAGGTCTGACAGAAAGTATATCTCAACTTCACCCTTTGACCACTGAATTCTACATATCAAAGATTCCTGCTGTATTTACTAGTTGATTTTAATAAATGAAATCCCGAATGGTGTTGCTTGACAAAACTGAACATAGTTGCCTTTGAATTCTGGTGAAAATAGGGTGGCAATCATTTTGGTGTTCAGATCAACAGAAAGGGGTTGTGCTAGGTATTCAGTGAGATGATAAAATGTGTAAGGTTTCAACCATGCCACCGAGACACTCACGAGCTAGTTTGAAAAACAGCTGCTTTTAAAAATGATGGTTTGCTGTTGTATAGAAATGCCTTGATGAAGATGTGTCTGGGTGCTGGGGAGTTAAGAAAGTTAGGGGAGCTTAGACGTTAGGGAAGTGCTCTCAAATCTGTTTATGCACGAGAAACACCCTGAAAGGTGAACAGCAACAGACTGGAAGCACAGACTTGGCCCCCAAACCCATGTTTGTCAAGTCTCCTACTGAAAGGGCCCAACAGCAAGTCAGCAGCGAGTACCCCGTGCTATGCCAAGCATGGCTAAGACGTTTTCAAAACACTTGAAAATGACTCTTGTTTACAAGTGACCTTAGCTGGGGAGTATTTCTGCCAGTGCATTGAGAAGAGAGAACTTAGCCGGGTGATGGTGATAATACCGTTAGTCACAGCACTCAGGAGCCAGAGACAAGAGGGTCTCTGCGAGTTCGAGGCCAGCCTGGTCTACAGAGCTAGTTCCAGGACACCCACAGTTGTCATACAGAGAAACAAAACAAAGCAAACAAACAATTAAAAAGACAGAACTTCCCAGATCCTAGGAGGTGCATGTACACTAGCGTTTCTCAACCTTCGTCACATCAAGCACATATAATGGACACGAACCAAAGAGCACTGGCAGTTAGATAAGCAGGGCACGGGCTGTAGATAGCCAAACCTTCCGCCTACTAGGATTTTTGTTCTCTTAAACTGACAGAGACTTTTGTAGCTCTTCACGAATCTCATGAAATGGAGCAAGCAAGACAGCTATTCTCTATTTTAAATATTTACCTTTGTCACATGTTCTCATTACCCGTGTCTCTGAGGAGTTGCGACTTACATGTAATTTCGTGGCTAAGTAGAGAAAAGTGAACAGTTGGGCTTCTATGCGTGTTAGCTTTTAGTACCACAATGACGGCTTCCTGGTGACCATTGCAGGAAATGTTCAACTATGGATATCAAATGAAAGATTTCCCTTTTCACTAAACTGCTGGAGCTTTTCCATGAGACTAATACCTATGGACTAATACATTTCACCAAGCCAAATAGCTCACATTTGTTCGGATGTTCCAGCTGTCTGCATGAAAAATCAATTTTAAAAAATTGCAGAATAAGGGCAGTTCTTCACTAAAATTAAAATCTAGCAAAATGATGGAAAGCAAAGTCTCCATTTATTTTGCCTTGACACCCACACTAGTTTGTCAGGGGGAGAGGTAATTTTTCCATTTGCCTATAGGAAAATTCTATTATGACTAGAAATGGTCAGACAGGCAGCCTCTGTATCATTCTCATTTGTTTTCTTTCATGCCTGTTTAACCCTTTTCTAGCTGTTTCAGATCTGAAAGCATGGGGGGGGGCTCTTTCTAAACTTCAAAGGGAACTTAATCATTTGTGACCCTATGCTCAACTGCAGAATAGAATGCAAATCCTACTGGTGTGTTTTTTTCCCCTGCTTCATATTTAAGCTCTTACAGGTCATTAGCAATTGTCGACCAAACTTCTCCTCTTCAAAGTAGCTCCCTATTGGTGTGGTTGGATCGCATCAGCTCCTGGCCACTTGATTTGTCTTCTGCCTTTTACTCACTCCTCACTAGTCTTTCTAGTTTGGCGCCCTCTTCTCATCGTTTAACATTGACTATCCTGTATCTGTCTCAGCTCCCAGTTCTCCATTTATCACAGATTTTCTAGGAACATTGATGGGCTCAAATTTACCGCTGTGTTGACTAAAAAAAATGTTGTGTTTTAGTTCAGAACTGTCTACTGAGAATAGACTACAATTTCCAACAATCTTAAGAGTTTTCTCTAACTTTCTGTTATCCAGGATCTCACATATACTGTGTGTTCAGCATTGATTAGATATGTTTATTCCCAAATCCGTCATTCTCATTTCCCTTTTTCAGTTTTAAGTGCCACTGTTGACCTGTTCATCCTAACTGGAAATAGAGCTATTGTCTTAGCCTTGTGAATAATTGTCAAATCCCGCAGATTCCATTTGCATGGTGTTTCTTAACTCTAGCCATGCTTTCCACTGGCTATTTCAGATCTAGAGCTCTAGTTTTATACATTACATTCTCAAATCATGTTGCCTCCCTTGAAGACACTCTCCATTTTCTGGCTCCCATTGTTCATACTTTATAAAATCTCCTTTAAATGTGTTACTTGAAATTCTCCCCATGAACCAGAGATATTTGGGGAGAAAAAAATCTATTGTCATCTACACTGAATAATCATGGGCTAGAAATGAGAATTTCAATTTTTGAGATGATCAAATATCTGATAAGGAAGGGAAGGGTGGGGAATCCTTAGTCCAAGACCACTGTCCCCCAACCCCATGCTCCTTCTGCCTCAGAGCTAGTCTCCAAGCTGCATCTAATAGTTCAGACAGGGAGAACATTCTCAGTTGTCTCTGTTCACCCCAAAGAAAAGCAATAAACCGAAGAAAATGAGGTAATCCATCCATCTATTGAACTTTAAGAGCACAGTGGAAAAGCCCACATTTCTCACTCCTGGACATTAGTTCTTTCCTTTTCTATACAACAGCTTTCCAGATGCTGTTAACAAATAAAAACCTACAATACGTGTTCTTGAAAAACACAATTGTTTCGTGTAATAGAAGAGATATCTCAGGTCATATCAATTAGCTTACTCACAATATATATAGATATATACATATACATTATATTAATAAATGGTATATTTTTATACTGTGTATGTTTTTTGTTTGTTTTGTTTTGGAGGTTTTTTGTTGGTGGTGATAGTGGTGGGTTGTTTTCTTGGTTATTTTTGTTTGGTTGGTTGGTTTTTGGGTTTTGATGTTGTTGTTTTATTTGCCGAGATAAGGTTTCTCTGTGTTCTTTTGGCTGCCCTGGAACTCACTCTATAGACCAGGCTGGCCTCAAGCTCACAGAGATTCACCTGCGATGGTGTGCACCACCATAACCTGGCTTCTATAAAAGCCCTAACTAAAATCTGTTTCCTTTGTGAAGTAGTAACATTTGTGAAACTAGCTAATATTGATTTAATCCATTATAAATTTAAGATTTTCTTTCATTTTTTTCTTATAAAAAATAGTTGTGGAAATCTGTGAGATTTCCTCTATCCATGTGCATGTGTTGGCACAATTTTATTGTGTTATTGTTGCTGCTGCTTTTTTCTGAGAAGGAGTCAGGATAATATAGAGAGAGAAAGAAGAGAGGGAGGAGAAGAAATGATGTAAATACAGTACTCACATATGAAAATCTCAAAAAAAATAGATTTTAGGAAAGAGCAAAAGAACAGCCTGTGTCAATGGGCGTTACGCTACTACTCATGATCTTGTATATGAGAACCACCAAGAAAAATGGCGTACGTGCATATAACCACAGACGGGGTAGGAAGAGGAGGACATGGTATGGTATGTCTTGCTATACCAAAACTCTACATTTTACTGCCAGTGTTTGAGGCTTTGAAACCAGTATTAACCCATTTAGATTACTGTATAGGACAAATTGATATTTGTCATTGTTGCTTTAATCAAAGAGTCCATCTTGGAGATTGGATGGTCATTTAAAGTACATTCTCTGGGTCTCCTGCTCCGTAACAATAGTAAGAAGGATCTTAGAATGGCCAGTGTTGTGCTGTCATCATGTTATCCTAAAGAAGAATATGACAAAGTCACAGTGGCACAAGTTGGAGAACCATGGTCCAGGAATTAATCTCCATTTGAACCTCAACCATGTTCTATCTTTAAAGCTTGGCTTTAAAGCTTAGCCCTTGTAAGTAAGACCCTAACATCTAAGTCCTTCAATTGTTTTTAAATATTTGGCATAACAAATTGAACTATAAGCCAGGAGTCTAGGCTCAGATTTTTTTTTCAAAAAATAATAATAATAACCTTAATCCATCACTGATGGCTTCCAGTTTGGGTTTCTTTAAATTTGCAGCAGAGTTTAAGGGTATTTTTCTCTCTTTCTTTCTTTCTTTCTCATCTCTCTGTGTCTCTTTGTCTCTCTGTTTCTCTCATCTCTCTGTCTCTATATCTATTTATCTATCTCTATCTCTTCATGTGTCTGTTCTCAGGAATTGAATCCAGGACTTTTTACATACTAAATAAGTTCTGGACCAATTAATTGCACTTTCACATATCAAAAAAAAAAAAAAAAAAAAAAAAAAAACTAAGTCTGTCCAGGTTAATAAACTTAGTGCCTTTAGGACAATAAATATTTTCAAGCATCATGTCTCACTTCTATAATATTTATGAATGGAAATGTGGCAGAAACATAAGAATTATACTTACCGTAGGAAATATTTGTCAGTAAGCGAAGAAATTTCTACTATATTTATTAAAAAGATGATTATTAAGAAAACAGTGGCAGTGGTCGCACACACTTTAATCCCAGTACTTGGTAGGCAGAGGCAAGCAGATCTCTGTGAGTTCAAGTCCAGTCTGACTACAAAGAGAAACCCTGCTCCCCCTTCCCCACCAAAAACAAACAAAACAAAACAGAACAGAAATCCATGGGAAACTTGGGAACTACTAAATTGGATGCAGATCAGTGGTGGTTTGTCACAACATCCAGCTGCTACTGGAATCAATGGGTTAAATCATACACATATGTGGTTTTTTTTGTTGTTGTTTGTTTTTTCTTGCACTCATTGATAATAGAAAACTACGTGAAAGATTGAACTTTCATTAACAGCCACCACATCCTAACTGGCTTATGCATGTCAACTGAACTGAAAAAAATCAACACTGATGTATTTGACATAGCATATTGAATTTCTAAAGTTTCGGTGTACAGGGGCACAAGGATTTGATTTTTAATATTTGATGTAAAAATTGTGACAGATGTTAGGTTGACCCTAAACTTAAAAATACAGTTTGGCACATTTAAGTCTGTTATCTTGGGCACCACTGACAGAAAGAGGAGACCCAGATGGAAGGAAATGTGCATCTTCCGGCAATTTTCCTTTATCTGAATGTCTGGAGTTCTGAGCTCATTTCTAGACTCTGAGACTTAAATAGAAATCAGAGGGGAAATGTAAGCATTGTAAATAATGCTTAAATTATTTAAAACAACTAGGAATCTTGGGACCATCAGATAAAGAAGGAACAAAATATGGTAGGATATTTATTTGTAGAAGCAGATGATGCAAAGATTGTCTGAGCCATAAGTCATCCAATGACTGCTGTGGACAAACAAGCACCCCTAATAGATCCTTTTAGAAATTACAGCTGGCTTACTGTGGATCATATTTCCCACATGTGTAATGAGGACACCTGACTGGCCTTGTACATTCTCACCGTTTTAACCGTGCATGTATCTTCCTTTCTTAATACACTCATCTTGGTTCGGTTAACAGCTCCATGATCCTCACATTCAGTATGAGAACAGCAAATTTCATTCTTCTTTCTCTGAACTTTAGTCATGAACATGAAAGTCTCTTTTTTCCATTTTTTTTATTTCTTTAATTAATTTATTTTTATTAATTACAGTTTGTTCACTATGTATCCCAGCTGTAGCATCCTTCCCTATCCCCTCCCTTCCTCATCTCCTCCCATGCCCTTCCCCAAGTCCACTGATAGGGGAGATCCTTCTCCCCTTCCCTCTGACCCTAGCCTATCAGGTCTCATCAGGACGATGAGAAGATGATTGCATCTTCTTCCTCTGTTGCCTGGTAAGGCTGTACACACACCCTCAGAGGGAGGAGATCAAAGAGCCAGCCACTGAGTTCATGTCAGAATAAGCCCCTGCTCCCCTTACTAGGGAACCCACTTGGACACTGAGCTGCCATAGGCTGCAACATGAAAGTCTTATTTGAAAGTTCTAGAAGGCAACACAACCACTCCAATACCCTGAAAATAATAATCTTCTTCTATCTAGGAAAATTTATCTTTCAAAAGAAAAAAAATGTCCTCTTACCCAGGCTACCCAAATAAGGTCTGTAGATCAGAGAAACTTCACCAAAAGGCATATTTTTTCCACTGCAGGGGATGTAGTTAGTGCAGCCATTATAGAAAACAGTATGAAAGTAACTAAAATAAATAAGATAAACTACATCAAAGTCCACAGTTTCGCTGTCAGCTCTAAACACCAAGGAAACAAAACCAGCATGTTGAAGAAAGATGTGCCCTCCTGTCCTCACTGACATAATTCATGGTAGCCAGCATATGGAATATATGCAAAGTAAAATACTATCAATCCGTTAAAAAATATGAGATCCTGTTATTTGGCACAGCAGGGATAGATCTGTAGTAGGTCATTTTAAATAAAACGTGCCAAGCACAGGAAGACAAATGCCACATGACCTCGCTCATATGTGGAATCTAAAAAGGGTGATACCGTAAAAGCTGAAAATAGAAAGGGGTTCCCAGAGACAAAGTAGGCAGTGGGAAAAGGCTGATCAATGGATACAGTGTTAGGAGTTAGGTATTCTGTGATACAATCAGGTGAAAATATTAATAGAAAGTTATATATCAAGATACTCAGAAGATGTATTAATGTGCTCACCATACAGGAATGACAAATGTTTAAGGTGGTAATTATGATAATTATTCTGATTTGATCACTAGTGTACATTAATAAAACATCATATTGTACCACATAAAACCATGTAAACATTTGTCTGACAAAACCTAAATTTATTTTAAAACGTTTATTGCCTTCTACATAACTCCCTCAAGTCTACTATTAGACAATTTTAGTTGTGTTAAATAAATGCATTCACTTTTCTTAATATGTGCTTGAGTACTTATTTTTCTCCATCATGGTACCCTTCTATTTTCTTAGACTACCACTTGTTTCCATTGTGCACATGTCTTTCTGAATTATAAATATCACCAACTTTGCCCTCCCCATTTATCAACCTTCAAGGACCTTCCATCGCTAGTCAAGTCTAAAACACTTGCTAAGGTGTCGCCCTCACTGTCTGCCCCGTCACCTTCCTTCCCTCGGCCAAGCCAATATGGTCAAGCTTCCCAGAGCACACTAGCTGCTTGAGAAGCCAGGACTTCTCATTTCTCAGAGTAGCTTCTTCCCCCTCTCTACTTTCATTCAGTTATTCATTATTTTAAGGGCAACTTAGGTCCTGTGAGATTCATTGAGAAATGTTAGCCTTGTGGAATAGACAAATAGCTTATTTGACCATCATCTTTTTATTATCTGATATTTGCTGAAGCTAATATTGATGAATCAAAGACTCATCCCAAACATCCTAATATATCTCTGGTATTTAATATCTACCCAATTAACATTTGTTTAATATAATTCAAATCTATAGATAGTTGGACAGAAAAATATTTGTCAAATCTCAATGGAAAAATACAAGAGGGAATACCCAGTTTTGTGAAATAAAAGGGTGATGTTTTCATTATATTTATGTGAAATACTAGTTGGATTCTTTTTAAGAATATTTGGCAACTTAATATATACTCAGAAACACAGACAAAAGGAAAGTAAAAAATGAGAGAAAATATTGAGACATCAAATGTATGCAGTTAACTATGACAGGGAAGATGAAAGTTCTTTAGAAATGTAAGTGAAGAAATCAACAATATTGAATATATATCAGGAGGTATTATAATGCTGAATGAAACAGCACAATTCAGCTAAGATTACTGTTACTATTTCATTAATGAAGGAAATAATGTGTGCTAGGCCTGGTAGCACAAAGCCTGGAATTCTAGCTAATTGGGAGACTAGGACAGGAGATGGCTAGCTCAAGACCTGTTCGGCCTCACAGAGTGACTTCCAGGAGAGTCTGAGCCATAATATAACAGTGCTCAAAATATAAAAACATGAGGGAGGGGCTCTCTTGACATAGGTCAGTTATAGAACAATTTGAGTGCCATACAGGAGGCCCTAGGATCACTTCTATCAGATCAAAAAATATTTCATGTTCTTCAAAATAATGCACTTGAATATTAGAAAATGTTGGAAAGACCCTGCCTGACATTGGGACTGTCTCTTTCGGAGAAGGAAATCAGATATCTAACCACCAGGTAGGTCCTTCAAGTTCTGTGCGGAATAAAACAATTTCAATTCAGGTACTTTTTTAAAAAGGAAAGGAAAAAGAACAGGGGCCAATGAGATGGCTCAGCGGTTAAGAGCACTGGCTGCTCTTCCAGAGGTACTGAGTTCAATTCCCAAGAACCACATGGTGACTCATAACCATCTATAAGGGCTCTGATGCCCTCTTTTGGCACATAGGTGTACATGCAGACAAAGCACTTACATGTTTTAAAAAAAAGGAGGTGGGACCTGAAAAGATGGCTCAGCTGTTAAGAGAGCCAATTGTTCTTGCAGAGAACCTGGGTTCTATTCCCAGCTCACAGCTGTCTGTACCTCCAGGAACTGACAACCCCACCCAGACAGGCAGGCAGGCAAAACGCCAATGCACATAAAATAAAGGTAAAATTTTAAAAACAGAGAACACTAGCAATAGGAGTGCATTTCTTAGTATCCTTCAAGTGCCATTTTCTTAAGCAACAGCTGAGGATTCTCACTTGGAAAGTCAGAATTCTTAGAAAATAGACTCCGTGGTGAACGCTTTGGCTCAATGTTGTTCAGAGATGGCATGATTTATGATTTAGATAGATGACGGGGCTGCCACCCTTCTCTGGGTCTTAAAATGTATTGACAAAGGCAGGTAATATAGCTCAGTGACAGAGCACTTGCCTAGCATGTGGATTCAAAGAAATGTCTTAGCAAGATTTTCCCTGTGGTCACCAGATTTGATGCCTCAGCCCCTACACTCTAGTATAGTGCTGAGGCCATGAGCTGATGGAGGGCCTTCTTCCTCAAGATCAGTGTTGTGAGGTGATGGAGGGCCTTCCTCATGCTCATCCTTCCCCTCCATTGCTATTCAAAGTCTCCTCAGTATCTAGAACTTTCTGCAAAGGTGCTATGGGCAGAACATTTAAATCATTTTTTTTTCAAGGGATGAGCCCAAACATTATTTTGGAAAGCAATGGGATATCAAATTTGGGTGTACACGTTGAAAAGATGATCTGTTTTTTTATAAAAATATTACCATTGCTTAAAATCTTTTCGGCACTTCGTATCATAATATGCCAGGGCCTCAGAGTGGACTAGCCACACAGCTTTGAGTGTGTCTTCCTCTAAGACAGTATGGCAAACACTGGAATCAGACAATCTGGCTTACATTTAGCCATCAGCCATCTGGAAGATATAAGACTTAATTGACTTTCTGTCAAGAATAGATAGGATACCTGATTCTCAAGGTCACTGCTAGTTTTAAGAAGATGGGGTTTCCAAGGAAGTGGAGCTTAGTTATGGCGTTCATCCCTCAGAGAGACACTGATGAAGTGTCTTTCCTGTGTCAGCACTGGGCTGAGACGGAGTAGAGCGTAAGCACAGCGCCCTGCTCTGAAAGCACGTAAGACCTCGCAGGAGGACAGAGATGTGAACACGCCATGGTGAGCTTTCACTTTGGTGCTGCTCTGGCTGTGTGGACAAGATGGATGCCAGGGCGAGTACTATGTTACCTGTGCTGAAGGACTGGAAAGCTTGTCACGTGCTTCTTCACCAAAAACATGCTTGCCTAGGAAAGGGGTAGCTACGGAGAAGATGGCAGCAATCTGTGATGAAACACCTCTACCTTCTAAACTCTCCAATGTTGAAAAGCTCTAAATATCACCATTATCTTTTGTCTTAATTTTTTTTTCTTACAGTTCTCAGTTTTCCATCTTTCTAACCTCATTGCCTGAGGAGGTGAAAAGGCCAGGCTGCGTTACCTGTAATTTCTCAGTAGTAAGAGCACCCACTATGTGTATCCAGTCTTGGAGGGAATGCTATCGATTTGATCCCAAGAGGAAGATGTTCTGTGTTTTAAAGATACTAATTACCCCTGTCAAACATTATCTCACTGTACGTGCACCCCAGATACACACTGGACCAGTACCCCTCCACACTGTATCAGCATTCCCTACACACTCTGTACAATACCCCCTGCACACTCGCCACACAGGGTACCCCTACACACAGTACAAGTACCCCCATAAACAGTGTACAAGTACCCCCTACACATACTATACAAACACCCCCACACACCATACACACACTAAACAGATACTCCCTATGTACCGTGTGCATAAGTCCCCCCTGCACATATGGTACTGTCTGTAAACAGAAAAATCCCATCCTAACTGGAGGTCTTGACTATCTGTTAGTTCACTGTATTTGTCTTCCTAAAGTAAAATAATCATTTCCTGTTGTGAAAGGATCTGTTTGTTTCACGTTTACACTCTACCAAGAACTGGCTGACCCTGCCTGTGTAAATGTCAAAGGAATTCATTTCTCTGAGCACTCTCCTGTCCTAGTGCATGTTATATCACTAAACCTGTAAACACAGTATTAATGAGATGAGTGGATTCAGGATAGAAAAAAAAAAAAAAGGTCATGCAGAGGCGGTTGCAGAGTGAAACTACTGGTTATTTCTTTGTTTTAAGTATGTGGGCTGGGCCAATAATGGCAAAGTCATCAGGGATCCCAGTTATCCATTAATCATGATTAGTAAGCCATATTGATCTTTACCCATGAACTATTGGTGTTTTCTAGTCAACTAGAGGATAAATTATAAAGGACTGTACAGTTGACACAAGAGAAATAAAATCACAAACACATAGGAACAAATTTTATGCCAGGCAGCAGTTACCTGTCATTTCTTAGTCATAGGCACACCCACTGTGTATGGCCAGTCTTAGAGTATTGACTTTGTGGGATCTGGTCTTCTCATTGATTCAGTGGCCTGCTCTTTGATCATCACCTCCTGAGTGGGGGAGCAGCCTTGGCAGGCTACAGAGGAAGACAATGCAGTCACTCTTGATGAGACCTGATAGGCTAGGGAGGGGGGGGAGGAGGACCTCCCCTATCAGTGGACTGGGGGAGGGGCATGGGTAGAGATGGGGGAGGGTGGGATGGAGAGGGTACGAGGGATGGGGCTACAGTTGGGATCCAAAGTGAAAAACCTATAATTAATTTTTTTAAATATTTTAAAAAAAGAACCATTCATGGTAACTCTGAGTGTCACTTTCCATCTATTACATTTTTTTTATATTTGAGTGCCTTTATTTTTTTATTAATTACACTTTATTCACTTTGTATCCCCCCATAAGCCCCTCCCTTCACCCCTCCCGATCCCACCCTCCCTCCTCCTTCTTCACGCATGCCCCTCCCCAAGGCCACTGATAGGGGAGGTCCTCTTCTCCTTCCTTTTGATCTTAGTCTATCAGATCACATCAGGAGTGGCTGCATTGTCATCTTCTGTGGCCTGGTAAGGCTGCTCCCCCCTCAGGGGGAGGTGATCAAAGAGCAGGACAATCAGATTATGTCAGAGGCAGTCCCTCTTCCCATTACTATGGAACCCACTTGGACACTGAACTATCATGTGCTACATCTGTGCAGGGGTTCTAGGTTATCTCCATGAATAGTCCTTGGTTGGAGTATGAGTCTCTGGGAAGTTCCCTGTGTTCAAAATTTCTGGTTCTGTTGCTCTCCTTGTGGGGTTCCCATCCTCTCCAGCTCTTACTATTTCCCACTTCTTACATAAGATTCCATGCACTCTGCCCAACAGTTGGCCATAAGTCTCAGCGTCTATACATCTACACAATGGAGTATTACTCTGCAATGAAAAATAAGGAAATCATGAAATTTGCAGGTAAATGATGGGACCTGGAAAGGATCATCCTGAGTGAGCTGTCCCAGAAACAGAAAGACACACACGGTATATACTCACTCATATAGACATATAACATAGGATAAACCTACTAAAATTTGTACACCTAAAGAAACTAATCAAGAGAGAAGACCTTGACTAAAACGCTCAATCCCCATCCTGAAAGGCAAAGAGGATGGACATCAGAAGAAGAAAGCAGGAAACAACCTAGAAACCTGCCACAGAGGGCCTCTGAAAGGCTCTGCCCTGCAGACCATCTATTACATTTTTATCAGTGCTAAAACTTATGAAGTCAGGGGGCTGGCGAAAAGGCTCAGTGTGACATCAGGGGCTCATGAGGAGACTGTACAGGAGACTGGAGGGAAGGCTGAGTGGAAAAGGTGTTGACTAACAACTAAGAGTTTGACCTCCCAGAATCCACATGGTGGAAAGAGAGAGCCAACTCGGGTTGTTTCCTGAGCTCGGTGTGTGTGCTGTGACACACACACAAATGCACACAGCTAGATAAATTGATCTTTTTCATTACAAAGTGGTTCTAAGGTTGAGGTGAATCTTACACAGACATATCCTGGAATGAGCCTCCTAATAGGTTATTCAATCCCAAAAGGTCTTCTGTAAACATGTACACATATGGGTAACTCTAAATAGAATCAGCAAACAGATATATACGTATGTATGTATGTATATATGTGTGTGTGTGTATGTATAGAAAGAAACATATGATCTGAATAGTATATGATAATATGTATGAGGAAGCTAGTAACTGTTTGCATTTGAAGTAATTCATCTAAAGTAAATTGTAACATGAGAAAAAGTAAACAGAATGGTCATTGTAGCACTGTTTATAATATTAAAATAATAGAAATATTCTAATTATCCAACTACAAGAATGGCTAAATGAACTATAATGAACTGGAAGTAATAGTATATCAACCTAAAACAATAGATATTACCAAAAATGCTTCAATTATATAATGAAATGAAGTCATTTGTGTGTGTTCTGTGCATGTATAAAATTACGTAGTGTATATGGATGTGTAAGGAGGTGGTAAAAATGGAACCCACACACAGTAAAAGACCACATTCGGTCAGATACAGTTTTGCTGTTAGATTATTGTTGTACCTTTCTCCAGACGAAAAGTTCTCCATCTCTTTAATTAATGTGACTCTAGAATTGGTCTAAATGGCAGTTCAGACACAGGTCAACTAGATGACGAGATGACCTTGAGCGAGCTCAAGGTTTAACTTTCCCCTCAACTTTCCTAATGACTAAACAGATTCCAGCACATAGATTTGACAGAAACAAAGGACATAAGCATATAAAACATTTATTTGCGGGGTTAAATGACCATTGACGCTATGTTGATTTAAATTGCTTACATACTAAAATCAGTCTTTCTATGTGAAACCAAAACAAGATAATAAATCACATCAAATTCCAAGACTGATATTCAACTGGAAACTCAATTTTTTAAGATTTAATCAAACACCTGAATCCTTACTAATTAAACTTACCAATAAATGTTGCATAGTTGAACTAATAAGCTATTCTAGCTTGTAGATTGCTCTTCGTACAATATTTTGTTTAAAAAGAATATTCTGCAGCTTGAAAGGTACATTGCTTCCTTTTTAAGTCCCCTGAGTCCAGTGAGTGCTGCCTACAAATGTGTAAGTGAAGGGCAGACCTCACTAGTTTTTCAGGAGTCACACCCCCGAGGAAAAATGCCACTCCCTAACCCAGCAGGCACCCATTGTCATTAGCTTCTCAGCTAGGAGTGGTGGAGCTTCATGAGCCCTTCCCCCATCCATGCTAGGATTTGGGCTCTCATGATCTGGGGTAGGCCTTATGCATGCAGCCACAGTCACTATGAGTTCCTATGTGCAATGGCTCTGTCATGTCAGGTAAATACTGTTTCACCACAGATGTCTGCTGCCTCTGACATTTATGAAAATTTCAGACAATATAAAAACACAAATGACATACTCAGATTTATGCTTTATGCTCTGTGTCATATTTAGGGGCTATTTAAGGCTTACTCCAGAATAACTCATGTTGAACCCCAATTACAAGGGAAACTAACCCATTATATAGAAGAGTATTTTTTTTTAATCTGGTGTATGTTTCTACTTAATCATTAGCAATTTAGTTTCTTATATCTTTCAAAATGTTATTTTCTTGACAGTAAGACTTATTCAAATATGCAAAAGTATTTTTCATAAATGTTCTATTCTTATTTTGTTTTTTTTCTCTTCTCTTACAGTCATTCCCAGCACAGCACTGCAACTCGTCAGCCTTCAGTGACCCTCCAAAGGGCCATCTCCCTGGAAGGGTAAGAGAATGATACAGTGCTTTCTCTTACAACAAAGTACACAGCGCTTGACTATAAGAAGCTGTCCCTCTCCCTCCACATATATTCCTTTCCTTATTCTCTTCCTCTTCCTCTTCCCTCCTTCTCTTCCTTCCCCTCTGTTTTCCTCTATCCATACCTCTCCCCTACCCTGGCAGTTATTTATGAAGCTTATGTCTTGTGCCAGCCCTGGATTGCAGGGGTTAGATTTACAATTCAAATGTAAAATCTCACCTTTCCTTCACAGAACTCACTGTGAGTGATACAAATATTCATATGTGCTTGAAATACAGTATAAGCATTACAGTGTATAGGCAGTGTGTATGAAGGATTAGTGGAGGGCCCAGAAAGTACTTGATGGGATAAGCATTACAGTGGTGGGGGGAAGGAAAGAGGGAGAGGAGAAAGATGAAGCCCAGCTTTGTTTTCAGTGTATTCCCTTAGCCACAGATATAACTCTTGAGCTGAGAACAGATGTCTCTGTGGATAAGTATACAGTGACACAGTTCATAAACATCCCTTCAAGAGAATAGTTCAGAAATATTGACTGTGTGTTTATTAGGTGCCGGGCTCTATCTGGCTGGCTGGCTAGCTACCTAACTCACCTTTCTCTTCATGGATCTATCATGTCTATTTTTATTTCTACAACAACCATATGAGATAATTATCTGTTCTAAATCATATGACCCTGAGGCATTAAGTAATCTCATGGACACTTACAGAAAATAAAACAGTTTGTGTTTAAGCATGTATCAGACTCTACTGAACAGATCTGACCCCAATAATGTGATATAAAAAGACTTTATTGAGCAGGAGGAATCGGGTCACATAATTCATATGCTACATTTAGGCTGTTGCATATAACAAAGACTTTCCAGAGTAAAAAAATAGATAGCTAGAAAGACATTCACTTTAGAAATTGTCATATAATATCAGTAACCTGTTGTTTCTAACAAAATCTCAATCATTTGATTTTACCAATAAAAGACTCAGGAGTCAGATGCTGAAGTGAAATCCTAATAGCTCAGAGAGGCAGAGAAAGCACCCAGCTGACCTTCCTTTTCAGCCTACATCCCACAAGCAAGCTCTCCTTCTCCACACTGTCTCAAAAAACTCCTCAAATTCAATGACCATCCCTTCTCTTCCTGTGTCTTGACTTCCTCTTTCTCTCTATGGTCTTTTCTTATGTTCACTCCCTGTCAGCTGTTCGTTTGCCCCACCTCTTGAACTTTGGTTGACTTTGTTTAATCCTGTTCAAGTAGAAAGCTCTTAGATTAGAGGTGTGTGCTGGGGCTGAGCCACACCACACCTAGAAACAGGTTTTTCCAGTAAACAACCAGTTTCACTGCGTGGTCAAATATCCTGTAACAGCAGCCTGTTTTGAATGGCCCCACTCTCTCTGCACATGACTCCTTATAGGGACAAAGTTATTTGTGGTGGAGGTGTCAGTGTGGAGATCAGTCTTAGCTCTTGTCTTACTTCACTTTGTTCTTATGAAGAGTTAAAGAGGCAGGTTTCAGTGTGGAACCTTTCTGCATTGTGGTCATAAACACAAAGACTGGACTTCTGCAATGCTAAATGATGCATCTTTCTATTTCCACTCCCTCTCTTCCTTTTTATTAAGAGAAGCTTATTAGCAGCTGCCTAATAAGCATTTTACTTTGCCTTCCTCATTCTTTCTACTTGGGTTTAATGAACTCTGCTATAGACATAATCACTAATTCTAATTCTCTGATAAGATGAAGTAGCCAAAGGGGAGAATCGTATTGAAGTTGCCAACTCTCTACAAAGTACCAGTACTTATCAGATCTTCAATAAGCAGCAGTTGAATATACATTTAGTCCAAATGCTCTGAAAATGAAAGTAATAAGCAGAACAGATTTGTGTAACTTCAATAAGTTTGAATACCTGCACTAAACACATAATCCCAAACACATAAATATGCAATTGTTTATATAAAATACCTCAGGGTTCTGAAATAATCTAACATTAATGAGCACCTAAACGGGAATATCTTGGTGTCTAGAACACTATAGTCTATGCTCTGTGTGCCCAGCTGGCTGCCATACCAAGATAACATAGCATGTAATTCTTACCAGTAAGCACATAGTGGAAGAATTATTTTCTGCCTTAAATAGAACAATGAGTCTTAAACAGATTTGCTATTAAGACATTAAACTCCTTAGAGTAGAGAATCAACTGAAATTGGAAATCCAATTATTTTAAAACTTCTTTCTAAAGCTTTTTTTAAAACTAAAATAACCACATAAAATAATTATTAAATGAAATGTGGTTTAAAATACCATACAGCTATATAATTTTCACCTAAGTTTCTATTTACATGACATAAATAAGCAGAGATGTTTCTCTTTTCCAACTAATTTGATCCATGGAGACAGGAAAAGCTGTCTAACTGAGCCATTAACCCATAGAATCACTGATGTTTTTAAGTAGTATCCAAATCATTTATAACTATACCCAATACAGCAAGGCAGAACAATATCCCCATTATCTGGGTGGGTTCAGTATTCTAGTTCAGCCTGACAAACAAAACCCATACCTTATTCGCCTCCTCCTGAGACTCTATCAAAGGAAAAAAACAACAGAGTTTTAAAGGGGAAGGTGCCAGAGTGATAAAGGAAATGGAATGGAACAGCTGATTTTGAAATCAGAAAGCAGCAGAATTTTAAAGGGGAAGGTGCCCGAATGATAAAGGAAATGGAATGGGACAGCTGATTTTGAAATCAGAAAGCCAAGTGGAAAGGACTAGTGGATGAAGCAGAGGAGACGATCCCCAGCCTTACATCCCACTGAAACAGGACCATGAACTGTGTGACCCCAGGGCTAGTCTTCACATCTCTTTTTTTAATTAAATTTTTATATTTTTTTAGTATTAGTTTATTAACTTTGTATCCCAGCTGTATCCTGCTCCCTCATTCCCTCCCAATCACACCCTTCCTCCCTCATCTTCCCCCTACCCCTTTCCAAGTCCACTGATAGGGGAGGACCTCCTCCCCTTTCATCTGACCCTGGGAGGAGCAGCCCCGCTAGGCCACAGAGGAGAACTTTGCAGCCAGGCCTGAAGATACCTGATAAGCTAGTCTTCACATATTGAGTAACCATTAGACCCAGTACCCCTTCCCCAGTGGATGAATAAGACTTCAAAAGAACTAAAGCCCAAAATTACAGCTTCTTCCTGTTTAACTGAGCATTCCGCATACATTGTGAACACAGCTTTTGCAGAAAAACTAGCATGGATTTTTGTCTTTCCTCTTTGCAATTTCATGGATGGAGGATTCTAAAGAACTTAGCAACTTTAACATATGGCTTTTTTTTTTTCTTCTGTGCTTTAAGAGTGTTGCTCTCTTCAAGGAAAGAAAGTGCTTTATTGGCTTCTTTTTTGACAAATATCCAGACCACCAACCTGTCAATGCTAGTACTTCAAGACTCATTTTTAACTAAGGGCTACTTGAATACATTACGGTGACACCGGTGATCAATCCAATAACTGAGCCACGCTCTAAGTGACTAGTGTGCAGGTAGCATTTACAGCATGGTTATACTGGACAAAAGGGATAATTTGTGTCCTGAGTAGATGGTACAGATTCCTTGAAACTACTCCAAATGTCGGACGGTTTACAAGTTAAGAATTATGTATTTCTGGGGTCTTCCATTTGCTGCTTTCAGATCATGGTTGACTGTGGATAACCGAAACATCAAAAGTGAAAACACTAATAAGGGATGCTATTCTAGGCAAATGACATTTCCTAGGTTGTTCCTGTGAAAAACAATCACAGTGCAGTAGCAGGGTGTGGAAGGACCTATAGCTCAAAAGAAGCAAACCTGCTCAGCAGAACCCAGGTCAGTCAGAAGACCTGGGACTCTGCAGTGACATTAAGATGCAGTTTAAACTCCTCAGAGCTTTTCTTCACTGGGTCCAGAGCTCCTTTATGTTTCCTTACACAGTTGTTTTAGAGACATCCTGTAAGAATTTTCTAATAAGCTACGTTTTTGCATTAGTATAATTGCTGATATGGAAGATGTTAGCTGCCTTTTATGAGAAGCTCTTAGGAAAAGAGAACAACTTTAGTGACATTACAGAGATTGGTAACAACAGAGAGGAGTAGGAGCAGATGCTGAGAATGGGAATAAAGATATTCCCACTCGTCAAACATACCTTTGTGTACCTAGGGTTGTATAAAGGCATGTATACAGGCCATTTGAACCAAACCCCAGAACAGTTCTTCTGAAAAAGCAAGCTCACTCACTCTTCCAGAAAAGCTTTATGAGGCAATTTGCATGTTGGCTTCCATAGCAAAGCCCTTCACATGAATGGTCAGTTAACGGAACAGTTTCAGGTTAGTTTACCCAACTGGACACTGTAATTAAAAAACAAACAACCTTGTAATTCAGGAAGATCACTAAACTATGCAGAAATTTCCAGACTGATCTAGGCTATACAGCAATGAATGAATGAATGGATGGATGAATGAACGAACGAACGAACAAACAAACATATAAACATGTGGGATTTTGTTAGGAATTCTGAGAAGAAACTGAAAGATAAATAAAAATCAGAGGCAAATATATTTTCTAAAAAGAACTTATGGACACCCTTTGCCAGCTTTTATACTACTTCATTCATGGATATGATTGAAAACAGTGCCAATCATTTTAATAGCACAAACAAATGACAACAACTTGATAATAACACATATTCAGAGTCAAAGAACATACTAATAAAGCATTTTATTGGAGTAACAAAATAGAAATCAAAGGCGCTTAGTATAAGCAGATTTTAGAAATATGGGTAGCCTGTAGAATTAACAAGAAAATGGCCAGAAGGAACTGCTTTTGGAGAGGTTGATTCTCACACAGGGTGGCATGAACTGAATTCTGAGGATTGTGGGCAGAGGTTGCTAACAGAAAGAAAAGGGAAATCACATACAAAAATCTAGAAGGATTTTTATAGAGCTGCTGAGATTAACAAACAGATGGCTCAGCAAAGCACTGGCTGCTCTTTGAGAGGCCCCAGGTTCCCACCTGAAGACTCACAACCTCTGTAATGTGATCTGATGCCCTCTTCTGGCATGCAGATAGAGTACTCATAAAATAAGTAAATAAATCTAAAAAACAAACAAACCAAAAACACAGCTATCTGGTGTTTTTCTTTACTCAGTACAGACTGTTCTTTATGTACTCTTTCACAGTCATTTTAGGGGCATCTTTTTTGCGTATCCCTGCAATTTGTAAGTGCTACACATAGCTGAATACCACATATAGCTGTCAACCTCTTTACTTTAATGCTTTGTTTTTAATCGTGTGTCTGTGTGTACAGAGTATGTGCACATGAGTGTAGGTACACATGAAGGCCAGAGGCATAGGATCCCCCTGAGTTTGAGTTAGAGATGCTTGTGAGCTGCCTCAAGTGGGTGCTGGGTCCCTAGCAAGAGAAGTCCATCCTCTCAACCACTGAGTGACAGCCCCTCTGCCTCCTGCCTGTTTGCGCCATTATCCGACCACATGAAGAGTGTATTTACAGAATGGATAAGAAAATTAAGGGAACAAGCAGCAGGTATTAATGTTTGAAATGTTTTTAAGATGTTGAAGTCCACCCCACCCCACCCCCAACACCACCCCAAAAATCATTATTCTCCAATACAAAGAGACCTGCCTCTGGACTTAAAAAAAAATCTTCAGGGTAGGAGTTCTAGCCTTATCTTGCTAAGGACCCTAGACTGAAAGGACTCACCTGGGGAGGGGGGCAGACATGAGTCTTCAAAGATTCAACTTAAAGCATGTGTTAGGAGTGGTGGAGGGAGTGGTGGAGAATCTTACCCCCAGCACCTTCTCAGCCTCCAGCTACATCTCCTTTCCATTTCTTTTCCTGTTCATTGTGTTTGCTACCTCTGCTCTTCCAGGGCTGCCAGCTCATTTTCCTACACCTGTTTCTGTTGGCCTTCCTGTTCTCTTTTCTTTACCAAAAAAAAATCCTTTCCTGGGCCCTGTAATCTTTCTTTCCGCGTGCAGAAAATCCAAAAGGTGTCATCACAGGATACCTTAAGGAGTGCCCAGAATTTATCGGTGTCGAAAAGTGCTGTGACTACAGAGAGCAAGCAGGTGTTTAGGGGCTTTTCAGTGCAAGGATGCTGAAGCTCTCAGAGGGGCTGGATTTCCATTGCCCTCTGCTGTTGAAATAGCGACTGTGAACAAATAAACAACAACAACAAGAATCTGTAAGACAAAACACCTAGTTTTATTATGTGGAGGCCTAACTGAGGTGGGGAAATGCAAAGTGGATATCAACATGAATTTGAAGGTTTAAGGTCAAAAACTAAATTTCATTGAGTGTTAATCCTAATAGAATTTACTCCTAACTTGATTGCTTCTCCTGGAAAGGCCTTGAATTAGAAGGAGAAAAATCATCCTCTCACATTATTGGCTTGCGTTTTATCCAGGGGGACCCGGAGTAAAACCGAGGCAACAGGTCAGAGGTCTGGTTCTTGGGGCTACCACGCTGTCTGCTCAGTGGCCTGTCATGCTGACGAAGCCTCTGAGTTAGTCAGTGGAAGTCTGTCATGAAGGCATAGCACAGAACCCACAGGAGAATTTGGACTAAAACATTTTTTTAGAAACAGTTCTTATTCTCTGTGCATAATTTGAACTAATGTGATCACTTACTACCACCGGGCACATCTTCCTTGAAGTCCCTTTTATATTTAATAAATTGGTTTAATAAAGGCCTCAAAGTAAATTTATGAATTAACTTTCTTCTCGTTGTTATACAATTAGGCAAATCCAAAACAGTGAGCTTTAGAACATTCAACTGGAAAATTGCCCCTCTTAATCAATACCCAGTAAACAAGTAGTAATACTGTCACATAAGACACTGACTGAGACAGCACTGGAGAACTGGTTTATATACTAATGAGTAAGAGGAATACGGAAAGTAACAAGTTTCGAGTTTATTAGGCAAAAAATGAATACAGATACCATTACTTCACGGCAAGGTTTAGTTGCTCGACCCTTGTGATGTTTATCAGTCACAAGCCTCCTAATGTACCACGAGGCCAACCTCCTCTTTAGAGTCACACCCCATCCCTCTATAAATACTGTCATTTTTATAGTGCCTTTGCAGAATTAAGGGTGTTCTTGCCAACTTTTGACTGTTTATGATGTTGCCAGTCAATAAATCCAGTTAGAAATAGAATGCTAAAAAAAATTAAATTAAAAAAAAAATGTTAAGCCCACGGTGTTGGCTCTGTATTTGATCTACCACAGAGAAGAAAATATTGATCAGTCACACAAACAAGTGCAAACCTAGTGCTATGCCAGGCTCTAAAAAAAGAGGAAGAAGGGACTGTGATGCTTTGAATACCTATACCTACACCTAGAGCAGACTACCTGACCTCAGCAAGAGGGGAGGCCTTCATGGGCACAAGAAACCAGGCAACAACTAGACCAAAAAAAAAAAAACTGTTAGCATTAGTTGCTGGGGACTCGTTTACACTTTACTTAGCTGAGTACAAATTAGAACAACATGAATTCAATAGTACTTGCAGCTTAGAAATGTATCATAATGAAGCTGACATGCTAGATTTACCATCTCCCCCGGAAATGCTGTCTGATGCGAACTCCTGGCTGCTTATCAGGATGGTGTGCTGCAAAGACATAGTTTTCTAAATCCCATCTCTGATCAGTTCCACTCTTCTGCTCATTGCTTCGTGCCCTTCTTGTTTATCTACCTGTGTGCTGGAGCTGACATCCTTCCTGCCATTGCTGCTTCCTCCCTCTCTCTACCATCTTCCTTCCTATCCTCCAGTCTCCCTGCCTCTCGACGAACTTACTTATCCTTTTATTTTACTTACTATATTTATTCACTTTTCCTGAGTGAAAGAGGATTGATGTGGGTACCATTTGTCAGCCTGAACTCAATTGCTCATCTCGAGACATCCGTCTTTATATATCCAAACTAAATCTGGTGTTTTTCTCTGCATATATTGTTCATCCCTCAGAGACTCCTAAATTCCATTAGGATTTTTGTTTACTTCCTTCTGCTGGCAAATTATAAGAGAGCACATCCATTTTCTCTGCCACAGGCCAGATGCTGCTCAGCTATCAAAGAAAAAGCCAGTGGTCTTTATCTTTACTTAATCTCTCTGATGATTTTCGGGGCTGGCAGATGATTCTTCCACCAAAGTACATTTTTGCACTGACAATCAGCCACACTCACAATGTCTCACACCTAATAAAAGCTCTTGCTTATAATATAGTCCTACTATTCACAAAAAATTATGCAGGAGATACGCATCCAATAGGTCATTGATTTTATTTATCCTTTAGTTCATCCACTCAACAACAACAACAAAAAAAAATGTGTTGAATGTCTATCATGTTTCAGACATTCTGCTAGAGATTTTGAGACGATCATGGTGAAAACAGCATCCCAAATCATGCTCCTGAGTAGCTTGCAATCTAATGATGATGACAGAATGCAACCATTGCACGTAGGCAATTAAGTTAATCTCTGTAAATTTAAGACAAAAGACAAAGAAACTTATTTGGGGAAAACTTGTAGCATTGTCTAAATACAGTTTTGGGGATTTTGAGTCATATGGTAGCCAGACCTAACCATATAAAACATGGACATTCTGTGGTCACAATGGTTGTTGTAATGAGCTGGACCTTTTTCTTTCTAGGCATAAATCCACAAAATTCTCGTAGAGCTGTAGAAGAGAGCCACACCCTCCAGAGCCTACTCAATTTTGCAAAGAGTAGTTCAAAGAATATTGTGAACATTGATGAGAAATAACACTTGACCATCAAGGTTGTGTAATAATATGCTCATGCATTCACCCTGCATTATTTATATTCCCTAGTCACATAGCTGTGACCAATACTTGACAAGAAGTAACTTAAAGGAAGGAGAGTTTATTTTGGTTTACAGTCTGATGGGATTATCCCATCATGCCAGGCCTTCTAGTCACAGCACGTCCACAGTGAGGACGCAGAGGCAGATCAATGCTTGTGGTCAGCTGATTAGCTTTTCTTTCTTACGCATTCTGAGACCCCGGCCCATGAAATCGTGCTGCACATGTTCAGGGTAGGTCTTCTTGCTTCAGTCAATCTAATCTAGATAATTCTTCATACGCATGCCCAGTGTCTTGTATCCTAGGTGTCAAACTGACAATCCATGTTCAATCATCGCATCTCATTATCGTACCTTCCCTGCACATTTAGGGTCCATATTTCTCAATTCCACCTCCATAGTAGACAGCCAAGTATAAATTTAAGAACAAGGCCTCTTGATTTATCTGTTCTTTCTGGCTCCACCAATTACCAGTTGTATGACCTCGAACTTCTACTGAGCCTATGTTTATTTAATCTACAGATTAGCTAGTGATGTCTCTTTCATATGATTAAAGTGTTTTAAATGTATAAAAATATTTCTTAAGATTTGATTATAATTTTGTCTGTGTGCCTGTGTGTGTTTGTGCAAGTGTGCTGTGTGTGTATGCATGCGCTTCCATGTACACATGCTCCTGGAGGCCAGAAGAAGCCACCCAACCCCCTGGAACTAGACTTACAGGCAGTTGTGAGACAATGTATGAGTTGGAAATTAAACTTCAGCCCCCTGGAAGAACAGGAAGTGCTCTTAAACACCAAACCATATCTACCTTAGGATAGTTCTTAATGAGCAGTACATGCTCAGCAAGAATTGGTTTCCTTGCTTGTGTTTCTCCTGATACCTCATCTATTCCTTTTTTGTCATGAACTAGGAACTCTTCACTCACTACCCTCAACACGAGGAATCAGTTAAGCAAACAGTACCAGGGAGATGGTCAGAAGAGTGGAAGCAAAACAGAGCAAATACATGTGCATGCGCACACACACACAGAGAGAGAGAGAGAGAGAGAGAGAGAGAGAGAGAGAGAGAGTATCCATCCCATTTAAAGGGGACACCAACTGTTCCACTGCCCTTCTACACCCAAAGCAACCAATATTTTTATTGGTAGAGTTTCATTCAGAAGTGGTAGTAGATATGAGTGTCAAATATTTGAGGATCTTATCTCATCACACATAACAAAATAAGGCATATGCAGACTAACTCACATGCAGTAATTCTCTCCACATGCTTAGAGCTCTTTATAACATTTAAAATTATAGGAAACCTGTGTAAACTTAGCACCAAGATTTATCATTGGTTCCATATATAACTGATTAAAACTATTACCCTCAGTCTCCATGGGGTTCCCTAGTAAGGGGAGCAGAGGCAGTCAGTGGCATGAACATGATTGCCTGCTCTTTGATCACCTCCCCGTAGTGAGGTGGCCTTACTATGCCACAGAAGAAGAGGATCCAGACAGTCCTAATGAGACTTGATAAGCTAAGGTCAGATAGTAGGAAAGGAGGACCTACACTATCATTGGACTATGGGAAAGACATAGGGGAAAGAAGAGGGAAGGAGGTTGGGACCAAGAGCAGATGAGGGAGGGGACTACAGCCAGGGTACAAAGTAAGTAAGTTGTAATTAATAATAATATTAATAAAGAAAAACCCTCTGTAGCGGGTTCCGAGGTTGTTTCCTATTTTCGTTTTCTTCTGATGTACATCTCTGAAAGCCAGAAGAAAACAGGAAACAACCTTGAAACCTGCCACAGAGGGCCTCTGAAAGCTTCTGCAGTATAGACTGTCAAAGCAGATGCCGAGACTTATGGCCAACTGATGGGCAGAGTGAATGGAATTTTATGTAAGAAGTGGGAAATAGTAAGAGCTGGAGGGAACGGGAACTCCACAAGCAGAGCAACAGAACAAGATAATTTGAACACAGGGAACTTCCCAGAGACTCATACTCCAACCAAGGACTATTTGTGGAGATGACCTGGAACCCCTGCACAGGTGTAGCCCATGGCAGTTCAGTGTCCAAGTGGGTTCCATAGTAATGGGAAGAGGGACTGCCTCTGACATAATCTGATTGGCCTGCTCGTTGATCACCTCCCCCTGAGGGGGGAGCAGCCTTACCAGGCCACAGTAGAGGACAATGCAGCCACTTTTGATGAGAACTGATAGACTAAGATCAGAAAGAAGGAGAGGAGGACCTCCCCTATCAGTGGACTTGGGGAGTGGCATGCGTGCAGAAAGGGGAGGGAGGGTGGGATCAGCAGGGGAGGAGGGAGGGGCTCATGGGGGGATACAAAATGAATAAAGTGTAATTAATAAAAAAAAATAAAAGATTAAAAAAAAAACTTCTTACTGAACAAAAGAAAGAAAGAAAGAAAGAAAGAAAGAAAGAAAGAAAGAAAGAAAGAAAGAAAGAAAGACCATTACCCAATTTAAGGCTTAGTGGTTTCGCCTTATTTTGTGCATTTCTCTCCTCTATATCAGTGGTTCTCAACCTATGGGTTTTGACCCCTTTGGGGTCAAACAACCTCTCATGCTGTAGATGTAAGCCACTTCTTTTTCTTTCATTGGTTACGGTGCTGGGGACAGATCTCAGACCTTTGCTCATGATAGGCATGCTGTCTGCCAGTTCCCATTGAGCTATACCTACGACCCAAGACAATACTTTTTCTATCTGTGTATATTTGTAAAGGCTTTTACAAACAGTAGTGAGTATATGATTGTTGTTGCAGCTACTAGGAAAATCTCAGGCAAAAATGATGATCTTTCTAAACCACCATCTTTTCCATCTTGAAATAACTATAATAATACCAAACTTACAGGGATATAAACTCTTAGTAAATGTTAGTGAACACCAAATGTTCTTAGTAAATGTTAGTTAACACCAAATCTCATCTCTCTAGCTATATATACATATATTCCAGCACCATGCAGCAGTAGAGACAGGTCTTCCAGCAGGTTGGCTTGTTGGCCAGCAAAATTGTTAAGTTCTGCCTCAGTATATAAGGTAGAGAATGATCAAGGACAATACCCAACATCAATCTCTCTCCTCCACACCCTAGTATACACACCTGCACCTACATAGGCACACCCACAAAAAAGTAAGATAAAAGTAAACTAAAGTAAGGCAAACGCGCATGGGATTAGTGAGATAGCTCAGCAATTAAGAGCACATACTGCTCCTGGAGAGGACTTGAGTTCGGTTCCTGCCCCTACTTCAGGTGGCTCACAACGAGCAACAACTCTAACCACAGGGTACCTGAACCTTTTAATGGCCTCATGGGTTGTTACAGTCAGTTATAAACACACACAGACACAGGCACATACACCCAAGGTTTAAAACAAATAAAGTATGTTAAAAATGTTTTTATAGGGATCCTTTGCCTGCAACAATGGTAATAGGGGAACCGAGAGTGATTGTCAGGGGAGAAATGATTTTCAAAGAAGTAAAGAATTCACCCTGCTCAATATACACGCCCACTTATGTAACAGAGAGCCCTTTCCACATTCCTGTCTTTGGAAGAGGAGTTTTTGAGAGTTCTAAGTTGGCCTGGTGTACATGGTATAAAAACGCATGGGTATTTTTGCTGCCCATCACCATTCTTACTAAATCAGATCTGGTCAGACTTTAACTGTCCTCTCTGTTTTCAGTCTTTGGTGCCGTAATCTTCCTTTATTTGAACTTGCTTCGGCATTCAACTCACTTGCACAGATATGTAAATAATGTTCAGAAATTAATTTCAAATTTATTTGTTGAGCACATCCTTCGTTTGCCAAAAGTTAAAGACACGAGAATAAAGGAAAGAGAGTCATATTTAATAAATGCATGTGTTTACAGACTTCATTTTTTCAGGGCAATTTGGGGTGTACGGCAGGAAGTAGAGTATATGCTCTACCCTGATAAATGTACAGCTGCCCAGTTACCAGCATTTCCCACAAAAGGGACACAGCTGTCACAGGTGGTGAGCCTGCACTGACTACGGTGACCCCAAACTCACCGTGTTTGTACATTGCATCAGGCTTCTGTTTCAGTGTTTGACCTCCTATGGATGTGGACCCATGTATAAGAGCATGTTTGTACTATCATGACATCACAGAGCACAGATGCTCTTCTGAAACTACAGACTTCACATCTATTTTTCAACTAACTTCAGACTGGAAATAGGTTTTTTTTTTTCTATTTTTTTTTTTTCTTTTTAGTTACATTTTGTTAACTCTGTGTCCCAGCTGTATCCCGCTCCCTCATTCCCTCCCCAACCCCACACTCCCTCCCTGGTCTCCTCCCTGCCCCTTTCCAAGTCCCCTGATAGGGGAGGACCTCCTCCCCTTTCATCTGACCCTGTTTTATCAGGTATCTTCAGGGCTGGCTGCAAAGTCCTCCTCTGTGGCCTAACAGACTGCTCCTCCCCTGGGGTGGGGGTCAAACAGCCTGCCCTTGAGATCCTATTAGAAATAGTCCGTGTTCCCCTTACTTTGGAAAACTACTTGGTTACTGAGCTACCACAGGCCACATCCGAGCAGAAGTTCTAGGTTATATCCATAGATGGTCCTTGGTTGAGTGTCAGTCTCAGAAAAGACCCTGTGCCCGGATATATTTGGTCCTTGTAGAGCTCCTATCCTTTCCATATCATACTAACTTCCCTTCTTTCATATGATTCCCTGCACTCTGCCGAGGGTTTGGTTATGAGTCTTAGTGTCTGCTTTGAAACACTGCTAGGTAGAGTCTTTCAGATGCCTTTTGTGGTAGACTCCTGTCATAAGTTCAATGCACATCCCATTTGTCTTTCTAAATGAGGATTAATCACCTTCGCCTGTGTCCACTTTCTTGATTATCTTCTTTAGGTGTGTAGATTTCATTATGTTTATCATATCTTGTAGGTCTATATAAGCGAGTATATACCAAGTTTGTCTTTCTCCTTCTGGGATACTTCACTCAGAATGATCTTTTCTAGATCCCACCACTTGCCTGCAAATTTCATGATTTCCTCCTTTTTGATTGCTGAGTAGTATTCCATTGTGTAAAAATCCCACAATTTCTGTATCCATTCCTCCGTTGATGGACATCTGGGTTGTTTCCAAGTTCTGGCTATTACAAATAAAGCTGCTACGAACATGGTTGAACAAATGTCCTTGTTGTGTACTTGAGCAAATTTTGGGTATATACCTAGGAGTGGTATAGCTGGGTCTTGAGGTAGCACTACTCTACTCCTAGTTGTCTGAGAAAGCACCATTGAGTCACAATAAAGATCTGTAGACGTTAGAACCTTGTCATTCCATGACCAACAGTATAATAACTACTTACATGACATTTTCATTGTATTTGGTATGAAGAGTAGTCTAGAGATGGTTCAGAATGCACAGGATTTATATAAATAACATCCAATAATTTCCCTTTACATGAAGAACTTTGGAATCCATAGATTTTATTATCCATGAGGGCTCCATGCATGTTTTGGGGCTTATGGAATATACAACCTTTCATATTGAATACTTTTATTTAGTAATATGTATTTAAGTTTTCTCTGATCCCATTTATAGGTTGAAAGCTTATTTCTTTTTGCTGCTAAATAACATAATCCTGTTCGGTACATTCCACAGTTTATTCATTCATGGACTGCAGGATATTTTAGTGGCTACCAAATTCATCAGAGGAAAAGAAAACTGCTACAACTGTCTCTGTATAGACTTTGTATAGACATGAGTTTTTAGTTTATTTGGGTAAATACCAAGGAACGTATTGATTGGTTATGAAAATGCTATGCCTGGTTTTATAGGACACCACCAAGCTGTATTTCTAAGCAATTGAGACATTTTGTCTTCCCCACAAAACAGTACATTAATGGAAGTATCTGTTGATTCATATCCTTGCCAGAATTTGGTGTATTTGGTCTTCTGATTTCTAGGTAGCTAATGCTATCCCATATTTATTTTAATGAATTTCCTAAACGACCTCAAATGTGCAGCATATGAACATAAGTTATGGTCATAATTTAATAATTACCATATAAGGTATTAGACATCATTGTTGCATTTCGAAAAGCTGTATTTTAGGAGACTTTTCTCTACAGCATCTTTTTATGTACTTGTCTTACATCTGTAGAGCTTGCTTCTTAAGGTCTTTGGCTCATTTTAAGTTGTATGATTCATGTTATTTGTTAACTTTCTAACTGACATAAAAAAAACCAAAAAGTGTATATAAATAGGTTACCATTCATTCATACATGAATTGCATAATGTTTAAACCAGGTTAAACAAATATAATCTCATCAAAACAAAAAATTATCTTATAGGGTTTTATATAAACAGTACACTTTGTATCTATAGTCAAATTATTTTTTCTTTTTTATTTATATTTTCATTAATTAGAGTTCATTCACTTTGTTTCCAACCTGTAGCTCCCTCCCTCCTCCCTTCCCAATCCCACCCTTCTTCCTTCTTCTCCACCTATACCCTTTCCCCAGTCCACTGATAGGGAAGGTCTTCCTCCCATTCCTTCTAATCCTAGTCTATCAGGTCTCATCAGGAGTGTCTGCATTGTCTTCCTCTGTGGCCTGGTAAGGCTGCTCCCCCCATCAAGGTGGAGATGATCACAGAGCAGGCCAATCAGTTCATGTCAGAGACAGTCCCTGACCCCATTACTATGGAATCCACTTGTACACCGAGCTCCCGTGGGCTTCATCTGTGCAGGGGTTCTAGGTTATCTCTATGAATGGTCCTTGGTTGGAGTGTCATCCCAGAAAAGACCCCTGGGCCCAGATTTTTTGGTTCTGTTGTTCTCCCTGTGGAGCTCCTGTCCTTTCCAGGTCTTACCCACTTCTTTCATAAGGTTCCCTGCACTTTGCCCAAAGTTTGGCTATAAGTCTCAGCATCTGCCTTGATACCCTGCTGGGTAGAGTCT
The DNA here is from genome assembly GCF_907164565.1 of Psammomys obesus. NCBI lineage: Eukaryota > Metazoa > Chordata > Mammalia > Rodentia > Muridae > Psammomys > Psammomys obesus. The sequence continues at coordinate 27,469,886 of NW_026596046.1, forward strand.
TTGACAGGCTCCTGTCCTGTTCCTTGTTTTCTCCCTCTTCTGAAGTCCATACTCTTTTGCCTTTTTGAATGAGGATTGAGTATCTTAGCCAGAGTCCTCCTTCTTGATTAGATTCTTTAGTATACAGATTTTAGTATGTTTATCCTATATGATATGGCTAATATCCACTAGTGAGTGAATATATACCCTGCGTGTCTTTCTGCTTCTGGAATACCTCACTCAGGATGATCTTTTCTAGATCCCACCATTTGCCTGCAAATTTCATGATTTCCTTTTTTTTAATTGCCGAGTAATATTCCATTGTGTAAATGTACCACAATTTCTGTATCCATTCCTCAACTGAGGGACCTCTGAGTTGTTTCCAGGTTCTGGCTATTACAAATAAAGCTGCTATAAGCATCTTTTGGATATATGCCTAGGAATGGTATAGCTGGATCTTGAGGTAGCACTATTCCTAATTGTCTGAAAGCACCAGATTGATTTCTAAAGTGGTTGTACAAGTTTACATTCCTACCAACAATAACCTTCCTCCACATCCTGTCCAGCATGTCTTGTCACTTGAGTTTTTAATCTTAGCCATTCTGATTGGTGTAAGGTGAAATCTCAGGATCATTTTGATTTTCATTTCCCTGATGAGTAAGAACATTGAACATTTCTTTAAGTGTTTCTCTGCCATTCGATATTCCTCTATTGAGAATTCTATGTTTAGCTCTGTACCCCATTTTTAATTGGATTACTTGATTTGTTGTTGTTTAACTTCTTGAGTTCTTTATACAATCTGGATATTAACCCTCTGTCAGATATTAACCCTCTGTCCCAATCTGTAGGCAGTCATTTTGTTCTGATGACCATGTGCTTTGCTTTACAGAAGCTTTTCAGTTTCATGAGGTCGCATTTATTGATTGTTGCTCTTAGAGCCTGTGCTGTTGGTGTTCTGTTCAGGAAGTTGTCTACTGTGTGAATGAGTTCAAGGCTCTTCCCCACTTTTTCTTCTAAGCGGTTTAGTGTGTCTGGTTTTATATTGAGGTCTTTGATCCACTTGGACTTTAGTTTTGTGCAGGGTGAGAAGTATAGATCTAATTGCATTTTTCTACATGCAGACATCCAGTTAGACCTGCACCATTTGTTGAAGATGCTGTCTTTTTACATTGTATGATTTTGGTATCTTTGTCAAAGATCAGGTGTCCATAAGCGTGTGAGTTTATTTCAGGGTCTTATATTCAATCCCATTGATCCACCAGTCAGTTTCTATGCCAGTACCATATAGTTTTTAGTATTGTTGCTCTATATTATAGCTTGAGAGCAGGGATGGAGATACCTCCAGAAGATCTTTTATTGTAGAGGATTGTTTTAGCATTTCTGGGTTTCTTGTTATTCCATATAGTGTTGAGAATTTTTCTTTCAAGGTCTGTAAAGAATTGTGTTGGTAATTTGATGGGAATTGCATTGAATCTGTAGATTGCTTTTGGTAAGATGGCTATTTTTACTATGTTAATCCTGCCAATCCATGAGCATGGGAGATCATCCCATCTTCTAATATCTTCTTCTAATTCTTTCTTCAGAGACTGGAAATTTTTTCATATAAGTCTTTGACTTGCTTGGTTAGGGTCACACCAAGGTACTTTATGCCCTTTGTGGCTGTTGTGAAGGGTGTTGTTTCCCTAAGTTCTTTCTCAGCCCTTTTGTCTTTTGTATACAGGAGGGCTACTGATTTTTTTTTTTTGAGTTAATTTTGTATCCAGCCACTTTGCTGAAGGTGTTTATCAGCTGTAGGAGTTCCCTGGTAGAATTTTTGGGGTCACTCAGGTATACTATCATATCACCAGCAAATAGTGATATTTTGACTTCTTTCTTTTCAATTTGTATCCCTTGAGCCCTTTAATTGTCTTATTGCTCTAGCAAGGACTTCCAGAACTATGTTGAAGAGATATGGAGAGTGGGAAGCCTTGCCTTGTCCCTGATTTCAGTGGGATTGATTTAAGATTCTCTACGTTGAGTTTGATGTTGGCTATAGGCTTGCTGTATATTGCCTTTACCATGTTTAGGTACGTGCCTTGTATCCCTGATCTCTCCAAGACTTTAAACATGAATAGATGTTGGATTTTGTCAAATGTCTTTTCAGCATCTAAGATTATCATGTGGTTTTTTTTCTTTCAGTTTGTTTATATGGTAGATTACATTGATGGATTTCTGTACATTGAACTACCCCTACATACCTGGGATGAAGCCTGCTTAGTCATAGTGGATGATATCTTTGATGTGTTCTTCTATTCATTTGCAAGTGTTTTATTGAGTATTTTTGCATCAATGTTCATAAAGAAGATTGGCCTGAAATTCTCTTTCTTTGTTGGGTCTTTGTGAGGTTTTGGTACCCAGATGACTATGGCTTCATAGAGTGAGTTTGGTAGTGCTCCTTCTGTTTCTAGTTTGTGGAATAGCTTGGAATGTATTGGTGTTAGCTCTTCTTTGAAGGTCTGGTAGAATTCTGCACTGAAACCACCTGGCCCTGGGCATTTTTTGAATGGGAGACTTTTGATGACAACTTCTATTTCCTTGGGGGATATAGGACTATTTAATTGGTTTACCTGGTCTTGATTCAGCTTTAGTAAGTGAAATCGATCAAGAAATTTGTCCATTTCTTTTAGATTTTCAAATTGTGTGGTGTATAGGCTTTTGAAGTAAGACCTAAAGATTGTTTGGATTTCCTCAGTGTCTGTCGTTATGTCCCCCTTTTCACTTCTGATTTTATTGATTTGGATAGTGTCCCTCTGCCTTTTAGTTAGTTTGGCTAAGAGTTTGTCTGTCTTGTTGATTTTCTCAAAGAACCAGCTCTTGGTTTCATTGATTCTTATAATTGTTTTATTTGTTTCTAATGTATTGATTTCAGCCCTGAGTTTGATTATTTCCAGCTGTCTACTGCACTTTGGTGTGCCTGCTTCCTTTTTTTTGGGGGGGGGGGCTTTTAGGTGAGCCATTAAGTTGCTTGAATGAGATGTTTCGAATTTCTTCTTGAAGACACTTAGTGCTATGAACTTTCCTCCTAGCACTGCTTTTGTGTCCCATAAGTTTGGGTATGTTGTGCCTTCATTTTAATTGAATTCTAGGAAGACTTTAATTTCTTTCTTTATTTCTTCCCTGACCCAGCTGTCATTGAGTAGCGAGTTGTTCAGTTTCCACACCGCTTTTTGCTTTTTCAGTAGGCTTTTTGCTATTTCTGTTGTTGACGTCCAGCTTTAGTCCATGGTGATCAGATAGGATACAAGGGATTCTCTCAATCTTCTTGTGTCTGTTGAGGCTAGCTTTGTGACAAACTATATGGTCTGTTTTGGAGAAGGTTCCATGAGGTGCTGAGAAGAAGGTAAATTCTTTTGTGTTTGGGTGAAAGTTTCTGTAGATGTCTGTTAGGTCCATTTGATTACTGACCTCTGTTAGAGTCATTGTTTCTTTGTTTAATTTCTGTTTTGTTGACCTGTCTTTTGTTGAGAGTGGGGTGTTGAAGTCTCTCACTATTAATGTGTGGGGATCTATTGTTGTCATGGTTACAACCTCAGCATTCTGATACACATACCTCTTTATTGTAAACTCCTGGGAAGCAAAAATGGTCTGCTTTATGGTCACAGTTCTAACCATTATGGAACAATGATGAAATACAGTATTCTCTCAATTGATGTTTGTTCAGCGAATTAAGAGAAAAATAAAGTAACTAGGATAGTTAGTATATGAGGCCAATGCAATGGAATTCCAAGAAAGCTACTGTTAAGAAGCACTGAGGGGAGTAGGCGCTCAGATACCAACAAAGGACAAGAGAATACAACTACAATACAAATAAATACAATTACAGTTACAGATAGGAAAATAACACTTGAAAAGGCCAAGAGAGAAAGTCAAGGAGTTTTCATGAAATCAGTATTTTAAAGTAGTTTGTGTTTTCAGAAGTTGAGGCTCTAAATATTTGTTAGAGGAAAGTGCTGTGTTCATTCCAGTGTCCAAAGTTGATGCTAAAATGTCACCATATTAAGACAGAAAATCAGTGCATGATTTTAAGAAAGGCGTGCTCTATAAGGGCATGAGGCAGCTTTAATTCTAAAGGTAGACATCTGGGCAAAAGTAGGTCAATGAAAGAAATGAAATTCCCATATTGGAAAAGTCTGAATGTGAACCAATAACCTGTTGCTACTTTGCTTAATGAGGGAAAAGAGGAAACTGGAAAAGCCATGAGTTAACTACTCTGTATATACAGATTTCTGGCAGAATTATCAGAAAATAGAACTTGTAGCAAGAAAAAGCTACCAGAACATTTGTACAAGACAATAAGTGAATTTCCCCCAGATAATAGAATTGAATGACGGCTTTAAACTTAATTTAAACTTAAGAAATATTCAAAGGGTAGAGGTTAGTGAAGTATTTGTATATCTTTATATTTTACCACTTAAGGTGAATTAGATTCATTTCATTGTGGCTAACAGTGTATGATAATTCATGTTAGTGCTCTGTAATTTTTTCTATAATAATTCTTTGTTAGACATCTTAAGTATGTGGGAACTTCTGAAATACTATTAGCAAGTTTTATGGGAAGCCTTGCCATTTGATACTAAGGCACCTAATAAAAGCTACCAAATGGCACTAATATTTCAATTTAGTAACAACAAAAATAAATGTAAAGTTAATTGCCTTTTACTCCGGAACAGCTTTAGCATTTGACAGGTCCTGGAACTGGATGGAGCTCAGTGACACCAGTCCCTCCCCGCTTTGCCTCCTGTGCATTGGATTGGATTACCACAAAGTCAAAGGATTGGATTTCTAGGGCTGCAGTGACCAACTGGCTCTACCTAGGTGGCTTATAACAGAAAATGGGCCAGGCGTGGTGGCACACACCTTTAATCCCAGCACTCAGGGAGGCAGAGGCTGGCAGATTTCTATGAGTCCCGGGCTAGTCTGGTCTACAAAGCAAATCCAGGACAGCCAAGGCGACACAGAGAAACCCTGTCTAGATAAGCAAACAGAAAATCAATAGAAAATTATTATCTCATGACTCTAGGTACTACAGTCCAAGACCAATAGTCAAAACACCATAGCCCCTCAGAAACTGTTGTGGAATCTTTTCCTGCCTCTTCCTAGCTTGTGATAGATTGCTGGCAATCTTAAATGTTTCTTGGCTTGCAGCTGTGTGATTCTAGTCTGTTTCTCTCATTACACAGCATGCTTTGGTGAACCTCTCACTTTCCCTGGATGTTTTCTTATAAGAAGTTTAGTTAGATTGGATAAGCAAACCACTCAACTCCAGCATGACCTTCTCTTAATATATTTACAATGACTCTATTCCCTTTTTTGTCATATTCTGAGTTATTGGGTGGCTAGGACTCCCAAGATATTTTACAGGACAAGACACAGTTCAACAGACAACCCAGAGCATAAATACCTCAGCAACAAAGTGATATTATGTCACTTCCTATGTCCCAAACTCTGCCAGGTCTGGCCAGCAGCTTTTGGGGGCAGCATTTTTATTTTTTAATTAAATTTTTATTTTTTATATTAGTTACAGTTTATTTACTTTGTGTCCCAGCTGTATCCCCCTCCTTCATTCCCTCCCAATCCCTCCCTCCCTCCCTCATCTCCTCCCGCCCCTCTCTAAGTCCTCTAATGGCGGAGGTCCTCCTCCCCTTCTATCTGATTCTAGTTTATCAGGTCTCATCAGGACTGGCTGTAATGTCCTCCTCTGTGGTCTGGCAAGGCTGCTCCTCCCTCAGGCAGGGTGGGGGGAGGGAAGTCAAAGAGTCAGCTGTTGAGTTCATGTCAGAGACAGTCCCTGTTCCCATAATTAGGGAACCCACTTGGATACTGAGCTGCCATGGGCTACATCCGAGCAGGAGTTCTAGGTTATATCCATGCATGGTCCTTGGTTGGAGAAACAGTCTCAGAAAAGACCCCTGTGCCCTGATATATTTGGTCCTTGTGGAGATCCTGTCCTTTCCAGGTCATACTATGTCCCCCTTCTTTCATAGGATTCCCTGCACTCTGCCAAAGGTTTACTTATGAGTCTCAGCATCTGCTTTGATACACTACTAGGTAGAGTCTTTCAAGGGCACTCTGTGGTAGGCTCCTGTCCTGTTTCTTGTTTTCTCCTACTTCCAATGTCCATCCCATTTGTCTTTCTAAGTGAGGCTTGGTCATATTACCCCCGGTCCTCCTTCTTGTTTATCTTCTTTAGGTGTACAGATTTTAGTATGTTTATCCTATCTTATAGGTCTAGTATCCACTTATAAGTGAGTATATACCATGTGTGTTTTCCTGCTTCTTGGATATCTCACTCAGGATGATCTTTTCTAGACCTACCATTTGCCTGCAAATTTCATTGTTTCCTTGTTTTTAATTGCTGAGTAGAATTCCATTGCGTAAAAGTACCACAATTTCTGTATCCATTCCTCCTTTGAGGAACATCTGGGGTTGTTTCCGTGTTCTGGTTATTACGAATAAAGCTGCTACGAATATGGTTGGACAAATGTCCTTGTTGTGTACTTGAGCATCTTTTGAATATATGCCTAGGAGTGGTATAGCTGGATCTTATGGGGCAGCATTTTTAAATGAAGAGCTCTGCTCTGTTTTCTGGATACTTGAGAATTGAGTCTCTATATTGTTCAAGGCATCTTCATGGTCTGGCTTCTGCCTCCAGGGTTCCACCAAAGTCCCACTGTAACACTATAATCCAGTCAACTTGCCTTTTCTCAAACCCCATTTATTCTCTCAGAGTTGCCTTTTCTTATTCTTCCACTCACAGTTTATAAATGTCCAACTGGTGTTCTCCTATGTATTATAAAGTGGACCTAAATGCTGTGAAATAATGAGTGTAATTATAGCACAATTTGTTATTTTTATGTACCCTCTATACCCTCACAGTTAGAGCCCACGAAGTCAGGAGTTAAATTGCATTTATAATTGTATTTCTTCCATCAAGCACACCACCAAGAGTTGATTTATCTTGAAATTCTGTTTAAAAAGAAAAGAGGGTGCACACAGGGGTTGTTTTACTTTCAATTATCAAAAACTTTTACCTGTATTTGTAGAGAACCTAGTGATAGTTGATACATGATACATTCTGGAGTTATCAAGTCTGAGTAGATCCCATCTCTGTCATCTTAATTGTTTATCATTTCTTTCAGAATACTTAAAATTCTTTGCTTTAGCTTGGTGTTCTTGCTGTGCATTAGAATGCCAGAACCCTTCATCCTACCTGTTTGTAACTGTGTGTTTGCATCAGTGAAGAATACAAGCACATACAGATAAATAGCATATGACCAGTACTACGAGAAATCTATAAAACTCAGACTCTTATAAGCAGAGAGTGGGGTGGTGGTTCACAGTGGCTGGGCAAGAGACAGGTAGGAGGGAGAGACTGAGGCAATGTTCCACAGGAATTTATCGTCATCATCATTATTCCACAGGCAATGTAGCAGTGAGTGCTTTAGAGAAGAAAAATGAAGTAGATGTTTTCAAGGTTAGGGCAGTGGTCCTCAGCCTTGCTAATTCTGTGACCTTTTAATATAGCTCCTCATGTTGTGGTGACTCCTGACCATAATTATTTTCATTGCTACTTCACAACTATAATTTCATAACTATAATCACAGTAAACTATGATTTACTGTCGTAAATCATAATGCACATATCTGTATTTTCCAGTGGTCTTAGGTGACCCCTCTGAAGAGGTCATTCAACTCAAAGGGGTTATGACCCATGGATTGAGAACCACTGGTCTGGAGTTTTTTTATTAGTTGGTTGTTTTTGTTTTTCTGAGAAAGAGTCTCATATAGCTTGGGTTGACCTCAAATTTGCTGTGTAAATGAACACTTCTTCTCCTGTCCCCACTATCCAGAGTACTGGGATTACAAGAATGTTCCACCACACACAAATTTATTTTTATATTTGAAGGTTTCTTTGGCAGCAACACAGAACAGAGGGTCCTAGCAGTGATAGGAAGAACCTTGTTAGAGATACTTTACCCAAGTGTGGATGGTAAGGCACTGAATAAAACAATACAAGAACGATTCAGAAGGCATTTCAGTGGGAAAGCAGACTGCATTTGTCAGATATTAGTAGTACTGGGTGAGAAGGAGGAGGCAAAATGCAGAAGTTTCTGATTTGTGAGATTGGACAGACATCATTAACCAAGATAAGGGGAAAATCAGTTTCTGTAGAAGACAGTAATTTCATTCTAGAGCAGTCAAATGGAAATCTGAAGTGGAAGATACTGGTCTGAGTGAGTGAGAGGGATTAGCAAATCATCGGTAATGGAAAAAGATAAGACCACCCATTTATTGGTTCATTCAACAAATATTAAGTCCACAATATGTGGCAGGCACAAGGGAGCAGCTGTGTTCATATAGATTACATTCCAGCCGGGGATGGGGAGCTGGCAAAGAAATGAACATCCACAAAGATACTTCTCTGTCAGACAAGCATCATGAGTGAGACACACAGGAGAATATGACAGAAAATAATGAAGCGAGGGCTGCTTTGGATGGAGTTGTGACAGTAGCATTTAAACTGCAGTCTAAAGGAGAGAAAAAAAAAAAACAAGGAAAGAAGTATTAAGAAGGTGGCCAAGGACATAGGTTTTAGCAAGGTCATTTGTGAAAGGCAAATAAGAATCTTTTAACCTTCATTTTATTTTTATTTTTTTGCTTTTTTATTTTTTTATTAATTACACTTTATTCACTTTGTATCCCCCCATAAGCTCCTCCCTCCTCCCCTCCGGGTCCCACCCTCTCTCCCCCTTCTTCATGCATGCCCCTCCCCAAGTCCACTGATAGGGGAGGTCCTCCTCTCCTTCCTTCTGATCCTAGTCTATCAGATCTCATCAGGAGTGGCTGCATTGTCATCTTCTGTGGCCTGGTAAGGCTGTTCCCCCCTCAGGGGGAGGCGATTAAAATGTAATTACGGCTTTTCCATCTTCCTTTTTCTTCCTCCAGTCCCACCCAGTTCCAGTTTCAACCCCCAGTTTGCTCACATTTGAACTAATGGCTCATTTTTCTTTGCTATTGCTACATAGCTGTAGACTATGTACACAAACTCTGGGCGGTCTGTTGAGTGTTACTTGTATGTCTATGATTTTAGGACTAACTGCTAGTTATTGGATAACAAATTAGGATTGAAAGATCCCCGGAGGGTATCTTCCGTCTGAGAGACCCCCTCCCAAGGAACAACGAGGCCATTCGGATGCAAACAGCAAGAGGCTTTTATTTTGATACACGGGTACCCGGGGCAGCAAGGTCATTCGGATGACTTTGCGCGCCCCCTGGGTGGAAAGCTGGGGTTTTTATAGGGTTTTAGAGCAGAAGCATGGGTATAGAAGCGAGAGGCATGGTTACAGGGGGCTGATTGGTACGTTTACATGAGACCGCAGTTTGCGTCAAAGTTTGGCAGGGACGCCAGGATTCCAGGAACTGGGTGGTCAAAAGGGTCATGATGACCCCTTAACGTGGCCACCTGTTATTTTGTTTTTCCCTATCTCAGCTGGAACAATCTCTGACAGATATCCCATGAGGGTAGTCACAACAAGTTGTTTTTAGCTCAACAGGGGCAGCCTGACCACAGATATCCCAAGTGGGTGACACAGCTGGGTTTCTCAGTAATTTTTCAGTTTCTCATCTGGCCTTCAGAGTTTTACAAAACAGTGGTGTCTCTCACAAAATGGCGTTAGCTATGTTTAACTTAGGGTGAGGCTGGGGTCTTTCAAGGATGCTCATCCCTGGGGAAGACCATAGGTTTTTCTGTTAGCATTCGTTAGTTGCTGTAGCTCTTTGTCTCTGGGTAGGACCTCATGAGACTTCCCTCTTCCACACTAGCTTGTTGGTGTTACACTTCTTCAGCTTCTGTTTAGGCACCAGTGCTGTTAAGTATCATAAGTGAAGCTTACCTGTCATTTCTTTTTTTTTTTTTTTTTTTTGACAGAATCTTACTGTGTAGCTCAGGCTGTCTTTCTTTCTTTTATTTAATTATTTTTATTTTTATTAATTACAGTTTATTCACTTTGTATCCCCCTGTACCTCCCTTTCTCCCCTCCCAATCCCACTCTCCCTCTTCCCCACCCGTGTCTCTCTCCCAGTCCACTGATAGGGGAGGTCCTCCTCCCCTTCCCTTTGATCCTAGTCTATCAGGTCTCATCAGGACTGGCTGCCTTGTCTTCTGTGGCCTGGTAAGGCTACTCCCCCCTCAGGGGGAGGTAATCAAAGAGCAGGCAGGTATCCAAGTAGGTTCTCTAGTAAGGGGAACAGGGTCTGTCTCTGACATGAACTCAGTGGCTGGCTCTTTGACCGCCTCTCCTTGATGGGTGAGCAGCCTTTCCAGGCCACAGAGGAGGACAATGCAGCCAGTTCTAATGAGACTGGATAAACTAGGGTCAGATGGAAGGGGAGGAGGACCTCCCCTATCAGTGGACTTGGAGAGTGGCATAGGAGAAGATGAGAGAGGAAGGGTGGGGTTGGGAGGGGATGAGGGGATGTTCTGGGATACAAACTGAATAAACTGTAATTAATATAAAAAATAAAAATTTAATTAAAAAATAAAAATAATTTGCTTCATAAAACGTACCTTTCTTTAGGAATAATATGCAGAGCTGTCAATCTCTTGTTGTCATAAAAAATGAAATCCCAATAGTTTGATTTTACTAATAAAGATTCAAGAGCCAGATGCTGGGGTGAAAGCTTGCTATCTCAGAGAGACAGAGAACACACCCAGCTGACCTTCCTACTCAGCCAACATCTTAGAAGGAAAAATCCTCTGACTCAGTTCATGTCCCCGAAGGAAAAAGCCAAAGCCCTTTATTCTTCTCCACATTGTTCTTCAATACCCTGCAACTCAAAGTCCCTCCTCTCTGTGTACTCCCTGTTAGTTGGTTACTTGGCTCCTCCTCTTGAGCTAGGGTAAACTTTATTTAATCCTGTTTTCAGAAAGCTTTCGGATTAAAGGTGTGTGCCAGGACTAAGCCATGCCACAAACACCTGTTTACAATAAACAGAAAGTTCTTGAATTAAAGGTGTGTGCTACAGCTTAGCCATGCCATAACTAGAAACAGGATTTCACAGTTCACAGTCTTGATGTTTATAATGGTACCAAATACCCTGCAACATTTCCCCCTTTTTGTCTAAATAAAAGACGTCTTCAGTAGCATGAATAAACTATATACTATCAGGTAAAAATTGCATTCACAATGTCCAGTCCATATGTATTTAGCAACCTTGAAGAAGTACTCTACTGTTTATCCTATCTTGATATGTTCAAAGTCCTGTACTTAATTCAAGCAATGGAATATTTTCACCCCCAAAGCCTTTTCCCACTGCCCAAGGTTTATAAAGTCCCTGTTCACATGGAATAAACACTCGCCATCTATTTCACTGAAGATTTTCTGAGACTGGCTCTTTCTATCAAGGTGTAACGCTTGGAAAAGAAGGCTCACTTTCTCCCCAAAGGATTCATTCCTGGACCCTGGGACTTGCCTGCCGGTCAGGCTCTCATTTTGACAGCTGCAGCCAGTCGCTGAGACCACCCCACTGTTGGTCACCTTCCGCTCTGCCCGAAGCAGTACCTGTCTGAAGCAGTAAGGCTGCGAGGCTGCCCGCCGACTCACCTGAATCAGGTTGGGCTCCCAGGTCTGGAGCCCCTAGCTCTCGCTGTCACCTGGCCTGGTGCCGGCAGCCTGGCTAAAAGATCTGTGACATTACACTGTATTGCAGAGGTCTTTCTCTCCTGCATGCTTATCAGAAAGCTGTTAACACTTTGCTGCGAAGAGGATCTTCCCTCCATCCGCCTCCTCCAGCACCTCTCCGTGCTCCATCCCTCTCATCCCAGAGTCCCAGCCCTGAGGAGCCCAGACATTCCAGCTCTGGGGGCCCTGTGGTGTCCAGGTACTTCAGGGAGAAGCAGAACCACACAAGTGGATTGCTTTAACACATCCTAGCAACAGCACTTCAACAGAATTTCTCCCTCCACTTTCCTGGCTGTTTAACTGACCACAGTAATTAATTGTTTGAATGTGTGGTATGTGCTATACTGCAGTCTTCTGAGGACCCAGCTCACAAAGCTATGTAGCATGAGTAGTAATTTCTGAACAGCTTTGAAGCCTGCTGCAGTTGACCCCATTCCACCATTTCTGCTCCCCCTCACAGTTATGCTAATGCACATTTTCCCTGGCTGTGGATAAAGACAGGCACTTCTTTAATCTACCCCTGTCACTTTTTCTTACTAACACTGCTCACATGTGCGGGATTGTGCTTGTAAACAAATACAGGAACAGGAATGGGGGCTCAGGGAGACTGTCTCTGCAGACACAACATAAGAGGATAACAGCTCTACGGGCCATCCTGATAATGATCTGGGTCTTGGGTCTACACCTTCTGAAATTTAATTTTTGTCAGTGTGTACGGGAGTGAGCAAGTCCACATGCTATGCTGTTATTTTTGCAATGATAATATAACCTCCCAGGATACCAGAGGAAAAATCACTATGTGAAAGGATGTTTTAATGAGCAGATGGTTTGTTAAGCCTAGACCCTGAGAGAGGTAGCTTAGCTAACAGTCTTCCTGGGCACTGCTATTTAGCTATAATGGCCCGTTGAGCCTACTTCACATGATATCCTGACCAACCAAGACAGTGTATTCATGTTTTCGACATGGAGCCAGAGCTGAAGCACACACCTGCCTCCCTGTACTGGTAACCTCTTACTGATCTCTCTCACCCTTCTCACAAAGAGGGCGGACTCTCTGTCCCTCTCCCAATTTACTCAGAACTATTCATCCTGTGCCTACGTGTGACCAACACCATATTAAATAACACTCTGATTAGTTCCTCAGGCCTTTTCTACTTAAGTCAAGTTCAGGTTTGTATCTTTGATATCACAGAGAGGCTATTGCTTTTGTGCTTTGTGTTTTTGCTTTGGCCTTTTATTTAAGACATTGCCTTTAGAGGCCAGCTTAGTAAGAATCTCCAGCCCTACCATGCCTCTGCACTCCCACAATCCTGTTCTCCACACAGACCTCAAAGGCAGACACTGGAGAGCTGAACCTTTGCACTGTGGTCAGGGCTATCTCATTGCTCATCTTTCTGTTTTGGGGGTTTACATTTCTGCTTCACTTTTAACCCTGGAAAATGCCTCTTATTTATAAGTTAGCTAAGCCTTTGAAATGTGTTTCAAATGTCCTGTTCAAGGTTTTTAGCTGGTCTTTAAGGAGAAGGATGATTGAGACATCTGGTCTACCACGTGACTAAAAGGAGGCTTTCAGTAACTCCTTTCTTTTTTTACTTTTTAGTTTCCTATTATCTCATTTGAATTTTAATGGCTTCCTTATATGCTACATACTGTTCCCGGCCTTACCCAGCACAGAACCTGAGATGCAGGGGTCAATGCCCTGCTTCTTACTGATCTCTATTTGTGGAACCACAGCTCTGCATCATTCTCCCTTATACTCCTTTGGATTTTCTTTCCGTGTGAAACATATCTGTTCTGTGACTCTTATGTGCTTTCTGTGTGCTTCCTCCCAGAACTACAAGCAAAAAATAAGAACAACAATAAAAAAAAAAATTTATAGGTGTTTATTACTTCTGGGTCACACAGATTTATTATGTAGATGGGTAGATAAAATCAGGTCCAAACAATAAATAAAGCTAGAGTGGTGTTGTTAATAAATTCACAGTGTGGCTTCTTTTTTGCTGGTTTTTTTTCGTGTGTGTGTGTGTGTGTGTGTGTGTGTGTGTGCGTTTTGTTGTTACATACATCTTCAGACCAGCAGAGGGCACTAAATCCCAAACATGGTTGTGAGCTGCCATGTAGCTTTAAGAATTAAACCAAGAACCTCTGAAGAGCAGCTGGTGCTCTTAACCACTAAGCAATCTCTCCAGAACACACAGTGTACTTCTTAAGATAAGAAATAGATCTGGGCATGGCAGCATGTGCCTGAAATCCTGCCAATCTCAAGTTCTGGGGGGATAGGGGAAGGTCCCTGAGCCTGAGAATTCCAATCTGACCTGGGCAACACAGTGAGACTCCACTGTCAAAGGAAGGAAGGAAGAAAAGAAAGAAAGAAAGAAAGAAAGAAAGAAAGAAAGAAAGAAAGAAA
>NW_026596046.1:27484000-27535322 GCF_907164565.1 Psammomys obesus
AAAGAAAGAAAGAAAGAAAGAAAGAAAGAAAGAAAGAAAGAAAGAAAGAAAGAAAGAAAGAAAGAGAAAAAGATTGAGAGAGAGAGAGACAGACAAGGGTTGCCATTTCATCCAGAGGTAATGAAAAGAAAGGATCATTCAGAACAAAGGAGACCCCAGAATGAGCTGGTGACACATGCAACAGCCTGGTGTGAGGGACTGTGGTATGCAGCTTTGTTTGCTAAGGTAAGAGTACATAAGGGAAGTTGTGAAGTTAAGCTGAAGTGGGCAAAGGTCCTGTGATGAGGACTTTTGAATGTTATTCTTCCTCAGAAGTGTAGACCATCCAGATGGTACACTGAAGGTTTCCGAGCAGAGAATAACAGACAGACATGTTTCTAAAAGATGATGGGTAACCTTACCCTCCCTCAACACAACCCTCCTTCAGGTTTAAATGGTCATGTCCCCCTTGAATCCAGAACCCCCTTGAGCCATGTAGTATTAAAAGAAAAATCTCATGGCACTCCTCTCCCCAAAACTCCACCAGCCATAGAGCATTCCTGGTGACCCTACCTAAACAGGCCTGTGCCTACCTGACACAGCTTGGAGCAGAACAACCTGGCCTTTTTCCAGTTGTCCAACACCCAGGGGTCTTATGATTAGGAAGGTTTTCTCTATCATGTTAAGAGAGAAGTATAACTATAAAATGAGTGTAGCGTGTTTCTAGGAGTAATGACAATATAAGGCTAAACTTTTCAGATTACCCACTCTTCACTCTTATCTATGTCAGTTTATTGCTCTCGTCTCTGTCATAACAGTATTCTTGTTTCTTGTTTGTTTCCGGTTAGCCTTTCCAACCTCAGGCTATTTCATATTTATAGTCACAATGCCCAACAAAGAGTAGGCATTCTAGAAGTGTCTGTTTCCTAACCGACTGGCTAGATGAATCAAACATATATTTTAATGTATCTGGGTCCTTTCAAAACATACTGATACTATAGGTGGTAGCATCCAGCTTCTCCAGAATCCGCAGTTAAAATGCAATATGAAAAAATGCAATTAACACAGAGAAAGCACCTAATTCTGTACTAAGTATTGAAGACAAAAATAAAGAAAAGAAAAGGAAACTTAACAGTATGGACACTTTTTTCAAGTTATTTACTATAGTTGGAGAGTTTTGAGTAAACCAAGCCAGGATAGTAAGCGCTGTGATAGCGCTGTGACAGTTACATAAATATAATGCTGGAGAAAGCGTCATATCCATGTAGTACCTCTCCAGTTCAGCTGAGAATTGGGTATCTGAGGAACCTGACAAAAACAGCTCCTAACTGATCACAGTCAAGTGACCTTCCCTGTCATGAATAAAGAATGGGGGTTAAAATTTTGTTCCACTGTAAGTATATAATGATCTATGATAAAGACTGGTAACGGTCTCGAGACCATCTGAATTCTGGAAAAAGAATTGCACAGCGAATAGAGACAGTGTTTCTATAAAAAAACATTTTCATTCTTTGTAAATTTGTGTGTTGGTTTATTTAATCATCACGGATTTGCTGAGCGTTCTTCTCAGTAAAACTAACACTATAACCCAGGAGATTGGGACCTGTCTGGAAGCCATGTGACTTACACAAAATATGCTTCATAGAAATTCAAGACATTTGATTTATCAGATCCAGAGTCATTCCTTGACAGTAAACATGCAGACAAGAGAATTGTGGCTTCAAATGTTTGATAATGAGTCATAATGATGATGGATCTTAAGCAATTGTACTACAAAAAGAACAAAAATAAGACAAAGGAAAAAATACAGCAAAAGGAAAGATTATTCTAGAGTGACAGACCTTGAAAGGGGGAGGATAGAAACGTCACTGAAAAAGATTCCTAAATCAACGTAAATGGACAGAGAATTACCATATGTCCAATCACATCTGTGCCAAACATCTGCCAGATGTGTTATCCAAATTCACTTAATGCCATCTCACACTGGCATCCCCTAGCTGGGTCAGAGACAGAGAAGGTTGTAGTTGGAACTGTTCAGTGCTTTTATTTTTTATTTTTTAAATCTTTGTTGATTTAAAAATGCTAGAAACTGTACATAAAATCTATATTCTTGGCTTATCTTTAGAAGAAACTAGAGAATGAAGCAATGTTCACATGAGGTGGTTCATCCTTGAGCTAGTTGCAGCCTTCTTTAGATGAAATGTGCCCCAATCCCTCTTCAGCCTACTTCCCTCACTTAAACTGTTTGTACCATCCCTATTGTGTTTATGCTCTTCAATCCCCGATTAAAACCCTAGCGAGAAGGGAAAATATGTGCATAAATAATTATAATCTGAAGTGACGGCCTCAATCAAGGTGGGAGATTGTCCATTTTCTCAGTAGCCATTTGCTGTATTTCTCCTGATTGATTGCCCCTTGCTGTGCTGGGGAAGTGTTTAAGTCTGGGCTGCAGTATGCATTCTAGTGAAGGATGCATGAGCTAGCAACCAACCTGAAATGCTGCGCTCATCCTATATATGCAAATCACAGTGTGTCCAGGGAAGAGATGACATATGTTGTAAGAGACCAGAGCTAGAGGGTGATGGAGACTGGAAAGAAAATAAAGTCTCCTCTCGGGGGCAGGGGTATTTGTGCCAGAGGACAAAGGACTGCCTCTGGATAGAGAAGAGACAGAGCGGCCCATGGGAAAACAGCGGTTTATAATGGTAAAGGGGGGAGCCCTGTGTTCGAATGAGGTATATTTAATTTTAATTAGGCATGCTAAGACAAAGCAGGCTTTTGATTGCTGGACTTCAATAGTGTGGTAGCTGGACCTTGGTAGTCAGGCCCAGGAGGAGAAGGTGGACAAATAAGGGAATGGACTTGGTAGCTAGCAGTAGAACTCGATGTAATGTTTTTAGCAAGGCAGAGGGAATGGGAGAAGAGCAAGGCCTACCAGAGCCACATGCTTGAGTGGGCTAGTGTCCCTTCACATGTGCCTGTCCATTCCTGTCTAATTTTCCTCTTCTTTAATAGACAAACAATGTAAAAAAAAAAAAAAAAAAAAAACTTTGACTATAATAAAACCAATAAACTAGGAATCTCTAAAAGCTGGAAAGAAATATAAGGA
Source organism: Psammomys obesus (assembly GCF_907164565.1). Taxonomy (NCBI): domain Eukaryota; kingdom Metazoa; phylum Chordata; class Mammalia; order Rodentia; family Muridae; genus Psammomys; species Psammomys obesus. The sequence continues at coordinate 27,487,089 of NW_026596046.1, forward strand.
AGAAGCAAACTGCGTCAGAGAAGACATGAAAGGGTAGCAATGACTTCCTGGGACTTTCTTTTTTTCTTTTTTCTTTCATCTTTTATATACTGGATAAGATACTGGAGAATACTATAGTCTGCAATCACCAACTGACACAACAAATCAAAACATTAAATTCAATCCTTTTATCTCCAGGCTAAGGTCCAGGAAGGGAGGTGTTAGCAAGGAAGTGGGAGAGAGAATATTACTCTTTTAAACTTTTCATATAATGTATTTTGATCATATTTTTAACCCTCTCCCAAGTTCTGCTAGATCTCCCCCATCTCCCTACCCTCCTGTTTTATAACAAGACTTTTTTCTGAGGAAACACAGCCTACCCATCTACTCACTCCAGACAGGAAGGCCACAGAAGGCCAAAGTACAGACACCACTCAAGTCCAACTTGGTGAACCAGTGCGTTGTAATTAGGGTTTCTTACAGTGGTATTCATGAGGGGTTATTTACAGGAGCAAAAAATGACCCAAAGTCCACCCCAGCATGGGTGACAGCACACAAAAGCTAGGAACACTTGGGGCATATTGCACAGCCTGGAGGCAGTTCAACAGGTTGAAGAGTGTCCTTTCCAGGTGCCTCAGCTGATGTACGCCTCTTTCAGGCAGCGCAGCTAGGTTCTGCTTCCTCCAGGCAACCGGTCTGGCCTGGTGGTCTTTGCAGGATGGCTTGTCTGAAACTCACTCTCAGCAGTCTTTGTTATTTACTCATGGAAGGCATACACCTAGCAAATCTGGTCCGTTTCAGGGACTTCCTGAAGCTATTTTGAGTTGTTCCCTTTTTTTGTTGTTTGTTTAAGGTGCTTCCCGAAGCTATTTTGGGTTAAGTTTTAAGCAGCTTCTCTGCAGGATAGAATGTTTTGGTCTCAGAGGAAACTGCTACAAAACTATGCAACTCTGTCTCTCTCTCTCTCTCTCTCTCTCTCTGCCTCTCTTTCTCTCTTTGTCTCTTCCTCCTCTCTTTCTCTTGAAGAGAAAAAAGTGAGACAAAAAAATGAAATTAAAACTAAAAGACAATAACCACCAAATCATAACAACAACAAAGCACAAACAAACAAACAAAAAACATGGACTCCATTTTGTGTTCACCAACTACTCCCTACCAAGAGGCCTGCCCTGGAATGTGGTGGATATACCCAGTGTCACTCCACTGGAGAAAAATGATTTCTCTTTTCTCAGCAGGTACCCATTGGAAATAGCTTCTCCTTGGTTAGGCGTAGGACTTTGTACTCACTTTCCCTTCTCACGGCTAAGGTTTTGCCTGGCTGACATGTGTGCAGGGATTTTACGTGCTGTCACAGATTTGATAATGCTGCCCTGGCCCATAGCCAAACATGAAAGGAGTGAAGCCTTGCTCCCTCTTTCGATCATGTGTCTTCCAGAGAGGTAAACTCTGCACCCAAGCAGCCAGGGAAAGCAATTGTAAAAGCAAGCTCTCCGCTTACTTCCTCTTCTGAACTGAAGTCAGTAAGTAGAATGAGAACTGAACTTCTACACTGCCCAACATCAATGAGGCAGAAAGATGAAGAGCAAAGTTGTACTCCTTTTGTGTGATTCAAATGAGAAATGCCCCCCCCCATAGGCTCATAGAGAAATGCTCCCTAGTTGGTGGTGCTGTTGAGAAGGTTGAGGAACTTTTAAGTAATAGCACCTTTACCAGCTGCAGCACTCAGAAGAGCAAGCCTTGTACCTCGCCTGGGCAGCACAGTAGAGCTGGCCCTGATGGCAGGGGAAGGGTGAGCCAGCCCTGAGGTCATGAGCATGAGCGTGATGGCCCCACACTGTTCACTTGTGAGATGGCGTGGGTGCAGGGTCATGCTTTCCACCCCCTCACCTTTTGCCACATGTGGCAGTGGGAAGAGCTGGCCCAGGGGTCATAACAGGAGGAGAGTTGTCCCTGCCCGTCACTGGTTGCAGCACGTGGGAGATCAAGCCCTGTACCTGGTCAACACAGTAGAGCCTGAGCAATACAGTGGAGTTGGCCCTGGTGGTGGGGGCACAGATGAGCCAACCCCAAGGATATGAGAGTGAGGCCCCAAGCATGTAAGAGCAGGAGAGCTGACTTTGCCCTCTGCTGGCGGTGGCATTAGGTAGGCTAGCTGGGGCAGTGCTGGGGGGTTGCCCTGGTGGTGTAGGTACTGGAGAGCTGTTGGGCTGACCTTCTTAGCTACCACCCAGGCCCACATTCAGGGCTTTGAGTGGCCTAGCCCCAAATCTAGCTCATCTGTGAACTGCTGGAGCATGGGAAAGGGCCTATCCTACAGATCCAAAGCTTCAGAATCTCCATGACACAGGGCAACAACAGGATAACAAAGAGAAGTCCTGGTGATGATCAATATTAATAGTGTATCAGAAGCCGGAGACCTCAAACCAGACCAATGACTCACTGCAATGAACATTTGCAAGTAAAGACGTGTGGACAAAAAGGTAGACTGTGGGACACACTGTGACACCCTATAGCTTCCAGGACATGTTTTCTATGCTTTGTTTTGTTCTGTTTGTTTTCTTTTGGGGAGATGGGGGTCTCAAGGACAGAGGGCAAATACAAAGAAATGGGAACATGAGTGAGACTGAGAAGCATGATGTGAAACTCACAAAGAATCAATGAAAAGTTAAAAAAAAAAAATTGTAGAGCTTTGCCAGAAGAAGTATGTCGATGGGAGTAGGATTTGGGTTTCATAACCTCTTCCCACTTCCTGTTATGTCTCTCTGCATCCTGCATGTTGATAAAACTGTGATTGTCTTGTTTCCTGCTACCATTCTTTCCCCGTCATCATGAACTGTATCCCTCAGGAGCTGTAAGCTGAAATAAATATATTTTATCATGATACTTTGTCACAGAAACAGAAAAATAACTAATACATTTAGAAACCCCTGCCTCTCTGGGAGCCATGTGGGAGCTGAGTTTCTACCCCAGCCACTGGCGGTGAGGTAGTATAAGTGAAATTCTTCATTTCGTCCCTCCCTCTTAGGGAGCTTAACTCCCAGACTTTTATAGTTACCATGAGTGAAAAAGCTTTACATTCAACATTGCATTGCATTCAACATGCATGTGCTTATGTGTTAAAAAAGATCAACTACCTGCTGAAAAAAATTTTTTACAGGATCGAGCACCTTACAACTTAAAACCTAAAATGTCTTGTCTCCTCAAGCACTGGGACTAAATGAAGAAAGATAGTCAACATTTGCTAACACTGAATTGACACTGGAATTGTCTGACAATGATTTGGGAGTGGCTGTCGTAGCTCAGGCATGTTGGCATCCTGGTTCTTCTGTGACATCAGAACCCTCACACACTAAGGTCTGGGCATTAGCCCCTCTTCCAAATGCAGTCCCCTTTGGCTACCTACGTGACCAGTGTCTTCATCTTAATCCTTCTCAAATATTTCCTCCTCGATATGTAGAACCCAAGCCTAATACACATTGCAGCGCATTGCTGTCCTTTCTCTTTTTCTCCAAATACTGATTTCGAACACAGTAGAGGATAAATTCATTTACTGGGTCTGTGGGTTTTCATGCGGCTTGCAAACATGCTTAGAGCACATCCACCTGGAAAACTCCGAGGTACAGTTGCTGTTTATCCAGAGTGTGTAGAATATAATAAATTACTGTGTGTGAATTTGCTTCTGACAGTGTAGCAGTACGCACCGTATTACTTACAATCCAAGCTGGGATGTGAGTTTTACGCTCAACATAGATATATCATTTTAAGCATGGAAATGTGATTGCAAATAAACTCTTCATATCATCAGCATAATAAAACGCTGGGTGGCTCCTTACTATTCATATGTTAGTGAGAGGAAAATAAGGGAACTTTAGTTGCTGGAACTTAGTCACTCTCTCCTTCTCCAGTGCTCCACCGCTTCAATTTCTTCACTCCTCTGACATTTGTTTTCCTCACTGATGTCACCCTTCCTCAAACTGTCACTGTTTCATAGCTGGTCTTTTGAGGAACATTCTGTTTTCTCTGCCTCCCGTCACATTGGCAGCTCAACACTGTGTGTGACCATTTGTTAGTCTTCTTCACTTAAATAGTCTTACTGACTCAGAGATTCCACGGCATATTCTACCACCTGCAAGGTTCAACCTGATTCTTCCATCAAGATCTCTCCTTTACTTCCTAGTCTTTCCATTCTGCAGAATATTTTATGATCAATGCAATCACAGATTTTTTTTTTAAGAGCAAAACTGGAGGAAACACTCACTGACTTAAGGTGTCTCAGGAATGGCGCTGCATAGGCTGTCTATAGTTGTGATGAGAACTCAGCTAGCTGCCCTCATAGGATCTTTCCTAATCTGCAAATACATTTTACCATGGGAAGCCACTGTCGCTGTAGTAAGTGGTGAACAGCTGATATCACATATTCCCACAAAAAGTTAAAAAAAAAAAAAAAGCAGAACCTGAGAGGGGTGCCCCTGTGAGCTGTGTTCTCTATTTGTTTCTACAGGGAGCCTCGCAAGGTAGTCCTTCACAAAGGTTCCACGGGCCTGGGCTTCAACATTGTGGGCGGGGAAGATGGAGAAGGTATTTTTGTATCCTTCATTCTGGCTGGTGGACCAGCAGACCTGAGTGGAGAGCTCCAGAGAGGAGACCAGATCTTATCGGTGAGTGTGGCTTTTAATGTTCTTTCCAGGTACTATCTAGCATCATTCATGAAGACGGCAGTTTAATAACAAAGGTAGATGCTTCGCAGCTTTGGGAGCAACTTAGATGGTTCATAGCTGTTTGACACTTGTCACTTTACTTCTCCTGGGTAAATGTGGAGGTTCTGGTTTCTTCTTTTAGATGGAGATGCATATCTGTATGCAACAGAAAGTCAAGAAGCAGGCCTTATTAAAATGGTACACTGTTTGCTTATTGAAATACAATCTCCCCAGAACTTATGACCATACTCCTAAAATGTTCAGTTCTGTGGTATAATTTGGTGCATATAAACATATGAGAAATATGTGAGAGAATGCCACATGATGTGGCAATGGTGAATAAGTAGCAGCAGGCAGCATTGGCCTAAGCTCAAGAGTTAACAGCAACAAAAATAAGATTAAAATCAGAATTAGCAGTAACAACTTTTTAAGCATGTATTATTTGCTAATAATTTTACTAAAGTGAAGTTTAAGGACTTTATATGGCATCTGATAAACAAAAATGTGTACTTACAGTATATACAACTGAATGTGTTTAGAAGTGTATGCATTTCTATGAATCTCTTGCCATAGTGTACCTTCATAAATACATACATCATCTCTAATCATTCCTCCTCGAACTTTTTCTGTGTGTTATCTCTACAACACACTTACATCACATAAAACCTATTACAATTTTCTAAACATGGCTGGGGAAATAGCTCAGTCTGAAAGATTCTTGCTGTGCAAGCGTTAGGACCTAAGTTCAGATCCGCAGCACTCATAAAGACATGGGTGCACACTTTCAATCCCAGTGCTGGGAATGTGGAGAGAGGAGGATCTTTGGGGAAAATGACAGAGGAAAACAGCCAGTGTCATACACACACACACACACACACACACACACGTACACACAGGGACACATGCATACACATATGCCACAAAAGAAATAGACAGTCATACATAATATTAGCTGTAGGTACTATACTGTAAGATAGACTTCAAGATCTTATTCATTTTATGTAACTATAAAATTAGCATGCAGGTCTCACAAACACCTCAAAAACGACCTCCTCATGTTTATATGAGAGAATCAGGCTCAACAAGGTTGAGTAGCCTGTCAAAATTTAGCAAGCTATAGTGTATACAACTGATTTCCTATCTATCAAAAATATGAGCAAAGTTTCAAATTTGATGTCCAATTCTACTGACCCTGTCTTTTCTTGCTTACTTTCTTCTATTTTTCCTTTTCTCTCGCTTTTTTTTTCTTTTTTACTTTCCTGTGTGTGTTCAAGTTCTTATTGACTGTTTCCACTACATAAAGCTCTCTCCCTGGTGTGGTGGATAGTTAAATCCATTGCACATATTTATAATCATATTACAGTTTTAATAATCATGTAAATGATAGAGAATTACATAATGATTCTTATAGGGGATCAAGGTTCATAACTCAATAAAACACGTGTTTTTTTTTTATTCTCATTGAATACTCAAAGAAAATTGTTTTTACTTTGTAGCCATGATTTATAGATAGAATTTTCCAAGGCACCTTAATTTGTTAGCCATGTTTCAATCCCTTAAGCAAAGGAACAAATCTCTCTTTTCCCTCATTCTACTACTGCCTCTTCCTCTGTCTCCCCCTCTCTATACTCCTAGCTCACACACACACACACATACAATCACACACACACACACACACACACACAGAGGCACACACACAGTCTCAACAGCAGTTGACCTGACTATAGACAGTACCCAGAAGTCTACATGAATGGCCGTACCTTGGGTGTCACTATGGCTCTCCCACATAGTCAGATCTTTGCCATCCAAGAGGTTATAGCTCCCTGGAAGCAGAGTCTGAGAGACATGATGTAAGCTTTCATGCCGGGACCACTTCCTGCCATCCAAGGGCTGAACTATGTCTTTGACACTTAAATGAAACACAAGATATACCAGGCAGCTGTTCATCTATATTGCCTACATTATTTACAGGTCTCTTTCTTTTACTACCTGGTAAGATTTATGAAAGAAAATTCCCTGTATGAAAGGAGTTTTTATTCTCAACGTTTAGCATAGTGACTGTTCCATACCATTTGCTCAGAAGAAGTCATTATAGTGCAAGGGTCCAGGTCTTGAACTCCTCCACCCTCCAAGAGGAAATGTGCACACTGGGTAGCCATCCTAGCAACTCTTCAGTGCAGTCACAGCACATTCGCAGACAGAAGCTTTTACATGACCTAAGCCATGCCCATCCTTACAGCATGCCAACCCTCATGGTAAGTTCTTGTTCTCCCACTTTCCGTCTTGGAGAGCGGATTCTGAAAGAATAAATGATTTCCCCTCACTACTGACTATGTAATTGGATTCCTGACTTCTCTTGATCCTAAGTCAAAGGCCTTTCTATACAGCTGTCTGCAAAATTCTGCCAACAGAATACAGCAGTTACCTTGGTGCTCGCTACTCTTATTTACATTGTGCTTAGAGACTCTAAAGCACTAACCCATGTACTTTAACCCACTCAAGACACACACACACACACACACACACACACACACACACACACACACAGAGCTAATTTAATCTTATGACCATACTTTACATTATTATGTTAGATTTAAGGATGATAAAAATGACCCATGTCCCCCCGAGGGGGGAGCAGCCTTGCCAGACCACAGAGGAGGAAAATGCAGCCAGTCCTGATGAGACTTGATAAGCTAGGGTCAGATGGAAGGGGAGGAGGACCCCCCCCATCAGTGGACTTGGAGAGGGACATGGGAGGAAATGAGGAAGGGAGGATGGGATTGGGAGGGGATGGGGGGCTGCAGCTGGAATACAAAGTGAATAAACTGTAATTAATATAAAAATAATAATTTAATTAAAAAAGACCCAAAAAATGACCCATGAAGGTGACATCAGATTCTCTACTTTATCAGTTTTATCAGATTCTCTATTTCTGCTGAAGTAGGAAACCTAAGATGCCATAGGTTTTGTTCTGACATCTATACAATATGAGGAAACACAGAAGCTAAGGATTGTGTATGACCCAAATGAAGAAAACATGAAAGCATTTCTGCTTTTAAAAGTAAATGCATCCATTTAAATATTAATATTAGGACCACAAATCAAGTAAGGCACCCAACCAGAAGCACAGTCTCAAAAGTTACAGTTAATAGGACATGGAAGTCTCTGAGGTCTGATAGCACACCCTTTACTATGCACAGCATTTGGTAAAGCATTTGATGGCAAAAATACCATCTGCAAAGTGTTCTCCATTAGAAAGGAAGAGGAAACTCTTTTTCTTTTTAGCTTTCTTGAGTTTAGTTAACTTTCATAGAAAGTATCTAACTTCAGGTTAAGTGCTGTGATTGGGTAATTATTGGAGAAAAATAAACCTTTAGAGTCTCTAATGATATAAAGGATGGGAAGAAAATGACAGATTAGGGTTATGGATAATGGAATGTGAAAGATACAGAAGGTTGCACCCACAGCTTAAACTGGACATTAAGAGCAAGCAGTGCATTCCCAGAAAACACAAAGCAGAAACTCTTAACAATCAAAACTAAATAAAAACTTTGTACATGACACTGGATCATGCAAGATTAATTTCCAAATTATTCAGGTTAATGGCAACCTAGAAAGTTCAAATGGAGGGAAGAAAGTTTGAAATAGGTTTCACTCTCGGGCCGTCTTCACAGATAAAATAGCTGTGTAGCAGACAATAACCTTAAGATCAAGGACAGGATATTCATGCCAGAATAACTCCACCATATAGTCTATAGACTTTCCCTAATGATTTGTTTGATAATGGCTTACAGTGCGCCAGCTCTAGAATGCTTGCTTTTGTGTCCCCTTCTCTCTCTCTCTCCCTCGTTGAGTCTAACAATTCAAATACTACATGTCACATGGCAAGTCTTCACCGCTCGGGGTTGCTATTACTAACAACTCTAAATTAAGAATTTTTTTTCTTAGTATTTTCCAAATTTGTTTATTTGCAAAATTTTTCTTTTAGCTATATGTTTTTAATATTTTTATTATTATCATTTATTACAATTTATTCAATTTGTATCCCAGTTGTGGCCCCCATCTTCTTCTCCTCCCAATCCCACATTCCCTCCCTCTTCTCCCTTTGTGCCCCTCCCCTAGTCCACTGATAGGGGAGGACCTCCTCAGAAAATTAGGAATAGTGCTTTCTCAAGATCCACCTATACCACTCCTAGGCATATATCCAAAATATGCTCAACTACACAACAAGGACATTTGATCAACCATGTTCGTGGCAGCTCTATTCGTAATAATAGAATAATAGAATCTGGAAACAACCTAGATGTCCCTCAGTGGAGGAATGGATACAGAAATTGTGGTACATTTACACAATGGAATACTACTCAGCTATTACAAACAAGGAAATCATGAAATTTGCAGGCAAATGATGAGAACAAGAATCATTTTAATACAATTTTTTTTTGAGAATTGCCTCCATGTATACAATATATATTCACTAAATCCTCCTCCTTCTCTCTCGTACTTCTCCTAGACCCACTCCAGTCACTCCAAACTTGTCTTTTTTTCTTCCTTTACTTTTTTAATAACCCAATTATGTGCATCGTGTGAAGCCATCCACTGAAGAATTGGCATCCTGCAAGAAATCCTCCCCTACAGAAAAATGATTCTCCCCTGGCAGACATGACTGGCTTGGTCTTGTGTAGGTTTCATAGGCAATGCCAGCTGCTGTGAATTCCTGATTGCAACAGACAAGTTTCTGCCAGATGACACTGTTTCCCAGCAGTCCTCCTAGCTGCTGGCTCTTTCAGTCTTTCTACCCTCTGTCTACAACATTTCCTGAGCTTCCGGATAGGAGTGTATGATATAAATATTTCTGAAGTTTTTAAAGTATCAGGTAACCATGACTAAGGTATAATGGATATGGCTTGGACTATTCCTTCGTTCAGGGTTTAGGCTGGATCCGTATCCCCCACAAAGAATGTTTCGCAGAATCGTTGTGGAGCATTGCTACCATAGCTACTTAGGACCAACTGTCTTCACTGAAAACTTGTCAAAACATCTGTGTACCAGTGCACTCTGGGAATATCCTGAAGACAGATAAACTAATGTTTTTTTCCAAGTATCTTTAGCCACCAAAGCCTTGTACAACAAATACCTTGGAGGACAGTAAGAAGTGTGGGGGTAGATATGTTGATAGTTCCCAACGTTAGCAATTTATTATATTCTTTTTGGTTATTTTTTGAATTTAGCATACAGTGTAATAGGTTTCATGGTGACATCTTCATCCATGTATGTCAATGCACATTTGGCTCTAGCCCCTCCTCCACTGTCTACCAAATCCCACCTGGCTCGCCTTTCTAGCCCCTTCCCAGCCCCTCCAGTAATCTTCCCTCAGCTTTCTCCTCACAGGAATTCCATTTCCTTCCCTCCACTCCCCTTCCAGACACATGATAGTGGGGGCCACCCAGTGTGTAGTGTTTGTGCATCCGCCAAACACACTTCCTGAAGAAGCAGCAGCTAGCCAGGCTGCGTTGTGGGCATTAATTCCTGCTCCCCACCAGAACTCCAATCCTGAACTAGTTAGGATAATGAAAGCTTTTTAAAAGCCATAACCTTGGGTTAAATTCCATATATCTATTGAGGATGATCTTTTCTCTCTAATTTCTCCTTTATGTATGTCACTTCTTAAGGATTCATTGTAGAAAGAATTCCAGTCGTTGAACCATATTCTTAAAGTATTCTCGGGGCAGGTTTTAGGGCATTCATCAGGCAAATACATTAACCAGCACAGTGGCCTTCTTGGGCATTCTTCCTGCAGAAGGGTAGATAAAAATGCTTTCTATTATTTTTGTTTCTATGCTTTTCTAGGAAAAAAAAAAAGTGAAACCAGGCATGTTCTGGATGCAGCAAAATCCAGGAACACAAAGCCATCATCTCCCGGGGGCCTTCTTGCTACATTATAACAGAAAAGCAAATATCACATGGCAACCCAAAGCAAGCTTGTGAGATGAAATCTCTTTCTGTAAACCCACTAATGCTAACATGGGTGCCCCATCCATCTGAATTACCTTCCAGTGGCCCAGTAACTTCCAAATATTGCCAGCACATGATTTTAAAGAATTAATTTACAGCATGTGAATCCCAACAAAGGCATTTAACCTCTAGCAATCCAGCTCTGACCCTAAGAGTTCTTTATTCCTATTGGTTGCCAAGGGCATACACACCTGGTCACATAAAACCTTCTAGCTTATGAAAAGGAGAAGCCTTTTAAAACTGTCTCATACCCTTTCTTGCCTTCTCTGAAAGCCTTCCAATGGTCTTCTCTGCCCTTAAATGCTAACGCGGTGACGTGGTATGCAAGGCATTGAGGCATCTGGCTTCTGCTCACCAGTAAACCTCACCCCGCGTCCTCTGCAGTCACTCATACTTCAGCCACCCTGGCTTTTTCTTCACCTCTAGTTGTGGGTACTACTAAAAACATCAAGCAGCTGGGTTCAACCCTGCAGGAAGTCCATACACTGACTAGCGATCATATTACAACCGCAGGATTGGGAGGAGGTATAGGATTCCAGGCAGCCAAGCTTCTGGGTCACTTAGAAAGGCTCAGAACAGCAGTTACTTACCAACTGTCAAGAAGAAATTTGGCTGCTACCACAAGAGCAAGACTGTGTTGAGAAGCAAGGACTGGGCAATGGTCCTGGTGGGCCGAGTTCTCTCCTGCTCTAGAATTCCTCTGGCAAGGAGCCTTGATTAAATAGAGATCTTCTGCAATCTAGAAAAGACCAGAGAGCTAGATTTACCATGCTTCTTTTGGGAAATATCCACCATTCTCTGGCATAGAATCTAGCTGTGTAACAAAGAAAATGGGGGAAGAAAAAAAAAAAAAAACCTCAGAAAACATGATGGGCACAATGGGAACCAAAGTTAACACTGCTACTTTCCCATTATACTCTTTGAGTCTTGCTCATTCAGTGTGTCATTATCATGCATAATACAGCTCACGCTGAAAAGACGCAGAAAAAAAAACAACAAAAAAAAAAGCACAGCAACGAACATGTACATCAAGGCAGAACTACGGTAACTGCCCCACGAGATGACTGCTGAAGACTTGGCTGAAAATGTCCTTCAAAAGCCCAAAATTTAATTCAGGGAAATTAGAACCATTTTGTCTCAAAGTGATATTTCCAAAATGTACATGAATAACACCAGATCTGTGAAAAATACTCCATGAGAAAAGCGTAGAGAAATTCAGCAGAAATAGACTATGAACGTGCTTTCTGCTTTCTAGTCCTATCCAACTTAAGGGCTTTCCCTCCCCTCCCCCACCTAGAACACAGATTATTATCATATAAAATATACTTGGGAAATTCTGCCTTAATCTGATCTTCAGAAAACTCACCCATGTGTTTGCTTTGGGGGAAATAAGGTTGACGCTGCTGCAGTGTCCTTATAGGGCACCCACTAATTGAAGAAAGAGACTGACCGCTGAGAACACAACCCAAAATGTAGTCTAGGCCCTCGGTGAGCATAGTGCTCCATGAAGAGCCGGACACATGGTGGCTTCCGACACGGAGAGCTAAGAGCAAGTGCCCAGACCCACGGAGGCCAGTGTGGGAGCGTGGGGAAGTTTGTACAGGGGCCTGCTTTCCTACAGAGGGGGCCTGAGCCAGAGGAAGTAAGAGAGGATCTGAGATAAAAACACTCACTCACGCCATTCCCTGTGTTATATACTGCACAGTCACTTGAATTCCCCCACAACTACTCAGATGGCTTGAAGGCTCGGAGAAATTCAATAATGTGCCTGAGATTGCACCAATCATCAGTACCGACAGTGGTATTTGAATTGCTGTTGCTTCTGATTTCAAAGTGAAACCCTTCAGAAAGAAAATTAAATGTGGCACTTTGTTTATATCTGAGTCTCTCCACACTCAGATTCCATTTTTTGGAGCAAAACACACACCAACACACACACACACACACACACACACACACACACACACACACACACTGCCTACTGTAATAGAGCACTTATAAAGAGATGTGTGAGCCACCTAGGAAGCCCTTGTGCCTGCAGACTCCAGCATCTAGAGCCTCGCAAGTGTTGCCCTCATTTACCTCTGTGTGCCCTTTAGTGAATTTGGACCCAAGCTATCAGAGACCTTAGAAAACCTAGAATGACCCACAGTGGTATTATCTGGATCACTAAAGCCCTGCCCCTGCTTACCTTGAAGATTAGGACTATCCTAAAGCTTTAAGTTTTCTAGCTGGTAGAATGCATTTGCTAATTTCGAGAGATCCTGTTGACTAATAAGAAACCCCATAAGTCAGAAAAAAATAGTAAATATTATGTTACATACTTAAATAACTAAAAATTTTGGTTAAGTCAGCTTTTGGTTTAGTCTCATAAAAAAGAAGAAGAAGAAGAAAGGTCCATTTAGGTGAGTAGGAGCTTCTATACAACCTAACTCCTCTTAATAGATATTCAGAATGTGCTGTGATAACTAATCCCAGGCAAAAGGCAAAGCTTACTAAGATTTCCGCTTTGAAATAAGGAGTGGCCATCATCTAAAATGGAGTAATTTGGCAGCAGTTTTGTTTTTCCTCTTAATAATCGTGTTAGTTAATAACCCTTACATTTACGCCATTGTTTGCATGTTCAAAGCCTCTTACCATAGCATCACCTCATGTTCGTTGGGTCCTTTCAGGATATGTTGAGAAATGATCACCTGGGTTTCACAGAAGAAGGAACTAAGGGACTTTCTAGCTTGGAGCCGGTCTGACCCCAAGCACTAGCTTCCTGCTGTCCCCAACAGATGTTTCTCAGTGCTGCTTTCTGCTCTTGAGTGTATCTGGTGGGAGCCTACACAGAAAACTTACCTGCTGGAGTTCTTGGCTCTAAGCAAATCTTATCAACTTTGGGTAATTTAAAGAACCAGCCAGAAGAAAAGTAAATTTATTAAGAGAGAAATAATTGATAGCTCATAGGGTCATCAGAGAATTGCAGGAAATGGAGCTCAGGAACCAGAAGGAAAACCCTGCCTGCCAGGGGCTCGAGGGCATCCCTAAAGCATCACCAGGAGCCACTTGCACCCAGGCTAAACTGCTCTGCAGAACTCTCTCTCCCTCCCTCTCCCCATCCTTCCTCTCCTCGTCTCCCCTCCCTCTCCCATCCCTGCTCTGATATAAGATGCTAGATGTCAGCCCTCTGCCCATGATCTTGCTGTCAAGGGATGAAGAAGTCTGCCCCATCCAATGTCTCTAATGAGGCAGGGCTGTGCTTCCTTCCCTTCTTGGATTGGAGGATCTAAGATCTTTGGACTTGCAGAGCTCTACAAAATTTTAGATCTATAGTGTTAAGAATCGTAGTTACCTCTTAAACAATAGAAATTGCTCCTGAAGTGTGACCGACATTGGCCCAAGCCAGAACAAATGAAAGGAGTGGACAAGATGACAAGAACCATCTGAAATCCTGGGTACAGCCATGGTTTGCCTATTGATGTCTTACAGATCAAAGTTCTGGCATTCATAAAGGTTAAACCACTTGCATAAGGCTACACAGTAAGAGTGCTTGTCTACCCAGCTTCAAAGTCAGTGCTTTTTGTTAATTTTTCACACCAATTTCAGTCATATCGCTGTGCGAGCTTTCCATAAGTCCCCACTGCATTTTCTTCCGGTCGCCCTTAGGTGCAGACACCTGCTGTGTACGCATGCAGGTGTGGGGGCACAGGTGTGGGCGCATGCTTACGTGCAGATGTGAGTGTGCCCCTGCATGTGTGGAGGCCAGAGGTCAGCCTCAACTGTCACTCCTCAGGTGCTGCTCACTTTGGCCTTCTGAGACAGGCTCTCTCACTCACCCGAGACTCACCGATAAGGCCAGGGTGATGATCCACGAAGGCCAAGACATCTGTTTGCATGTCTCCAGTCCTAACACATCCCCACACCTGGCTTCTAGGTAACGTGAGGCCAGCACACCTGGCCTCTAGATGTGAAGCGTAGGGACCAGACCATGCTCTTAGTCATGTCTGCAGACACATTACTGTCTTTATGATGGAGCTAATCCAGCAAGGGGAACTGATACAAATAAAGTGAAAGATGTGAAAAACACCTAGTGTGTAATTGCAATCTTCTATGATAGTTGGCGGCTTACTGACCCCTTCATGGTTTGTTGCTGTGTTTCGAAGCCTTGAATGATGTCTGGCGCTTCATGCCAGAATTTAAGTCAAGGGTGAAGAACAGAATCTTGCTCTCTAGGGCCCTACACCGAAATAACTTAAGGGGTATGAGGATAAAGACAAATTCTTATAGAATTTAAGAAAGGGGCCAGTGAAATGACCCAGTGAGTGAAACCCACAACCAAACCTAACAATGGGATTTTCATCCCTTGGACACACATGGTGGAAGGAAGAACTGACCCCGCACATTGCCTATCTCCACACACACACACACACACACACACACACAGAGTTAATTATTTTTTATTTATTCTCTTATGTACTACATCTCCCAAACGACCTGAGTTTCCCTTCCCTCTTTTCCTCCCACACCCTCCTCCCTCCCCTCCCCATCCACTCCTTTGCTTCTCTTCAGAAAAGGACAGGCCTCCCAGGGACATCAACTAAACATGACCTATCAAAGCTACAATAAGATTAGGCACCTTCTCTAGTATTAAGGCTGGACAAGGCAACCCAGTTGGAAAAAGACACAGGTCCCCAAAACAGGCAGAAGAGTGAGAGGCAGCCCTTGCACCCACTGTTAGAAGTCCCAGGAAGACCCAGGCACACAACTGTAACATATGTGCTGAGGGTCGAGGCCAGATTCATGCAGGCACCCTGGTTGTCAGTTCAATCTCTCAGTCTCTGTGAGGCCTATGAGCCTGGGTTACTTGATTCTGTGGGGTTGGTTTTTTTATGGTGTCCTTGATCCCTCTGGCTCCTACAATCCTTCCTCTCCCTCTTCAGCAGAACTCCCTGAGCTCTGCCCAATATTTGGCTGTGGTCTCTGCATCTGTTCCCATCTGTTGCTGGATGAAACCTCTCTGACAACAATTGGATTAGGCACAAAGCTGGGCTTCTGGATATCAGCATGGCCTTTGGTAGAGGAGTGAGCTTCTGCTGAAATAAGTATTTTTTTTTAAGCGTAGAAAACTTGAATAGCATACAAGAGAAAGGAAGAAAGCCTTAGCGAGAAGAGGAGGAGAAGACTATACAGCAGGCGGCACAACTGCTCCAGGTGATAAAATTATTTACTGGCAGGAAATTCTGTCTAGGTTGTTTCCATAGAAACTCCCGTTAGGGAGGCTCATGCTCTGAAATTATCATGTCAAAAACTAACTTGCAATCAAAACAATCATGAGCTGAGAAATGCTTAACCCAAAAATCCAGATGCTTAGTGAATATTTTAATTAAATTATATACCATACCAGGGAGGGAAGAGTAAGAATTATACTTGAAACCATGGCTTGATTAACATTTGTGATGACATTTTAATTGTAAAGATCAAATTGCAGGTAGAGAAATGAAGACAGAGAATAGTTCTCTGGAAACTAGCTAGGATCTGAGATGATCCACTGGAGGACTCCTTATTAAAGTCAGGAACATCAGGAGTTCAAGGAGGAGAGATCTACCTGATGTGAAAGCAGTTAAATGAAAAGACCCTTTAGGTAGGATTCAGATACAGGGAGAAATGGCCTTTCTCCTCCTCCCTTAAATCTCCAGAGTTTGGGGGAAGGTTGTTTGTTTACTTGCTTATGGAGGGGGAGGACTTCTATATGATTTTTTTCTCTCTCTAAAGACTTGAGGGCAGGATTGTGTGTACCTCACACATCACTGTATCCCAGGCTGAAGCCAGTACTAGCACTTAGGCGTGTAAGTAAAGGGTAACACAGTCGGTGCAAAACGGAGGTGGAAGGAGCCTTTCCTCTGAGGTTCGCTTGAGAAGTCTTCCACTAAAATGTTCGTGTTTCTCTTCAATCATCTGTGCACCTTACTACCTCTCTGCTCCACTGTGGCTTTGAACAGGGAGTTAATCAGGCTGAAAACCTTATAGACTAGTAACTGAATTGTGGCTTCCTGGGTTATGCCCCAGGCATAGCAGTTTTCTAAATGGCAGCTGTGATTTGGGCAATGACGAGATCTCCCTGCGTATCGGTGACGTGGCTAAAAGAAAACCCTCCCATTGGTGCATCAGTCTCTGCAGGACCCCCTGGCCTCAGACCTTTTAGTTTTGTTGGTCTCTTTGTGGAGCTCCTGTCCCCTCTATGTCCCTCTAATCCCACCCCTCTTTCTCCATAAGATTCCCTGCGCTCTGCCCAAAGTTTGGCCCTGAATCTCAGCATCTGCTTGCACCAAAAGAAGACCATGCATGCAGAGGACCTAGACCCCCTGCTCAGATGTGGCTGATTGGCAGCTCAGTCTCCACGTGGATCTCTGAGGGAGGGGAGCAGGGGCTGCCTCTGTCATGAACTCAGTTGACTGCTCTCTGATCACTTTCATCCCTGATGATGCAGCCTTGCCAGGCCATGGAGGAAGAGTATCCAGGCAGTCCAGATGAGACTTAACAAGCTATGGGCAGATGGCAATAGTGGAGAACTCCCCCTTTCAGTGGACTAGGGGAAGGAGATGGGGGAAGAGGGAGGGAGAGTGGGACTAGGGGAGTTGAGGGAGGGGGCTTCAGTCGGAATATATAATGAATAAATTGTGAAGATAAAGAAATTAAAAAGAAGAAAACACTCTCTTCTTTATCCTAAGCCAACAGCATTTTCTGCTTCAGGTGAAACTATTTCCAGGGATTTTTTTTTTTTTAAATCTCTGTGTAGCCTTGTCCTGGACTCACTTTGTAGGCCAGGCTGGCCTCAAACTCACGGAGATCCACCTGCCTCTGCCTCCCTGAGTACTAGGATCACAGGCATGTGCCAGTGCAGCTGGCAGGATTTGTTTTTCTAGTGAGAAGCTCTCCTGGATTGCCCCCTGAGTTCTGAAACTTAATGGAAGTCACTCCCAGGCAGCTATCTGCCGGGGCTCTCCTGCCTGAACCAGACCAGCCTGTGAAACACCTTCCTTCTCCCTGAACCGTAACTAGTCTGTTACCTATGAAACACCTCTGCATAGTAGCATTCCCTGGGTAATAACAAAGAATCTATTTGTTCCAATTTTGTACTTTCTGACTCACCCAGCTATTTTTCCCGTTTGTGTTCTCAAGTCAACCTTGAGACAGTCAGGAAAAGCACCATTATCATAACTTTACAGGAAAGACTCAAGCTTGGAGGAAGTAAGTCATACATACAATGTAATAGGAGCAGCCAGAAATTTAACCAGATATTTAAGAAATGTGTTCTTCTCTTAGATAGTTCTCCAGTTATTTTCATAAATTCCCATTAAGAACCAAGTACTCCGGTGAAATGAGATAAACAGAAGGTAACTGGGATCGTTTCCTAAAAATCCACAAGGTGGCAGCACAGAGCTGTATGAAGGAGGCTTTGCATAGGAAAGATTGTAAGAGCCATGACACTAACGTTAGCTGCCACCATAACCGATTTTAAATTTTAAGTTTATAATTCACTGTAGAGAAATATAAATAAAAAATGAAGTATAATTAGTTTGTTGTTTGTTTCTTTATTTTTAATCGTGAGAGTCTGCCTTTAAAAACAAAAAGAAAAGGAAAACTCACGATCCTCCTGCCTTTACCTACCTAGTGTTGGGTTGAAACCACGTGCCACCATGCTCAAAGCACTGAGGGGGAGGCGGGGAAGCTGAGGCTGCCCGTTTCTTGAGAAACTTCAAAACGGTGGCTCCTTGAATGCTGTGTGTCTCATTTTTCTCTCATATGAAGGAAAGACAGAAGCCAGTGAGAAATCAATCTTCCGTGTCATCTAATCTCTTTTATTTCTTCTTGTTCCATATCTTCCCTGGAGATAAAAACTGCTTGGTGGATCAATGATACCGTGTAACAAATTATAGGTATAGTTACTTTGTCTCTCAGGTTTCTTGAAGTGCTCTAACCAATATACAGCTGTTTTGTGTGTGTGTGTGTGTGTGTGTGTGTGTGTGTGTGCACTTTTATTGTCCTACCTCCAACTGTGACAGAACCCAGGAGGACGAAGTACTTTCCTTGTATTTCTTTAGCCTGTTGTGCACTGAGCAGAAGTCACCTGGACCAATGATGATCCTGATCATGGGTGTAAACAGTTATGAGGTCCTTGTACCCAGAATTGAGGCCAGAGCATCTTTCCAACCTACCATAAAAGTGATTCTGTGTCTCCTGGAACCAACCTTATGTAAGCAAACAGTACTTAAGCATTGAGAAACTGACAAGAGCAAACAATAAATAAATAGAATAAAAACAAAATAAGCAGACAAAAATGCAAAGTTGGGTAATAGCTCTTCAGTTTTGGAATCCTTTGAACCTTTTCTCATGCTGTCCATATTTCTCTTTTCCATTTTACTGATTTTTATAATTACACTAATGTTTATCACTTATGAAACAGTCAACTCAAATTTTTGGTTACTTGGAATGGCTATATTTTTATCTTGAATACCCTGTGATTTTTTTTTCCACCAAGAAAAGTCTAAGACAAACTCTTAAGACAGTATAACTTCTATTCCCTAACTACCACCCATGTAAACTTCCTTTGGCAAACATCCATTCCCTTTGTTCATTTATCTGTCCACTATCTCTATCTACAAAAATCTTGATTGAGGCCACTGAGTTACAGGAAGACCCACGCAGTATCTGTCCTCTCCTTGCTTCCTGCCATAGATCTGTAGAGGTACGCTCCTCACCAGGTCAAAACAGAAAGCCACGAGGTCCTGCGCAGAGGTGGAAAATAGACCACATTCAAAACTTGAGCGCAGTCTGAGCCAACACACGTGAGATGCAGATGAGTCACGTATCTTGAGTCCCAGGATGAGGAACTGGGGCTCTAAACTAGACTAGGGTAGGAAAAGCAAATGGAGTCCACATGTAGCTCAGTGTGACCCCAAACTCCTGACCCTTTCACTGTTCTGAGGAGACCTCCCAGCTCCTCAGAATGTGCTGGGAATATATGTGTGTGAGAAAACTGAGTGATTAAAGGATTCACTAAATATGTTAGAATAATTAATTTCTACTTAAACAGGGCTGATAGTGAATTTCTTTTAAATTAATAAAATATTTAAAACAAGTAAAAAAGCAAGTAAAAATAAAATGCTCGTGCTTTTTCAGAGGTCAGGGTTAGAATTTTTTATAAGTTTATTTATTCACTTTGCATCCTAAATGCAGCCCCTCCCTCCTCTCATCCCTGTCTCACCCTCCAGCCCTCTTTTCCCTTTCTGCCTAAGCTTCTTCTCAAAAAAGGGGAACCCCCCTATGTCAACCCACCCCAGCACAAGCCGCATCTGGACTGGGCACATCCTCTTCCAGTGAGGCCAGGCAAGGCAGCCTTACTAGGGGGAAGTGATCTAAAAGCAGGCAACAGCGTCCATGTCGGAGACAGCCCCTGCTCCACTTGCTAGGGGACCCTCATGAAAACCAAGCTCCCCATCAGATACATATGTGTGGGCGGCCTATGCCCAGTGCATACATGCTCTCTGGTTGGGGCTTCAGTCTCTGTAAGTCCCCATGGGCTGAGGTTAGTTGATTCTGTTGGTCTTCTTGTAAGTGTTCTTATTCCCTAGAATTTAATCACCAATATAAAGTCTAGTCTCTTAGTATAACGTTCTCTCAACATGCCCAGCCTCGTCTACAAAACCCTTTTCTTTCTGGCCATGTTTAACCTTTTACCCTTTGTCTAAATTATTCTCCCTACCTCCACTTCCTTCTCCGGAACAGATGACTTCCATTCATCCTTCAGCTCTTAGATGGTTCTGTGCTGTATGCCTTCTCTCCCCATAACAGAACGTAACATAACAGAAACTCCTCCAGGTTAGTTAACTCACCTGAATGCACTCCCCTGCCCATTCTCTCAATACTCACCATACTAATTTGTAAAGTCAGGTTTAGTGCTCCACTTCCCTCATTAGACTGTAACCAGGAAAATGTCGTTCTTGTTCACTGGACACATTATGAATATCCTAAAAATACAATGAATAAATAAAGTTAGATCCCTATTTGAAGTAAATAGATTCTGAGTGAAGAGCTCAGAATATAATAGTTGGCTAAGATTGCACACATGTAACACACATGGAGTGAGAAGATTCTTGAGTACAGATCGATGGTTTTCTAAGTGTTGCCAAATGACAGCAATGTGTGTATCTAAGCTGACCTTAAGGTTTGTTTAGGATTTTTACCTAACATCTCTTAGTCTTTTCTAATAGCCTGTCTTCCACGTAGACGCCACTAGAGGGCAACATACTCAAACTCTGAGCATCCTTTGGGGTGGAGCGAGAATAGTAAAATGTTTTCCCTTTTTTCTGATTAAAATGAGTATGGATAATCTTATGTTTGCGGTAGTTGTAGGACCTGTGGGCTGTAGTTTCCATGATTATGGGTTTAACAGCTGTAATTACCTTTCTTGTGTGAAATTAAAACCTAGATTAACTGTGGTAATCACAGCTCCTAGCGTTCCAAATGTTATCTCACACGAGCCTCCTCCCACACCGCCAGGGAATACATTCTTTCCCTATTTTTTAATAAAATCATCCCGATTTGGTGGCATCAAATAAGTGCATAGCTATAAGAAGTCAAAGTACCTAGAAAGACTTACAAGTGCTTTAGATTGTGTATTTCACATTTTTGACCCAATCAGATAGATGAGGTAAGAGGACCACCAAAGTTGTTCCCAGCAGGTAGAACTGGCAGTTTGTCCTTATAAGAACTGTGTATTTTGGTGACCACATGACGCCCTCTGGTGATGCTGTCCCAAGGTACTACCTTGTCCTGTCTACAGGCATGCAACCCTGGAGCAGTCTTCTTGAGACAGGCTTCTTGAGACATTTTATTTGCTATATTTTAACAGAGGAATCAAGAAGCCACAGACTAAGGAACATGAACGTGTAGTATTAGAGTGGATGACGCTGTGAAAGGGAAACTGAGCTCTCCTAAAGAGAAAGGACTAAAACAAGGGTAAAAGCAAACCCAGTGAGAATTAGCACTGCTGTGACAGGATCCTACCTGTAATCCAAGTACTTTGGACGCTGAGGCAGGAGGATTGACATCAGCTTGAAGCCAGTCTGGGATTTGGTATGAGGAAAAACAAAACAATGATTAGGTGGAGTGAGGTCCAATGGGTACCTCTGAAGTAAGAGTGAAGCTGACTTGGCAGAAGCTAAACGAGTAATTCCAGAAGTCAGGCCATCCAAGCCCTGAAGAGGATGTGTGTTTGTAAAACTTGAACGTCAGGATTCACAAAAGGCTGCCCAAACCGTTGAACTGCCTTAGCCTAAGTAAACACCAGTAGTGCCTCCTAGAGGCCCCCAGGAGGCCTGCACACACCAGATCCAGCCTTGCTTTCTCTGCACAGGAGCAGGCAAAGCAGAGAGCATTATAAATCCAAATGGCTTCATCCTGCAAACTCCAGAAAGCTTGGCCTGTAGCTCACCTGCTTCTTTCTTACCTTGTAGAAGGAAGCACCCATGTTTGAAAGTGATGTTTAGTTGAGTGGCAGATAAAGTGACAAATCAGAGAAGATTTGACAGGATAGGATACGTCCAGCTCTCATGAGAAGACGGAGGAAAATGAAGCTACTTAAGGGGCAATGCAGAAAGATAACTCAGGTGAAGACAGAATAAGCAAGAGAATGAGAAGGAGACAGAAGATTAGAAGAGACTGCTGGAGTTAGTTTGAGGCTAAGCACAGTCCGCTGCAGTCTGCCTCTCAACAGAGCAGGAGAAGTCAGCTGGCAGTGGGGGAGTGTGGGGGGGGGAAGCACATTAGTCAAGGTAACAGATAAGAAAGTCAAGTGCAGCAGCAGGAGGGGAGAGTGGAACTAACTGAAACAGCCACAGAGGAAAGGCGAGGCAGAGGAAGTGAGGGAATGTGGTCCCTCGGGGATGCACTGATCAGGAGAGGACCACAGAGGTGAGACCGAGCATGTAGGGTAGGGAGAAATGAGGAATGAGGAACAAAGAAACACTGTGCCCAAGAATGAAGGGACTCTCAGCTTTGCAGAGAGCCGATGCGGTGACTTTTCCAAATGGCATGTTTGCAAAAGAAAAATCATTACAGCTGCACTTAATTGCTCAATGGAAAAGGGAAAGATAGAAGATGGAGAGTTTAAAGATTCGGAGACATATTTCGAGTCCTGAGAAACTTGCAGTGAAAATAACATCATGTAATCTCGGGCTGACAACTGGAATGCGATAGATGAGGCTTTGGAGGTGCGGTCCCTGTCTCCTGCAGCCTCCTGTGTTCTCCCTACCCCCACCCTGGTCCTCACTGACTTCATGCTGGTCAATCTGATCTCACTGATGTGGGTCGGCCCCTGTAGCAGGCCTCTCCCAAAACTGACCCAGTGTCCCGCAGATTGTAAGGAGGGAGATGGGTGTTAGGACTTGTTAGGAGGCTGTTGTGGTTTCTGTGATGCCCAAAGCTGCAAAACTGCTGAGAGGAGCTGTCCTGCGCACTGAACCACTACGTCTGAGGGAAGCCGCTCCTCCAGAGAGGGCTCTCCGTGCCGAGAGGTACTCTTCTGTTTACAGAGGCGCATTAACCCACCGTGATAACCAGCGCCGGCAAGAGCTGGGGCTGCAATTCTTTAACATCATTTCTTGATGTAGCAAGGGGTCCTCGAGTCCCGTGCATGGAGGGAGGAGTTGGGTCAGCGTTGGTGGCTGTTTAAGGCAGGGTACCACCTGCAAACCCGAGGCTGGAAAGTATCTGGTACTGTAGAAGAAAAGGGCAGGGCAGTAGGAGAAAGGACGGCTCAGCTCCTGTCCTCACTCTGCTAGTTTGGAAACGTGCCAATCGCTCTGTGCCTCAGTTTCCTCATTTTTAAAAGCAATAGAAAGCCTAACATTTATAACATCTTAGTCAGTTATTTGAATACCAGTGTTGTCTTTATTAATTAGCATCTTCCTTGTTCAAATTCTGGTCACAGGCCATTTTTAAAAAGTCATCTGTCAGCTGGTGGTGGTAGCATATGCCCTTAATCTCAGCACACAGGAGGCAGAGGCAGGCAGGTGGATCTCTGGGAATTCAAGGCCTGCATGGTTTACAGGGCTAGTTCCTGGACAGCCAGGGCAAAAAAAGAAAGAAAGAAAGCATCTGTCTGGAGTCTATATACTTCCTTGCTCATCACCCCTCTCATTCCTTTCCTACTCTTCTGGTTCTTGATCCCATGGCAACGAACATGATTTTCTGATCCTGCTTTGTAATTAAAGGAGTATGGCCTTACAGCTCCATTCACATCCAGAACTCCAGAAACTAGCCATGGAAACTCAGACTTCACTCGGGTGTAGTGTTCTGTGGGGACCAACATTCTGTGTACTAAATTGGAAGGGCTGGAAAGCAGGGAATCAGTTAGTAATTAGAAAAGATTTAAATGACTGGGGGAAAAAAATAAACCTTCCCTGCCTATGCAAGTGGAAATTTCTCTGATGCGTACACTATCCACTGGGGACTTCTGAAATACTGAGCACAGCCAAGGCTGCTTTACGAAGTTGTGAAGAGAGTGGAGCAAGAGATATAGAAGGCTTCCAGAGAAGGCTCCCGTGGGCAGCCGTTGCTCCTCCCCTGAATTTCTTTTCACCTTTTCCAGGGTTATGAAATGTTTCTATAGCTTCCTCTAAATCCCCTAGTGCTTAGAATTCTCTTATAAATTCACTGACTCTTCAAGTTAAGGCTGTGTGTTATGTTGTTTATCTAACCTTTCCCAAAAGGTGACATATTCAAGACGGAAGCTCTGACACAGGAAGCTCTGCCCAGCCTGGGAAAAGGCAGTTGCCTCCTCTGTGGGTTCCTGAATATGTCTCCTTTTAACCCTCCTCACCTCACTCTCTTTTCTAGTTTGTCATCTTTGCATTATTGGCTGCTGAACTAGCCACCAAGTCACTGGCAGTGTAGTTCATAAGTCTTCTTCAGAGGAACAAGAATCTGTGGCTCTTCAGACTTCCTCGGAGTTGGGGAAGAAATTGACTAGGCTCAAATAAGTCTACTGACCCTCAATAATAATGTATAGGGACTACAATTTGTGTGCCATCCTGGGAATACAAGAAACCTAAAGCAATTGAAGGAACTGCTCTCATGAGGATTACAGTCTAGTTGCTGATATTTATTCACAAGGAAGGTAACAAATACATAAAGGAAGCAAATAATAAAATAAGGTATATAATATTTTTAAGCAATAACTATATCTGGAGTAAATAGTATGGTTTTGAATGATTACAAGTCATTCACTTAAATATACAGGCATGAAAGACACAGGACTATCGAAGGGTGTGTGTGTGTGTGTGTGTGTGTGTGTGTGTGTGTGTGTGTAGAGAGAGAGAGAGTGACGTACAAAGAGAAACTATATGATCAATTAATTATCAGTTGTTACCTTAAGGCTAGAATAGAACGATGTCTACAACTTCTAGTAATGTTGTTATTATTATTATTAAATTGTTTTCATTGCTTAAAGATTAATAAGCCACTAAGAGGAAGAGGAAACTTTATGTGATGCCGTCGGCTCACACAGCTGCTGACCAGGTGAGCAGCACTTGGCCATCACATGACTGCAAACCTGGAAAGGTACAACTTAAGCCAGACATGAGAGAAAACGAAGGAAGGCATCAGGAGTCTCGGAAAATGGGAAGCAGAGCAGGGACCAGGAAGAGATCCCCAGGGAGCGAGCCCAGGACAGGGATGGGCACAAAGCTAGTGGCCACAGAAAAGGTGTGCTTGGGAGATGGAGGTATCTCACGTAGAGCACTAAGTCCTAGAATTTTCATCTGGACTGCGTCACACGTATGGCGAATGACACTGACAGGCTGTTTTAGTCTCTGGGCCTGAGTCAGAGTACCTGTGACCTAGGAGGATTAGATAAGACCAACCCTAATAATGTTCATGTCAAAGAACAGTATCGTCTGAAGAGAGTAAAGAGCTACAGCAAACAGCTTATTATGGAAAGCCTGAAATAAAAGGATAAGAACTTTGCACATGGAGCTGAAGAGATGACTCAGTGGTAAAGAACACTTACTATCTTGCGGAGGAACTGGGTGCTATGGGTTCTTTTGCTAGTGCCCACACAGAGGCTCACGACCACCCGCACCTCCAAATCCGGGTAATCTGCATCCTCAGCTAGTCTTCGCAGGCTATTGCACGTATATGGTCCACATGAACTCACACAGACACATACCATACACACAAAAAATATGCATGTATGCATACATACATACATACATACATACATACATACATACATACATACATACATTGGTTCCAGATAGATCTCTCAGCAGTTACTGGAGTTCAGTTCCTTGCACTCACTGAGTAGTTCATAATTCCAGTTCCAGGGAATCTAAGACATTCTTGTATTCTCTGTAGGCATTGAACATGTGTGATGTACAGATATACATGCAAACAAAATGCCTATAAACATAAAATATTAAAAATAAATATATTAAAAGAAAAGATATCTGCATATAACCTGCAAATGGGAACATAAAGAGGAGCCTCCGCCTCATGTACAATGTGCACACTCCCATTTGGAAAAGAGTAGACTGGCTAGGGTATATAAAGTACCCAACAAGGTCATGAGAGTGAAAAGATCAGCGAGAGGAGAGACAGGGAGACTGGGGGGAAATTAGGAGATCAATTAGAAGCATTGGATAATAGCATGAAGAGTCAAAAAAGCATGAGTCTGTGATGACACCCAAAGAGAAAGAAGAAAGAAGGCTTTCTGCGTAAGAGTACCAGCTAATGAGTCTACAAGAAATAAAAAAAAAAAAAAAAATCACCATTTTCAAAGCTCAATAAAATAATGTTTGGGCAAGCATAACCAACAGATGTTTCAAAAAAACAAAAATTTAGGAAAGTATGTTGAGGAAAAAGATCCTGGTGTGACTTCAAAAAATTGCTCTTCAGATTTCAGCTAAGAGAAAAATTATCTTTTGAGTGAAGAGATGCTTAGAAATAGTGAGGGAGGCAGCCGCCCACGTGGCCGTTCTGCTGTGACATAGTAAGCTCTGCAGAGTATTACTTAGACCATGCTAACATTCATGACTTGATTATGATCAGACAAATAAGCAAGTACAGGTTCATAAACATCTGGCCTGATGCCGGTCCTTAATGTCATTAAAAGAAAAGTGATTCCATGTCCTAAATCAACAATGACTCATAATAAAAACCAGATGCAATTGATACATGCTGATCAAATTCTGAATTTATGAAAACAATCCATGCCTGGAGATATAGATAGCTCAGTGATTAAGAGCATTGGCTCTTCTTCCAGAGGACACAGGTTCAATTCCCAGCACCCACATGGCAGCTTACAACTGTGTGTTATTTCAGTTCTAGGAGACCCAATGACCTCACATAGACATACATGTAAGCAAACACCAATGTGTATAAAATAAGAAAAAATAAATCATTAAATAAAATATCCCTGAAGGGTTCTTAAAAATAGCTAGGAAATTTGGATAAGTACATTATATTATGTAGTAAAGAATTTATTTTTAGTATTGTTGGGTTCTGTTGGTAGAAAATGGCATGCTGGTTCTACAGAAAACATCCTTCTGCTGAGGAGATGCCTTGCTGATAGACATAAGGTCTGTGACATATTCAAATTATTCAGAACAGGGTGGTGAGTGTGCCTCTGTACCTCTGTCCTTGTTCTAATAGAAAGACGGGTAAGAATTAAAGAAAGGAGTGAGAAAAGGAGAACAAATGTTTTAAAATGTTAAGAACTGTTGAATCTTAATGAAAGTTATGTGAGATTTCAATGTACCATTCTCCAAGTTTTCCACTATTTGAAATAAATCTGAAAAAAAAAATCCACTGTAATAGCCTGGATCAATACTTAAGGCTTGGGTAGAAAATTAGATAAGAACAAAACAAAAAGACACCTTGAAGGGAAAGTAGATTAGTAAGTGTTGTCCTCAACAGTTCTGGTAAATGCAATCTGATTGCAAGCCTTCGCATCTATTTAGATGAAGCAATGAGATTACAAAAACCTCGTTAGTGAATTAATTAGCATAAGAGATGGTGCTCTGGGATGAGCAGAAAGAACCTTGTGGCTGCTTTCAAATTCATGTGTTATTTTGTGCATAATTTAAACAACTTAATTTAACAAAGTTCATTTGGAATTGGAATATAATATTAAAAGTATGCTGGGGGGTCAAAGGAACACAGACTTCAAATTCAGTCATTAAAATTGTTTCATGCAGCTGAGTTTGGTGGTACACGCCTGTAATCCCAGCACTCAGAGAGGCAGATCTCTGTGAGTTCTAAGCCGGCCTGATCTACAAAGTGAGTCCAAGAAGGCTACACAGAGAAACACTGTATGAAAAAAAAAACAAAATGAAACAAAATCTGCTTCATGCTATAACTTTTAATATTAGTATGGTTTACCTGTGATGATTTAAAAATCATGTAGATCTGACTATAGCCATTAAAAAGAAACATAAGCCTTTGCTTCATCATTTCTCCCATAAATAGCCACAGTACCACGTCTCTTTAAAACATCTATTAGTATTTAGTTTGTGATCTCTCATAACCAATCTCTATGAAAACATATATCCTATGGCTGTGTTTTGATAGAAAATTGGAATGATATATAAGTGCCCTTCTAAAACTTTCTTCTGATTTAGCAATGTATCATGGACATTTTCCAATTTCAGAATCTGAGATATACATGCTGTTGCTTTTAGTGGATGTATATGTTTTGCTATATAAATAGATCACAATCTGTTTACTCAATTCCCTGTCGGTGGCCATTAACAGAAGATTAATTCATTGAAAATGTAATGTCAGCAACCTTGAAACCACATACATACCAAAAAAGAATTTTGGGGAAAAAAAAATACAGCACTTTCAGGCAGTCTCCTTATTTTAAAATTAACCAGTGGGTCTGGGAGGTGAGTCAGAGGGTAAAATTTTGATCAAATTCAGAGGATGAATTATTACCAGAATCCATCAAAGGTAGCCTGGACGTTGACTCCAATTAGGAGACTCGGTCTCAAAGAACACACCTTTCTTAGTCCAGGATGGAGTGTTTACAGAGAGGGAGGAGGTGATAGGTACAGTGGATCCTAGAGAAAGTGTTTAGCCTAGCACTAGAGTCTCACTCTTTGCCTGGTAGTGTGAGGTAAAACAAAAATGAGAGGTTTCTTGGCAGCAGGGTTTCCAAGGTTAATAATCAGTAAAGTTATCTTCATGGAATGGATAACTCCATTATACCTACAGCCTGACACAGTTTAAGCTTGTATTACATGGAACCTTTCATTAACCAAAAAAAAAAAAAAAAAAAAAAAAAATGATGGGCATGGCCTTGGAATGAGAGTGGAGATGTGACACATTTGATGGATCACTGCGCTCATGTGTAGATATTCTCCTTCAAGTGAGTATGTTAAGGGAAAGCATGGAGTTGTTCCACTGAATCATAACTGGCGAGTTCCAAACAACCGGAGAGTTTGTCAACTACGAAGTTCTAGCACAACAGGGAGAAAATAAAGAGCTGCATCACAAGGGGACAGCCCACATCTGACTGATAATCCATCATCACAGAGCTTTGCAGAAGTGAAGATTCTTAAACCCCACCCTCAAAGATATGGTTTCCATGACTACAATACTTCCTCAGGAAGACAAAGTGATGAAAAGGTCTCTTAACAGTACTTGCTTTATTATAAGTAAATTGTAATTAATTGTCAAATAAAATTTGATTGTAGGAATACATTTATGTGATCTAATGGCGATAAGCATTTATTTAAGGACTACTACCAAGCCTCTTCATTGTGTCCTAAAATGAAGGATTTGGAGGTATAGAAATGAAATTCTTACTCAAGGGAAATTTTTTTTGATGTGTGAGTGAGATAAATTATCAAATAGGTCTGAATTCTGTAAGAGATGAAGCAGGGTCTGTTCAAAACAGTCAAGGCGGTTAAGCCTGAGGGAGCATGAGCAAAGTGCTCTAAGAAACTGGCATATAAGCTGAGAATTAGGATAAGAGAATAGCCAGTGACTATTCCAGCTGTGCAGATCTCTGGCACAGATGCTCTGAGGCTGAAGGAAACTTTTACTGAGGCCTAACAGAATGAAGGTAGGTCCTTGTGGAAAAACAGCAAAAGAATGATGTGAGGTGGAATCAGAGGGATGGGCGGGGATCAAGGCCAGGAGTTTGGATTTTATTCAAATCCAATAAACAAGAAGCCAATGAAAAGATGGTACGGAAAGGAAAGATATGAACTCTATGTGAACTTTATATCTGGCTGGTGAAAAGGAAATGGGTGGATGTGAGCATGAGCCAGTCCCAGGCACAGGAGGAACTCAAAGGCTCCTGCTACACCCCAGGGAGAGCTGACAGGTTGCCTAAGGTGAGCACGAATCAGGAAAAGAGAATTCTAACAGGGTCTCTAGCTAGACTAAATAGAGCTGCGGATGGATTACACAAGGAGATGAGAGGGAGAGATAAGGAAGTTTCTTTGTTGAGGGACTCAAGTAGAGGAGGTAGTGTCATCTGTTGAGAGTAAGGGGAAAAAAACAGTCAAGTTCAGAAGAAAACTGTTTTATTCTGAGCACGGGTTTGACATGTTTGGTAACTAAATGAAAATATAAAGTAAAAATATATGGATTTATCAGCCTCTAGTTAAGAAATTCATCGGCACTGGAGATAGTGACCAGATCATGGGTTTGTGCAGTAACTCGCAAGGTCTCAGTACACTTTGCTTCTAGTACTTCATGGAGACAGGTATTATTCCAAGTACATGGGTCCTGAAGGTTCTTTCCTGTGCTTTATTCTCTAATTGGGTTTGCAGAACTAGACTGATGTCATTATTTTCAGTTACAGACTACGAAGCGATCAGCTTTCTTACAGATGCCTTTGGCAAAGCTCAGGCATTCTTAAATCTTTTTTAAAAAAAATATTAGTTTGCACTTTTTGCATCAGTGAGCCAATTTTAAAAGGAATGTTAATGTTTAACTTCTAAGACACGTAAATATTCAATATCAATATTTCATTTTCCCTGTGTTCCAGAATTCTAGTCCTGAGCTCTCAGGCAGCCACTGTCAGAAGTGTTATCACTCTTTACCAAGTGCCACCGCCTCCAGGAGGAAAAGGAAACTTAATTAGAAATTTCTACTTCACATGCAATTTATAGTTCATTCCCTTTGCAACTTGCTCCGGGTGCTGTAAAAGTTTAATGCTGAGTGAACCATTTTTCTCAAGTTGTCAGCAAAATGAATATTGAGCATATAATATGTTTGTTTATTAAGCACTGGAAGGAACCTCAGACATTTGGTATGAGTCTGTCTTCCTCAATGAAGAAAATGAGATCCAGAGAGGTGAGGTGATGTCCCCAAATGGAATAGGCTTACAGCAAGAGAGCACTTCAACTTGGGGTGCCTACATTTACAGGGCCGCCTGGTTCCTTTCTCATGTTCCTACCACCCTCGCATCTCTTCTAGTCGATTAACTGGCCCTTTATTGGAGTGATTTTATACTAGCCCAGGACGTTCTCTCACTTCATGTGTGACTGGAGAGGAATCAACAGCAGAGGGTAATTGTTGCCCTAACCACATGCCAGGCACTGTTCTCGGAGCTTTATGTATATTAGATCTTCTAACCTGATTCTGCTCTGTGAGGTGGGTGATCTGAGTATTGCTACTTTGTACAGCAAACCTTGTCTTGCATGTGGCTCCCATGTGCTCAGGTACTGATTCTGGGGATATAAAGAACAAAAATAATTAACATTGACCATTTCTGTGGACTCCTGGTATATAACTTTCAAGAGCCTGAAAAGTCATAGGTGTCTAATGGAGACAGAAAGCTTAACATTCCTAAAACAAAATGCATGGTCCTCTCTCATCCAAACTCACTTTCCATTCTGTGTCTCTGTCTTGATTCATGGTAGACTCTCAAGCCCAGTTGTTATTAAAAGTCATGATATTTCTCCCACTTCCAGTGTACTGAATGGCACAAATATTGTTTGGATTTTGGATGGATCTCAGAACACTTGAGGACAGGGGCATGAGCAACCTCCACCTCCTCTGTGTCTTCTCTTGAGTCTGTCTCTCTTCTCTACCTCAATTCCATTCATGTTTCCATAACTCAAGCCTTCCTCTAATATCATTTGTAATCTCACCATCATCTCCCACAGGATTATCTTATCTTTGATGATTTAGGCCTTGAACTCTGACTTCCCCATTACCAGGGTTATCCTCCCAAATAGAGGGAAAGTGGTATTCCAGGCTTTAGTGGAGCCCTGGGCCCTTACTGACAGAACCGCTTTCCAAAGCAATCCAAACACCTCTTGCTTTTTCCTTCTACATATGCTGTGCTTGACACCCATATGGCTCAAACTCCAGATAAGTGGAATATTTGTAGTCTCTTTACTTCCTTCTTTTAGTATATTTAAGTGGTTCTTTTTATTATTATATTTGTTTATTTGTTTCTCACCTTGTTTAGTATAAAATGAGAGGTGGGAAAACAGTTCACTAATTGCAAAAACATTTTGAGGTGTTAGTTTTAAATGGTGGAAACCACTGGGAATTTACAAACCAGAGCCCCCACACCATCATTTCCCAGCTTCTTGTTGTTAGCCTGAGTAAATTCATGGCAGAGTCATGAATGTCTGCTCACTTCTATCACATCTCTTTACAACAATGAAGTCATTTCTCCACTGTAGATAAATGACAAGATCCTTCTACATTTTCTTAAAACACTGGGTCTGCATCTGCTTACCTTACTATCCATAGTCTTTCTGAAAAAAAAAAAAAAATAACTACTTTGGATTCTGCCCCAGTTTCTGGCTGCCTGACTGCCATATTCTTCCCAGACCCCTAACTGTGAAATAATTTGCTGTAGGTCCTTTTCTGCCCTTTTTCTAACTGATTTTAATTGGAACCTGGCACCAGCTCTGTAAACCTTTCCCACTGGGCTACTCCTTTGTGTTTTTTTCACAATTAATAATTCTGTTAAATCTGTGGGTTTCAGTTACTCTTATTTCAAAGATGGTAGTCTTCTACAAAAGCCATTCCTTGATTTTATTACCGATGATAAGAGCTTATTCTGTGCATCCTTCTGGGGAAATTGCTACATGCCCGTCCATCTCTGTGGTACTTCCTCCAGAAAAATACCACGTGCTTCCTTCTACCTTTTCTGTGTCCTAGAACACTGTGACCTTGTCTTCCCCTAGCCTTTAAAGTGGTGGTTTGCCTGTTGTTGTTCTCCACTAAACAGAAAATTGTTCGACAATAGCTGTCACTCTTCTCTTAAAAGAGAAAGGGAAATAACTCAAAGGGATATTTTTGAAGAGTCACCTGTATCTGGCATTACGCCATAGGGATTTCATGAGGTACAAGTAGAAGGGCAATAATCACAGAGTGTCCTTGTTGTAATTCTTGACCTAAACCATTTAGCTGGGTCTCTGATGAGGAAGCAAATGGAGTGCAAAAACATATCATCAATAAAGCTTTTCAAAGATAGAACGTGCAGACTGGAGAGAGAGAAAGGTATACAAGCAGTGGTGAAATAGAAAGGGTGATACATAGTGTGAAGGCTGACACATAGATATGGAGGAGGAAGTGGGACAGTTTAACTTGGAAAAGAGTCTAGTGTTTTATAATATTTGGGAAGTCATGTAGAAGAAATGATTGTTCTCTCAGCCTTCAGAAGGCTGAACTGGAACCAAGAAATGAAAAGTGCCAGGAAGATTCAGCAAAAGCACTGTTTTATCACAGGGATTGGCCTAAACTGGGATAGATTTCCTTGACTATCTTGAAGTTCTTTCTGAATGTTAAGCTAATATTATGCAGCAATTAGGTGATCATTTGCCTAGGATAATGTCAGGAGACCTTGTTGGGCACTTTAAACCCTAATATCCTAACCATTCCTTCTGAGACGAGGAAAACCAGGCTTAGAGATGTGATATGACTGTCACTCACCTAATGTTTGGCAAAGTGTGCCAGGCCTAGCACAATGGACTTCCCAAAACCCATATATAGACAATGCTTGTGAAAGAAAGCTCACCAAAATAGAAAGCCAGCGAGAGGCAAAAGGAACAATAGATGTCAATGAGGAGTTATTCTGAGGGAGCAGGGATGTAAAGTTGAAGAGTACAAATGAATCAATCCTGGTAGGAAAACATCCATGCCTTCATTTAACTACCCAAAATCTTTGTTAAAGAAAATTGCCCACAAATTTATGATTTCCTTGTTTTTAATTGCTGAGTAGTATTCCATTGTTTAAATGTACCACAATTTCTGTATCCATTCCTCAGTTGAGGTACATCTGGACTGTTTCCAGATTATGGCGATTATGAATAAAGCTGCTACAAACATGTTGAGCAAATGTCCTTGTTGTATACTTGAGTATATTTTGGATATATGCCTAGGAGTGGTATAGCTGGATCTTGAGGTAGCACTATTCCTAATTGTCTGAGAAAATGCCAGGTTGATTTCCAAAGTGGTTGTACAAGTTTACATTCCCACCAGCAATGGAGAAGGGTTCCCTTTTCCCCACATCCCTTGCAGGCATTTATTATCCCTTGAGTTTTTTATTTTAGTCATTCTGATGGGTATAAGGTGAAATCTCAGGACTGTTTTGATTTACATTTCCCTGATGACTAAGGAGGTTGAGTATTTCTTTAAGTGTTTCTCTACCATTCAATATTCCTTTGGTGAGAATTCTCTGCTTAGTTCTGTATCCCATTTTTAATTGGATTAAAATTGATTTGTTGCTTTTTAACTTCTTGAGTTCTTTATATATTCTGTATATTAGCCCTCTGTCAGATATAAGGTTGGTAAAGATTCTTTCCCAATCTGTAGGCTGTTGTTTTGTTCTGATGACAGGGTCCTTTGGTTTACAGAAGCTTTTCACTTTCATGAGGTCCCATTTATTGATTGTTGATCTTAGAGCCTGTGCTGTTATGAAACTTGCAGGCAAATGGTCGGAATTAGAAAAGATCATCCTGAGTGAGGTATCCCAGAAGCAGAAAGACACACATGGAATATACTCACTTATAAGTGGATATTAGATAAATAATATAGGATAAACACACTAAAATCTGTACACCTAAAGAAGCTAAGCAAGAAGGAGGACCCTGAATAAGATGATCAATCCTCATTCAGAAAGGCAAATGAGATGGACATCGGAAAAGGCAGAAAACAGGGAACAGGACAGGAGCCTACCACAGAGGGCCTCTGAAAGACTCCACCCAGTAGGGTATCAAAGCAGATGCTGAGACCACACTTTGGGCAGAGTTCGGGGAATCTTATGGGAGAAGGAGATAGAAAGACTTGGAGGGGACAAGAGCTCCACAAGGAGAGCAGCAGAACCCAAAATTCTGGTCACAGGGGTCTTTTCTGAGGCCGATATTCCAACCAAGGACCATGCATGGAGATAAGCTAGAACCCCTGCTTAGATGTAGCCCATGGCAGCTCAGTGTCCAAGTGGGAATTCCCACAAGGGGAACAGGGGCTGTCTCTGACATGAACTCAGTGGCTGGGTCTTTGATCACCTCCCCCTGAGGGGGGGAGTAGCCTTACCAGCCCACAGAGGAAGATAATACAGCTACTCCTGATAAGACCTGATAGGCTAGGGTCAGAGGGAAGGGGAGGAGGATCTCCTCTATCAGTGGACTTGGAGAAGGGCATGGGAAGAGACAAGAGAGGGATGGTAGGATAGGGAAGGGATGAGGGAAGGGGCTACAGCTGGGATACAAAGTGAATAAACTGTAATAAATAAGATAAATTTTAAAAGAAAAAAAAGAAAATTGCCCAAAGTCTAAACAAGATAATGTATCAAACATGTAGATAATCCAATCAACTTTGAATTCTTCTCTTGGACATAGCATCTTGGAATGTGAACCAAAGGAAACAGGATGAAGATACCATCTGCGATGATTAGAAAACCAGACTCTGTGCACTCATTTTCATCAGGAAAGCATCTTGTTCTCCTCTGAGCCTCTGCAACTGTCTCTCTTCCCAGCTAAACACAGAACCCTTTGCAATTATATCCTGCAGACTTATTGATTCTATTGATTGGAGAAAGATTTTACCTTTTGCCTCTCATTGAATTTGACTTGCTGATGATTTTATTCTTCCTGGCAGAGGCCAGAGCTTGTTTTATAGATGCCCTGCTTCTCTTCTAGTATGGGCTTCAAAATGGGAGCTAGCGACAGCAAAATAAACTCCCGGCACTCTTTATTTCATTTTGTCAGAATTCATTATGGAATTTTGCGCGAGAAATGGGGCAGTCAGGTTTATTTTGGAACAGGGCTCAAGGCTGTCTCCACCAAGCTTTATATGAGAGGACTAGGCACTAACCCAAAAAGAGGAATCTGGCAGCAAGCCAGTCCCATCTGATACAGTCTCCCCAGAATGTCATCTGAATATGTGAATCTGTCGGCATGTCCTTGTCTGTGGCATTACATTTGTCTCTCTTCATAACCATTTTCCCATCCAATTATAAAGCCAGTCTGCCCCAGAAATCTAGAAAACCCATGGGAACACAGCATTGCACACTCTAAAACCCTTGTGGACAGAGATAGACAAAATATTTCCAACCCAGCCAGGCTGTGCCACAAACACAAGATGAAATTTCATGGCTCCACTTTCTAAAATTAATCATGACTATGAAACTTGCTGAACTAAGAAACACCTGAATAAGAAATGAAGGATTTTTTTCAAGGGACATGACATAAATTTAGATAGCTTATTAATTTTGGAAAACTTTTTTTTTTCTCTCAGAATACAGATAACTGGGCCTAAAATTCTGGTCTGTCTTCCAGGTGAATGGCATTGATCTCCGTGGAGCATCTCATGAGCAAGCAGCTGCAGCACTGAAGGGGGCTGGGCAGACGGTGACAATCATAGCACAATATCAACCTGAAGGTCAGTCCAAACTCATGCTTTGAATGTTCCAGAATGGCTCCTTGTGCATACCCTCTGTGGATTGTCAGCGCTAATCTTGATCAAGATCAGTAATGTTTCATTAAACGTATGATAAAACTTAATAATTAATGTACCCTAAATCCCACAAAATTGTTACCCCCAATCTTTCAGGAGAACATCAGGCAGTTAGAAAAGCTCATATTAACATATGAACTCAAATACCCCAAAGCCAGCATGAGCTTTATTCCATTTATATTCTTATCTAGTCACTAGTGGATACTGTAAGTGCAATTCAGACTCAGGAAGTAAGGAGAAATCCCTTCTTTAGAAACAGATGTGTTGAACAGACCATTGTCTGTCCTTGAGGCAATATCTTAAATCTCATAAATGCTAATATGTCTTTAGATGCCCTACCCATTTTCCAACTATGCAGTTCTTTGGAACCAATAACTGTAAAAAAGAAAATCAGAAACTTGATGAGATTCTGTTGTTACACGTTGGCTGGAATATTGATGACATATGGGATTAACAAATGACAAATGAGATTAACTCTGAGTAAAATGATTCTTAGTAATACAAGTGGGATGTGAGGGTGTGTGTGTGTGTGTGTGCACGCACATGCATGTATAATGTTCCTTTGCTAATGACACAAAAAACTACACTGTGAAGTTACATTTTGTGCCATAAGAAAAAGAATATGGCTTCCCTCTTCAAGAAATGCAGGTGAACTGGCTAGGAAAGAGAGTATTCAACAACTGAGAAGAAGATTACAAGGTGTTATGAAGAAAAAGCTCCATGAGCTGGTCATAAAGAACTCCTTTGTCCTTTTCAAATGATTCCTCATTAATTTCATTTTATTATGACCTGTGGAAGGTTGAAGTTTGGGTCTTGCCTGTGGCAGCCTGTGTTTTATCATTATTGGTAGACAGCATGTTCTTCAAAAGAATAAACAAACACTTTCTTTCATGTGTGTCTTGGCATACTGGCTTTGTTTGTGCCTGACTTTAGACTCGGAATTTGCAAGCAAGTTCAACAGAATTTTAATAAATGCATTGTGCTGGCAACCTGTGTCACAGATGACCATAGAGCTGGCTAAGAAAGAATAAATGATGGTCAAAGATAAGACAACTGATGATCAGACTCTTCCTAGATCCTGCTAATAAGTCTTTGTGCTTCTTAAATATTGATGCGTTTTTTTTTCTCCTAACTAACAGCAATGAGTATTTCTAAAAGTATCTATTATAAAACAAAAGGGGGGGGGCTGTTAGAATACTTTAACAAATTCGTTCTCATTCATGGTGAGAATCGCTTCATACTATCTTCCATGTTTTCAAAGGTGTTTCCTTGCATTCTTGAACAGTCTGCCCTTCACCATCCCTCAGTTCAGAACTTGAAGTCCTTGGCTATTTTCCTATCTCTTAAAATATAATCTCAGCTAATTTTCCAGATAAATAAGATGGTTAGAGTCTTGTTAAATGAGCAGAAAGCTCCTGCTAGTGAGCAAGTGTTTAAAACAACCTTGACCTGGATGATTGCAAGCTCTAAAAGTTACACTGGAAAACCATCACCATCAACTTCTGTCAGGGTTACATCTCCGTGTGTGTTTTTGCTGGAACTTCCTACAGCTTGATTTCCTTTAAGTGTTATACTCCAGTGGGATGACGGACTAATACTTCACCAAGATGCCCATTAAAAGTGTATCTTATGAATCGCACCAACTGATGATCATAATAAAACTTGCAAATAACAAAAGTGTCTTTCAAAATGCCAATGTACAGATTGGATTCACAGGATGACATTCATGTTTTAATAGAGCCTAATTTGCCACAGCTTTGTATCAGCTGGAAATGAGTTAGTAGCAAAGGAAAGCAATCAGTTTTATTCTCTCTTTTGTAAACTTTATGGGTAGCCAAGCCGTAAGAGAACTATTGTTTAGAATGAGATTGATTGGATTTTTGTTTTGGTTGTATAATGACATTTAAATTGCAAAACAGCTTAAGGAAATAACTGACAATTTTCTTTTAAATTATCAAGTGAATTGAAGAGTATGCTATGAGATTTCATTAGAGAATTCTTATCAGGCCCTTTCATTTCTGCCAATATTGTACCCTCTGTGATAATGCTGAGATTTTATTAAATTTCTTTTAGAGTGGTCAAAAACTAGATTTCTAGGCTGAGGATGTTGATCATTAGATAAAGAGCTTGCCCCGCAAGCCTGAGATCTTCACCTTGAATCCCCAGAACCTACCTAAATCCAGGCCTGGCACTGTGCATCTGTAATTCCAGCATGTCTATACCGAGATGAGAAAGGGGCACAGCAGAATTATCAGAAGTTCATAGGCAACCCTGGTGTGCACACTTGGGAACAAGAGGTTCTGTCTCAAACAAAGCCGAGCTTGAGGTCTGACATCTGAGGTTGTCCTCTAGCCTACACAAGCACTCAAAGGCGTGTGCACACCCACACTCACACCCATGCACACATACATGCACACATACATGCGCACAGAGGGGGAAGAGGTGAAGAGAGAGAGAATAAAGTACTAGGCTTCTAGTGAATATATTTTCAGTCACTTTCAAGTTACTTAAAATTGGGGAAGCTGCTGAACGCTTTGTTCAACATTCGTATACGCTCAGAAAATTTTGTCTTCCACCTCAAGGATACCGCATGCTATTCATTTCCAAGTAACTTTTTTCACCTTGCTGAAGAGAAATAACTTTATTATACATAATAGAAACCAGTCCCCAGGGACTACGAGCAACATTTATGATATTGGCCGTATCTCTAAGAATTATGCATGCCATGCCGTAGAAAGAATAAGCCTGCAGCATGCATAGCAACAGATAGCATATTGTGGAAGTGTGGTAATGGAGTCTCCTTGAAAGTGGGTGAGACGTACATCTTAGAGAGAAGGGAAAGAGTATCTTCTGAACTGCAAGAGCATCAGTTCCATAGAAGCAAATGTTATCTTTGTGCTCTCCTCACTGATAAGTCTCCCCGGTGCTGCAGTAGCTATTTCCTCAAGAACTGCCAGACTAGTGAGTCAGAGATTTACAAGCCTCAATATTTGTGTTTCACCTCAGAGGTAATTGGTGTCCGAAGGAAATCTTCGTTTTATTTACTTGAGTTTCTCACTTTTGTTTCAAAGATAGAAAAAGAATTACTGAAAGAATGTGTGTTGCAAAATACCAACTGTTTAGTTTTTATAGTGCTTAGCACAAACTTTCAAATAATTATCGTTTTTATAATGTGCAATAAATGTCTCTGGAGTTTTGTGCTATGAAGTGAAATTGTATTTATACATAGTTCTGCTTAAAAGCAATATGTGATCCCTTTTGTATACATCATTCTGTCCACAGTCAGTCTCATTCACTGTGCAGTTCAAAGTAGTAGCATGAAACCCAATTTAAACAATCACACACAAATACCATTTCAATGTAACTGTAATATTTTTACCAGTACTTAAAATTCAATTGTGGCATATACTCACCTTAAAATTAACACGTGTTACACTGAGAATAAGAAAAATAGTAACAACAAGAGTAAGAAAATGGTGGTTTTCTTTTTCCCCTTTTCTTCTTCATTTTCTCATACATCTGATCAGTGAGGAACAATTCCCTTCAGGACCATGTGAAACTAATTCTCATTTTAAAAACAAACAAACCAAACCAAACCAAAACAAAAACAAAACACGCTTTGTCTGGTTTAGTTTGTGAGGTTGCTACATCACACGCACACACCACACGCCTCTTTTTTCCCTTGACTTCTCTAGATGTTGTCATTGCTTTCCAAACTATATTCCTAAAAAAACAAGACCCTCAGGAACCTGCACAAAAGAAATTCATTCCCCTCATCAGAGTTCTCCAGCCAACTTCCATGTCCCTACACTGTTTATCCTACTACTAGCCACAGCTTCATTCTTTTTCACTGCCCCCACCTCCAATTGCACAAAATTATCCCTTGCTTCTAAATTTAGTTCCAGATTTTCCTGCTTCCATGCCTTCACTTGGTGGGTTCCCTCTCAGAAATCCCATGTGCTCTTATTACCCAAAGGACCTTCATTTCAGCTCTACTCTGAGTCTACCTTTAATCTGTTTGGTCACATTAGTTTTTTCTTTGAACTTCCCAGGCTTGCGTTCAATTACTTGTGAACCCTGATTGTGATTTGCACATTTTCCACTCAAGTGTGGAAGAGACTTCTCCTACTCGTTTTACCTCCTGTGTTAATTCTCTAGATATGAATTTGAGTTTGCTATCTCAGTGAGTTATTGGGTGAGGCTTGTCTTAGAAGAATGATAAAAAGTCCCACTCCTACCCAAGAAGCTGTTTGCAATTGTTAACTGCTAGAAAAGGAAATCAGTTTTTGCCAATGTAATGTCAACCACATGGTAGTGTCAATCACATTTGGTGGCAGGCCCCATGCCACAGCTTGTTGGCCAACACAAGGAAACTGTTGGAGGTGTTTGCGTGCGCGTGTGGCACGTGTGTGTTTGTGTGTGTGTGCACACGTGCATTTTATTTGGTTTGAGGGGTTGTTTTGTCTTTGTTTTTATTTTCTCTTTAGAGAGAGAGAGAAAGAGCATAAAGTTGAGTAAGTAGATGGGAAGGATCTGAGAGGAGTTGGAGAAAAGGAAAGAAGATTCTCAAAATATGTTATATAAAATCATTTAAAGAAAAAGAAATATTAAATATTTCCAGTATGTTGACCAATGAATATTAATAGTAGATATTTAAGAGATACATGCTCAATAGATATGTAAAATGACCTATAACTTTGATATTAGATAAATGTTAAGTAAACCTCTAGTTTGAACATCTGGTGTTCAAAATTTTATTAAATTTTTATTTTTTATATTAATTACAGTTTATTCACTTTGTATCCCAGCTGTAGCCCTCTCTCTTCTCCCCTCCCAATGACACCCTCCCTCCTTCATCTCCTCCCATGCCCCTCCCCAAGTCCACTGATGTGGGGGTCCTCCTCCCCTTCCATCAGACCCTAGCTTATCAAGTCTCAGCAGGACTGGCTGCAATGTCCTCCTCTGTGGCCTGGCAAGGCAGCTCCCCGCTAATGTTCACAATATTTAATGTCCTTTGGAACTTTTCCCTAGAAACTTTAGCAATCCTCATGAGTAAATGCCCTTTGTCTTGCATTCCAGAAAAAAACACAGCTGTTTTGTAACATAGCACAATGAAAGAGGAGTAACACTGATATTGTTTCACCTTCTGCAAATTAACTTTAATGCCACTGATAAAATATGTAAACATTAATGATAGCCTAGTTATACATTTAACAAAAAGGACTCAACAGGGCATTTTGATAAGAGCAAAGCCAAATTTTATAATATTTGCTGCCTTCATACATAACAAGCACTAAATTTAATATGAGAAAAGTGAATGGCATCAAAATGATTACCTAACATTCATTTGGAGAACTATGTGAACAGCAAAAGTTATCAACTAAAGTACCAAAAGGAAGAAATTTATTTCCATGCCTTTCTTATGAAAAGACAGATATTCTATAATGTGATAGCTTTGAGCTCTGTGGAAACACTGGAATTGCTTGGTGTGGCTTGCAGGTAGAATAGCTAGGAAAGAACCTGAGGAAGGCCCAACCAACAATCAGTGTCTGATTTTCTCAACCCTTTGTTCTTCAGTAGGATACTTAAACCCCTGACATCTAAAACCCAAAGATGCATAAGTCTGTTTGTTGCATGAAATTGAGACATCCTGGCCATGGTTTCACTTACAGATTCTGTCCATCAATACTCTTTTCCTTTTTCCTTTTGGACTCTTCCTATGCTTCCGTGTTCCAGGAATTGACAAAGCAGTGAACCAAAGAAGTCTTCCTTTACTACAAAATGTATCAGATGGTGATAAGCAACATAAAGAAATATGAAGTAAAGACAGAAGTGATGGGGAAATATTTAGTGATTGTGAAAATCTGTGCTGATAAGATGGTGAAGCTAGTTGTCTAAAAGAAAGGAGTGAGTAACCCACAGAAACAACTGGATACAGAAATGAATTATTGGAGTATCCCTCTACCAGACGGGCCAGCAACCCGTACAAGTATAAACCCAGCCTTAACCAGATGATACCCAGATGACTTGTATTCATATTAATGTTTGAGAAGTGGGTCTATGGTGTTCTTGGGTCCATGCAACCATTGTCATTTGGTACTGCTGTGTTCAGCTCCTCTATCTGAAGCCCTGGGAGGTCGCGTGAAGCTGTATCACCAGGTTTCATTACTGCTGTGTGTCACCCAATGATTGATCCTAACCTATTAGTTTTGCTAGGGATGGGTACAACTGCAGGGGATTTCAGAAGCTCATGTGCCATTCTACTTTTCATCTCTTCCCTCTAAATACAGATTATCAAGAACATTCTTTTTTTTTTTTTTTTTTTTTTTTTTTGCTAGAACTTCGTAGGTACTGAGACACTGAGCATGGTCCAGTGTCGTTGCCTGTAGTGTGGCCCCTGCTGAGGGTAAGGAACAAGACAGGAAGGTGAGATGAAGTGAGAATGAGTCCCTCCCTGGCAGATGCTCTACAGACCAAGTCAAAGTCAGAGTCCTTAAGGCATCACTATAAAACTTCTTTGAGTGATTTATTACTTTTTAAAAACAGAAACTCATTTAAATAATTTTGTTCATACCCTCTAAGTTAGAAGGCTAATTTCAAAGGAACAGTATATACTTGTTTTATCAGAGGGTGAAACTCTGACAGAGGCTTAAAATTAATATATAGCTGGAAAAAACCGGGTTCTGTGTCTGAAGAGTCTCAAAGATGTGAGCACATGTGACCTAGAAAAAAGCTTATTTACAATGAGGAGGTCATCCTCTCTTTAAATCAATGTGTCTCCAGGTTCGTGCATATGAATGAATGAGCAGCTGTGATACGTAAAATGTTTTCCCAAGACAAATAACTACATATAAATTCCCAGGCAGGACTGGCAATCCAGCTGTAGAGTTGGTCAGAAATTACA
The DNA here is from genome assembly GCF_907164565.1 of Psammomys obesus. Classification (NCBI taxonomy): domain Eukaryota; kingdom Metazoa; phylum Chordata; class Mammalia; order Rodentia; family Muridae; genus Psammomys; species Psammomys obesus. The sequence continues at coordinate 27,530,664 of NW_026596046.1, forward strand.
CCAAATCATAGAGAGCACTTAAGATGAGCCTGGACTGGGAAGAGAACACTTGTTTTCTGGCACAGACCTCATGCTGGTTCATCTTCATGAGCCTGTTTTCTCACATTTTTAAATGGATTGGGTAGGTGAGATGTTTTCAGAAGACTCTCATATATATTAAATTCAGACTAAAATCAAAAAAGAATCTCTTGTTCTCAAATGATAAAGTTTTCTCACTAACATTTTATCTTCTCTTCATATCTTCTACGTTACATTAACTTTGGCTTTGTTGATGAACGGAATATTATAATAGTAATGAACAATTAAGAATGAAATTTCACATGACACTAGAATTTGTATGGCTTAGCAGTGTGTTTTTCCATAACCATATCTCTTTCTGCCTCTGTCTATTCCCACTTCCCCAATACATATACACACAATAATAGGTAATACCCAACGCCAGCAACTAAAAACTCTCCCAGCTGACTCATTCACTCAATGGATCTTTTTCTTGAGGTCTTAGTTGCTTTTGCTTCATCCTTAACCTCAGCTAACATATAGCATAACACGACATGACTATGCAGAGTGTGTAGACTCATGGGAGGATCTCTCCAGATACCTTGATGATTGTTGATGCTGAGTCTGTCTTCTTATGCCAAAAGAGCCACTTTGGACCTGGAGCAATTCAGCCAGAATAGAAGCAGGCATCACTTCCTGACTCGGAAGTCTCCACTGACCTCACTGTCTGTTTTGGAATGTTAAATACAAAACACATCAAAGTGACTAAATTTTTTTATTGTTTTTGTTAATTTGGGGAAGGGTCCTTGGCATCTACTAACATAAATTACTCAATGCTAGAGGCATCCGCTAGCAGACATTAATCAATACTAGTAGGAGCCAAATAATCCATCTGCTGAAATACTCTGACAACCAAGGTCCTTAGATCTACACCTACCATTTGTGCTACTTAAATCACAGGCAAGGAAATAAGGATTTTTAAAGCTTTCCTTACTATACTACTATTACAAAAAGAAAACAATCTTTACTAGCCAACCCTCCCATTTTACACAGAAGTTCATGTTTCAGGAGACAATGTATGTCTATGTCCCTTCCCTAGTCCACGGATAGAGGAAATCCTCCTCCCCTACTACCTAACCCTAACCAAATGATTGCATCTACTCTAGGACACATTTTCATATTGGACAATTGCCCACCCTTTGTATAAGACCAACCTATATCTGTGTTTTAAAACGTGCTTTATTTATAAATAAAGGTATATATAAACACACACACACACACACACAAAACTCAGTCCATTTTCTCAGTGCTTAATAGAGTTGACCAAAATGTCTGATTGAAAAGCTTCTTACTTAGCTGATTTGCAAACTTAGCAGCAAGTAATGAAACATGTAATTCTCCAGTGCACCACTCTGTGCCGCCGCTTTCTTGACCATGCCCAAGACAAATCACTTTTCTGAATGTTGCTGCACCTGTGGTTAGAGATTCTGTGGGGGGAGAGGGTGCTGGAGGGGCTCATGTGGAGGTTAAGGTTCAGTAGGAAGTAGCCTTGCTAGTATGGAACTCATTATGGCAAGATTATCTTTAAGACTCTTGAGCTGACATTCTATGAAATATAATTTATAACCTCTTCCAGTTAAGTATATTATCAAAGAAAAATAAAAATTATAGTAAGCAGGTTATCCAAAAGTGTCCTCTTTTTATTTCTTACCTTTTAAAGACATAGAAATTCTGTTTCCATGTACTCACAGAAAGGGAAGGATTCCCATGTATAGGCTGCTTTGTGTTTAATGGGATTTGAACATTTTATGTCTTAAGTTTAATTCAAATAGCAGTGCTTATTTCTTTTAGGGAGTTATAAATTAAACATATTGTGAAAGACTCTTAGTTTATAGATCCATTGTATCTAAAAGCTTAACATTTTCATAAATTGATAACTCCTACAATTCCTGAGCTTTAAAATACATTTATTGAGGCTGAAAGGAAATTATATGAGAAAAATCTATTTCAGGAAATTAAGTTTACGGAATTCTGAAATAACGTAGGTATTTTGAATTCTCAGAATTACAAATAGTAGCAGTTTTAGTATAGAAAAGCCAACCCTAGGGGAGATAAAGTGTTCATCTTTAATATGCTTCATAGAATCCTAATCCAAATAGGATTCCTGGTAGTCTTGTTAATTCTGCTGGCTAAGTCCACAAAAAGCACAAGTAGCCAAACTACTTTAGTTCAAAATGAGTTTCTTAAACCTCTCTCTGTTTGCTCAGATATATCATTTCTCCACCATTTCTTCACTGCTAGGAGTAATTTTTCTATTAATAAAGAGTTGCTCACACACTAGGAACAGTAAGTGGTAGCACAGCAATACTCATTCAATCTTCATTCAGCTGATATTCATTTAATACTTCCAGTAAGTTGTAGACAGCCCTAGATATCAGAAGTAGAATAGAGTTAGAACAGACATGGCCACTTACCTTACTGGGCCTACAGCCAATCAAATAAAATCCAAATGATGAGTTATAGAAACTGTTGTGCATGCTGTAGAAACAGAAGAAAACTTGGGTGTTGATCCAAGTCTATACAAAACCAGACCACACAAAATCCCATGACGACCTACATTGGAAGATCAAGAAAGCACCTCTAATATGTTCTCTAAGCTGAAGGGTAAGTAGGAATTAACTTGTCAAAGCTCAGCAGAATAAATGATGAGGAAGAACATTCTAGAAGGAAAAAGTCCATGGGGGGAAAAAAAGGACTACAGCACTGAGGGACTTAAAGCAAACTAGAGAAAGCTAGAGAAACACCATGTGTAAGCCTGAAATCAACGATAGGCTATTGAGACGTTTAAACCCCAGAGAGAATGATTCATCGAACACTCTATGGGCCAGGGTAGAACCCCCAATCTGGGGACTGTTAACTCTCCAAGATTTACAGTGAATGCCGGACACCACAGAGATCACCAAAGAACTAAGCAATGGTAAAGGATTACATCAATAACAATATGCAGTAAAAAGTATATGAATTCTCTTTCTCATCTCTCTCCATCCACCCCAAATACCTTAATTCTTCGGTCAACAAAATGGCTTAGTAGGTAAAGATGCTTGCTACCAACTCTTAAACATGAGTTTGATCCCTGGAAGCCACACGCTAGAAGGAGAAACCGGACCTCTACAAGCTGCTCTCTGACATCTATCATTATGTTATGATACATACACACCCATAGGCATACAAGGACACACAGATACACACACATGCCAAAGAAATGCGGTAATAAAATTTTTTCATTCCTTATTGCGCTGGGATAATGTTTTTGGACGATGATTGGCCATGCGTCATTAAAAATGAAAAAAAGAGAAAACTCACTATTCCAGGTGAGAAATAATGTTGGTTAGAACAAAAGTATACAAAAGTAAAAAAAAAATTAGGAAGATTCAAAAGAAGAATGGGTCATAAAACCATTATATTCACAGATTGGTTTAATAATGATACATAAATTCAGTTGGCCGCAAGGTGCACTCCTTTAATGCCAGCACTTGGATGGCAGGAGGAGGATAAGGAGTTTAAGGCTCACCTGAGCTGCACAAAATTGTGTCTCATATAAAATTTAAAAATTAAATGAAAATTCGTGGGGTCTTGGGGTCTTGAGTTTGAAATTTCGTTCTGGGAAAAGTTATGGCAACAAACTGGAATAAAGACAGACCTAGAGGGCTCATGGATTACTATCTGAGAAGCCTACAATTGGTGACAGCCTCTCTGTAAGCAGGAGTAGATTTACCTTCCAAAGTCACTGGCCGAACTGGAGAAAATGGCCATAGAATGTTTGGAATGGGGCAGGCTAGCCCTAAGAGTGTGATTGCCACCCCCTGTGGCTGTGTTCTTACACAGTGCGATGCGTACTGCGCTGATCTCAACCTAGTTATGTTTGACTCTTCATCGTTGGTCTTTGGATCATTAACCTAGAAGTGCAATAATAAGAGCTCCTGTCTAGCATGTGCAAAGTTCAGGGCCTGATCCCCAGCACCACAAGGAAAACAGTGATCTTCAGTATTAAAAAACAGTTGCTTAGAGCCTCAGCAGTCCAGAGCACTGGCTGTTCTTGCAGAGGACCTGAATTCTCTTCCCACCACCCACATGGTGCCTCATAACTGTAACTCCAGTTCTAGGGGCTCTAAAACTCTCTTCTGGCCTCTGAGGGTACCATACATAAACAAAGTGCATATTCATATATACATGCAAAACACTCATATACATAAAATAAAAATAAATTCTAAAAGTAATTGTTCTATTAGAACTGATTAGATGCCTCTGTGAATGAATCCAATGTTGTTACAGACTGAGTTAACTTAAAACAAAGCACCCTTAGTTTTGCTGTGGTTTCTGAAAGAAAAAAAAATAGATAAACAAATTACTTTATACAAATAAACCTAAAAATTGGCCTTAAATTTTTATATATGGAATACACTAAATAAAACATAAAATATTAACTAGCACAAGAGTAAGATTTTTCCAAAATTAGACTAATAGTATAAATATTCAATTTGTTTTTTAAAATAACCATAATTCTCCCCAGTGTACTAGACATTACCAAGGGTGCAAGTATCCCAAAAGAAACTTCCATTTAATTGTTCTTCATTAATTGCTATGGCTTTCTAGAAAAAAAAA
>NW_026596046.1:27535332-27583960 GCF_907164565.1 Psammomys obesus
GTGTGTGTGTGTGTGTGTGTGTGTGTGTGTGTGTGTGTGTGTGGGTGTGGGTGTGTGTGCATGCGTGCTTGGGCCTCTGATGTGCCTGTATGAGATAGGCAGAGTTTTCATTCCTCTATATTAAAGAAGCATTCTGTGTATTGTTTTTCATTTAGTGACGCATCTTAGAGATCTTCTATAGCACCATGTAGAAAGCCTCTCCTGTCTTACAAGTGCACAGTGGTCCAGTGTGAATTGTGTGGTGACTTTTTTTTTTTCTTCTTTCTAGGAGAGCTGCTAGGGGTCAAACCCAGGGCCTCACATATGCTAGGCAAAGCCCTCTACCTTGGGCACCATCTCTAACCCTGGGCCATAGTTTTCTTGTCACAAGTCCGAGAGTGAAAGCAGCTGTGAGGTTAAATATCTTCTTTGGGTCTTTCTTGTTTGTTTTGGATTTTGTTTTGTTTTGTTGTTTTTCAAGACAGGGTTTCTCCCAGTAGCCACCGCTGTCCCGGAAACTGCTCTGTAGACTAGGCTGGTCTCAAACTCAGAGATCTGCCCTCTTCCACCTCCTGAGTGTGTGGAAGGTGTGCACCGCCGCCACCTGGTTTATAAATAAGAGAAAGTAAATTATTTTATGTCCTTTAGCTCCAATTCAGAGAGCTACAGAAACCTGAAGATCATTTGTCCAGGACACAGAGGCTGATATGTACACATGTGCATACATGTACACCCCCCCCCACTCACAGACACACAAGCATGCGTACACTGACTGTGTGCATACACTCAGGAGACCTGCTGCTCGAGGTTAGACTTTCTCCGTTAATACCTCCTCTCAGTCTGGTAGGGCCTTCTCGGATCATAACTGAGTGATGTGCCTTGTTTTCTCATTTGGATACTCTTCTGTTTCTGGGATGTATTTGGGCTTATGTCTTTGTCTGTGTCTGCCTTTATTGTGATCCTTTAGTTGTCTGCTTTAGACAGACACTCAGGATTAGTGACTTGTGATGAGTTTTGGAAAGCTGTAGCTTGGCCACAGTCCCCAGAGTCTCTGACACTCGAGTCTATTCAAAGTTATTTATCTGGCTCCTACTGCAGCTCCGCTTGAAACCCATGTATCCCCAGTCAAAAGAACTGATTATCTTGAACACAGGAGCAGCAGCTGATGTTTGGGGGTCTCATTCAGCCACTCTGTCTCAGGTCACTTGATTCCCCTGGCTGAGTCTGAACTCTAGGCTGCAGATCCTGGCTTCACAGCCACATTTCTGGGGTGCAACATAGGGTATGTTAGGGGAGGTTTAGTTTGGAAAAAACTCATAAAGGTGTAGAAAGAACTCAGGAACATATTTTAATCGCATGAAATTCCTTCAAAACCATGTGAATGATTTGATTGTGATGATTATTTGTATTCTACAGACATGGAGACCATGGCCGATACTTTGTTTTGCGAGGGCTTGTAGCCATCAAGTGATGGCTGAGATGAAATCACATCCTTCCAGGCTAGTGTTCTGTGTATTATCAAATAACACACAGCAGAGAACCATGCACCTAGTGCCACAGGAAAGCACATATTTAGTAAAACCTTGTACATATGGTCCAAGTTCACTCAGAGAATAATTTTACTACAGGGAACGGCTTATGATTGACACAAGATTCTGCGAAGTTCAGCACATTACAATTATATTAAAATGAAACACCCACTCTCTTTTCTGCAAATTCATTATCCATACATTTTATTTCAGTCTCATACATGTCTGAAATGATTTCTAGCCAATTTTGGAAGGAACATTTCTCTTTGAGCAAAACTAATTATACTTGTAATAGTTTCTATGCTTGTTGTGTGCCCGGCACGAAGGCATTTACTGCCTTTCCATCTAATGGTCCCTATTACTGGCATTCTTTGCAGTCAGGACCCATGCTTAAATAAGGTGGAGTGATTGTCCAGGACAGAAACAAGGAATGAATTACAGAGTCTGAGTGGCAACCAAGTCAGCCTGCAACAAAAACCTCCTGGAGAAATGTCTGTCTCACCACAACCCCATCCTTTCAATGGTGGTCAGTATAGTGGCTGTCTTAGCTGCCCTTTAAGAAGGCTCACAATCCCAGGGCTGAGCTTATCTCAAATCGTGTATGACTGATGCTTACTAACTAAAGACCTCTCAAGTATATGTTTATAATACTTTCCATCTGAGACAGCAGTACCCATGGCTTCTTTGTTCATGAAATGCATTGCAATTCAGTTCGTGTTCTTTTAATTTTACATTTTCACCTGCATTGTTCACTTAGCCCTCTCAATCTTATTTGAAGAATTTTCCATACAGTATCTTACCTCCCACGTCAGCAACTTTGTCCAGCCGATTTGTAGTAGGATCCTCTTTTCCTATTTACAAGATGTGCTGTTCTCTCTAAGCAACGCTTTTGCCAAGTGTGGTCTTTTCACATTTGATGTTGAAAATCTAAACAGCTAGCTGTATTTTAAGGAATGAAAACCATTTTTTTTTTCAAGGAAAGCAGCAAACACTGGGCTTACCTTTGCTTTAAAAAGCCAAACTGGCCAACCAAATGCATAGTAAAGAAAGCTGGATGCCATCAGCTTACCAAGACTTTGAGACTATGAGTATGCCATTTAAAACCTTACAAGCAAAAGAAAAAAATAAGAAAGAAGAAAAAAAATAAAACCCTACAAACCAGTGCTATAAAACCTTACCAGTGTTTTTGGAGAATCCTTCATGATTTTTTATATTAAAACAAGTTTTCTTAAGTGTATTCTTTAGCGAATTAAATTTGAAGTGTTTTGTTTTATTTTGACTCAACTTCATTTCCTCTAACGTTTAATTTTCTTCACCTTAGCTGAACCTTTGCTGAGCCCCAGGTGCATGCTAGGCACTGTTTAAAGAAGTTTGGATTGTTAGGCAGAAAGACCAGGATTCAGACTTCTCTACCTTCTGTCACAATCCCCATTGGCTGATTGTCTTGAGGGCACCGGACATCTTTAGTTCTTATGGGAATGCCTAGTCTAAAGCTTTACACACAGAAAAGTCCTTCTTTAAAGTAAATGACCTCCTCTTTCATGTACTGTTTTGAAAGGGACTCTTAGTAGGTGTAAACTGAGGAAGAGACAGCCATATTTTAGTTTGCTGTGGCAAAAGAAGCAAAGATGGATTTACTTTTTAAACTTGGTTAAAGTTCACCTTTTCTTTTTTTAGATTCCCGTGGTGCTTTGCAGCTCTCTGTCTAGTAGTAACTCCACTTTTCTTCTATTTGTGACCAAGACACCTTTTATGTCTGGAACCGTGTACTATACCTCCACTGCTTCTCCCCGACAGACAGCCACAATATTGCATCTAAGAGTTCCTTCTCAGTGTTGGTCAACTTGGCTTGGTCACTGGTGACCTCATTTTCTTTCTGGGTACAGTGTCTCAGTTATAACCAGTTCATCATAGCTGTGTCATGTCAAAATATACATGATCAGAAGGTACTTATATGCTAATTTCTGGCCTTGGCTGGAGCTTTGCACTATCATTTTTAGAATAGATATATAACAATATATTCAATAGTATGAATCAAGGAAGTAGCGCATTCACTGACCAACTGCCCTGCCTGTTGAACAAGAAGTAGTAAGCAAATGTATGTATGTAGTACCTTCTCCAGTAGCACATGTTTCTTCTTCACCTGAGAAGTTGGGAAGCAAGATCTGGGAAAAGAAGGGCTTCTCTAAGGTCATGAAAGGATATTGTACAAAAGCAGGGAGCAGAACCCAGTTCTCATCACCTCCACCCCAGTTTTTCCCTATTGGAACATCTGTCTCCTCCTCATTATGTCCACACTGGTGCTGCTTAAGACCAGGTCCCATCCCTCCCACCTGGCCTGCTGTATCTACCCCCTCACTGTTCTCTCTTAACACCTCCAGTCCATCCTCCACATGGTTACCAGGGTGATTTTTATAGTGCTAACCAGAACATGCTTATGCTGTTGAGCATCTTTCAGAGCTTTCCTGGATGCTGCACGGAGTTCCGTGACCTATGCTGTGCCAGGTCATCTGCCCCCTTCCTGCCAAGACTTGCCTCAGAGTCAGTCTTCCATTGAGTAAAAGCATCTTTCAGGAGCACAGACTTCAGGTTGCTTTGTGTCATCATGGATTGTTTCCATTCATCTTGTTTGCCCATACCTCAACACTTTTCTGGAGGATTAACAACCCCTGGATCCGTAGGGGCAGATAACAAAGGGGTTTCCTTTACTGAACAGCCAACAGCCTTCTTTCTCTCCCTTTAAATACTTTCTTTCCTAAGGGCTGTTCACAGAACATCTCATGCACATTCTCTAGGCTTAAAGCTGTAATGGTTTGCCCACTTTGTTTGTGAATACACCACTCTAGAAGGCCATAAACTTCTTCTGGGCAGGAGCTTTATTTGCTTTCCCAGAGCCTGACTCCAAATCAGGCCTATAGAAGCACTTCATCACATTGCTGCTGATCCCAGTATACGCACTTTCATAGCCCTTCACAGAGAATTGACTCAACTTACAGTTTGCTTTAACTTAAGCTTTGCATGGATGATAGACTCAACAGAAAGAGAAATTCAGCACTTGAAAATGTCTTTGATTTATAGGTGGGAAACATATACCTCAGGTCCACCGACTGCCAGGTAACCTTGGAGAATATTGCTGAGGCACAGCAGAGAGGGCCGCAGAATAGTCCCTTGAACTTCCAATTGCTTGCTCACGAGGCCTGCTTTACTAGAAGAAGTGAGTGTGGTTAAGTGAACCCTGGTGACATTCCGACCCTTTATCACACTGTGGATGTACAGCTGCTCTCCCAGTTCACCTGGTAAACTCATTCCCACCTGATTTCTCAGTTGGTGAAGGGTTCATTGTTCATATACTACAAAGCCAGTCTCCTGGGCTACTGAACTCATCACTGGGACCACGATGTGGAAGAGGAAGAAGGACCTGCCTGGCAAATAGAAAGAAGCAAGAGATTGAGATGCTTTTCTTTTTCTTCATTTATGATGGTGTGCTGAGGAAGCAAGACATTCAACACTTTCTTTCTGGAAGTCCATATCTATGAGTCTGAGTCAATGAAAAGATTATGAATCGTGTCTGGGCAGTCTGGTCTCGAATCCCAGGACATTGGTTTTTCTTCTCTAAGCCATTTATGTGTGTGTATGTGCATGCATGCCTGTTTGTGTGTGTGTATGTGTTTACTATGGCTCATATGTGGAGGTCAGAACAACTTGTGGGTATCAGTTCTCTTTTTACCCTGTGGGTCCTGGGAATTGAACTCAGGTCATTAAGCTTGCTGGTAAGCATCTTTATCCATTAAGTCACCTTGCTGGCCCTTTGTTGTTGTTGTTGGTGGTGGTGGTGGTGGTGGTGGTATGGGGGGGAGGGTGGGAGTGGGCTTGCATGCACATTCTATTCTTTTGGCTACTCAATATGCCTGAGTATAAACAGCTTTGTAGGACATCCACTTATTCAATGGCAGGCTTTGACTTTGGGCACACAGGGAATCTGCCTGATTCTCCAGAAGCTCCATTGCCTGTGATAATGTGTTACTCTGGAGTCATAAATGCCTATGGCTTCTGGAGTAGAAAGTCCTTTGGCATCACTCAGGTCCAGGTGCAGGCCCAGCTCTCATTATTTGCCACTTATGCAACCTCAGGCATACCACTCCATTCAGCCTCACGTGCCTCCCGTCCCGTAGCTCCTAAGTGGAACTCATTATAACACTTAGGTGACAGGCTTGCCAAAAATTAAGCTTTGTAAAAGAACTTCGCAGAAGGTACTCAGGAGTCACTAGTGCTTGTTTGGTTTAAAAGTTCTTAATGCATCCCCACTTTCCTTTACCTTTGCTTTCCAGGCTTCCTCACAGTTGGTTCAATTTGACACGCTTAAATAAGGGAATGGACTCATAAAACTAATAAACCCACCCAGATGATTGAATCCCTCTCTGTTCTGTTACCTTTTGGTTTTGGCTGCATGCCCTCTGTCCAACCTCTCTTGAGAATGACTCAGACCTTTTCCTTTTGACAGTATATCCCGAGAATGAGAGACAATAGCAAACATTTTGGCTTTATTCATTGGAAAAGACAATAGCTTTTTTTTTTTTTTTTTTTTTTTTTTTTTTGCCTTCCTTATTTAGAGAATGATGGGTAATAGTTTAGAAAGCATTCAGCAAGGACCATGTGTGGATTGTATACCTGACTGGCTAGAGTCTTGAATTTGTGTTGTTTTCCCTTTTAGCACAGGGGGGAGGGGGGAGAGGTCAGGGTGCAGGAGAGAAGCCTGGCGCACCAGACTCAGGCTGGCAGTTGCTACCACACCCTACTGTTGCTGCAGGTCACCGACTGATGGCATGGTGCCTACTGTTTATTTGCTCTCCCTTAAGGGGGCCAGAGGGCCTCAGTTCCCCAGGTTAACACAGGTAATTGGAAAGTGGATACTCTCTCAGAAATGTCCAGGGATGACCCATCTCTAGAAAAAGCATAATTAAATTAGTCACACCTTTATGAAATGTTCTTGGGACCCCCAACTCAGCAAGGGCAGCTAATTCAGTTTGTCCTCAGACTGGAAAGGTTAAAACTGATCATAATGTATTAGTTGCAGCATTCCTAATAGAATAATGATTTGAACAAAATAGAAACTTCCTTTCTCACAGTTTAAAACCTGAAATTCGTCCTTTGGCCAAGCAGACAATTCTTTGCCTAATAGTTTAAGAACTTCATATTTTTTTTCCCCTACCCTATGGCTCCTCCATCTTCAGCATTTGACTTTTAAGGGAAAGGGATTGATTTGCATGTATCAGGTGGGAGGAAAAGAGAACCTGAAGGGTTGGGAAGGGAATGTTTTTGTGGGACAGATCTGTTCTATTCTGTGGGCCAGAGCTCAGACACACGGCCACACCTAACTTCCAGGGCGGGTCTAGTTTTAACCTCTGAAAGAAAAGTATGTCCATTTGGCAAAGTAGCTAGTCTGTGATTCAAGAGCACTGTGACAGAAACCTACAAACCTCTTTTTCTGTGCAAGACATTGCAGTCAGTGCTCTAGCTACCTTTGTCGTGACTTCATACGGCATATAATTCATTTCTTTAAAGCATGTAATTCAGTGATTTTTAAAAATATACTCAGAGTTATGTAACCATCACCATAATCAATTTTAGAGCATTTTCATCATCTCCCAAGTAAGCTTCAAATCCCTTAATAATTCTTCATTGGCTTCCAGTCTTTATCCCAAACCTCCCAAAATTACCAGTCTAGTTTCTGTCTGTCTAGACTTCATTTGCTAAACATTTTATATAAATAGAGTGCCTGTGTTCTTTAATATAATTCTGCAATAGGCAGGCATGCTGTTGCTCCCATTTCTCAGATGAATTTGCAAAAGATTACATTGCTTTCAATGATTTACTAATTTGTTTAATCTTGCCCATTGTTGAGAATGCAACTTTGCTTGTTTGTTTGTTTCTTTCTTTCTTTGTGGGTGTCATGGCAACAAACCTTACCAAAGTGAAAGACACTTAGGAGTCAGAGAGCTCAAAGTTTAATGCCTGAACCCTCTACTCTCCAAGTACATACTGCTTAATCCTTCAGGCGCCTCGAAGTCATCTTCTCTAAAATGGAAATAATAAACTGCATTTGCTGGAAGCATTCACTAAGCTTAATATATGTGAAACCTGATCTTACAGTCTTATGTAATTGATGACCTGCCAGCGTTAGCTGTGCTTGCGTAGAAGTGAAGCTTGCACCGTAACTGGGCTATAAATTACGTCCTGTGTATGGACAGGAAAATGCCTTGTAATTTGTGGTCTACAGTAAGCTGATGACAATCCAGGAGTGCTTGCGAGACCCGAGGATGCTCTGATACAATGGAATTTCTTGAAAGGAAGCCATTCTCTCGGATAGATAGGCACAAGAAGAGCCTCACCTATCAGCTTCTCATCTTAGTTGGGCAGAGCAGCTTGTTAGAGGGCCTGGCAAGAACCAGCTGAGCCAGTGCTGGTTTGAAGCTCCTTGGGAAAGAAGATAAGCTGGTTGAGTTTCTGTAGGCAAAGGGCCAATAATGAGGCTTCTAGCATAGCGTCACGTCTTTCTCATTACTTTCTGCTCAGACAGAGGTGTCGGAGCTGTCTACCCAGGAACCAAAGGTATACTAGAGAGACCTGAGGAGGTAGGATGAAAGGTGTACAGATAAGTGAAACGTGCTGCTGCTTCATTGAACCGTTTCCTGTTTTACCTTGGCCCGAGCCATGCGTACATTAAAATCAAAGTGTGAGAGGGGAGAGGAGAGAAGACACAGCAAGGAAGTTGTATTGGGTGTGACACCCTAAGTTTTGTAGACAGAAGTGGCCATCAGAGAAAAGGGCAGGTCAAGGGCATTTGTTAGTGTTAAAAGTGTTTCCTACAAACCAGTGTCTCAGCTATTTCCTAAGTCTAGGAACAAGAGACTTACCCCCTTTGGTGCTCCATTAAAAAAAAAAAAAAAAAAGGTGTTGTTATGAGTACAACTTGTAACAAGTCAATCTACAACCTGCGTGATCCCAAGAAACTCCATTGACATATACCAGTCAACAAACTTATATTTTAAAGTTTAAAGGACCAGAGCTAAATGGTTTTTTTAACTAAACTTTTTAAGTTTTACATAGCATATACTTATTATTGAAATAATGAACTTCGTCAATTGTAGTATGAGAAGCCAAAGGTAATGCATAAATGAAAAGGCATATGTATGTTACTAGTAAGCTATGAGAACTAACATTTGAATGTCATGTCATTTTCATGTGCTATAACACATTGTTGTAACTTTAATTTTTTCCAGCCATTTATAAATTGTGAACATTTATGGAGCCTTGTAGATGGTATCATGGCAGACCATGCCACAGATTTAATCTATAGACTATGGTTTGCAGTACATAAATAAAAAATGTCCTCTACAGACATGCAGTACATTATCCTGCTTATTGTAAAGACCAAAGAGAGTGCATGAAAATGAGCAATATAATGTCTAATCCTTACCAGAGCTCAGCAAATTATCATCACTATTATTAGGTCTATTAAAAAAAATAAGATATAACCTTTCTATCTACCACTGACCATTGGAATGAGAGGCAATTATAGTTTGGTTGCTTATTCCTGTTTAATTGCAAATGAAACATTAAAATTTGAAAAGAAACTGGTTTGGGGGTTGGGACGATGCCTCAGCCAGAGAACTGGAGTTTAATCCTGAGAATCCACATTTAGAAAAACTGAGCATGGTGTCATGCATTTTTTATCTTGGCTCTGGGGAAGCAGAGACAGCAGATCCCTAGGGATTACCAACTGGTCAACCTAGTCTACTTGAGAAGCTCTAAGCCTGTGAAGAGACCCTATCTCAAAAGAGCAAACAACAAAAAAAACCCAAAACTGCACAATAACAACAGCAAAAAAACAAAGTTGATAGTATCTGCAGAATGACACCTGAGATCATCCACTTCCATGCTTACACATAGGAATAATTAAGCTTTTTTTCTATTTCACAGCTGCTTTGTTAGCTGATAGATATTTCTTTATTGTTTGATCTATGCTACCTTGTGCTTCAGGGCTGAAGGAAACTGGGTCTTTTTTGTCAGAGTTTTCACTAGTTCAGAAAGCGATTATGTGTACTTCATGGGCACACAGAACTTTTCCTTACTTTTTATTTTAACCTTTAAAGCTCAATATTTATGCTGTATCATGTCCACACTATGTATCATAGTTTTACATCTTGTACAGTTTCTAATTTATATATATAGCAAATTCAGATTGTATGTGTGTATGTGTGTGTGTGTCCTCAGATGGCTTTAAATGATGACATTGACAAAGCTTTGAGCCCATTGGACTAGGAGAGAACAAATACATCCCAGTGTAAAACTGGAGTTGACTAGAATGGCATAGGCATTATTCACACATGAATTGACACTTACTCTGGTTTCTACTTTTGGGTAGACTGGAAACAAGATATTTTATATTTTTAATTTCATAAAATAAAGCAGTAGAATAAGATAGTATTGTGTCATTTTATAGACAAGGAAATAGGGTTCAATTCAGAGACATTAAGCAACCTGCAAAGGTCACTTGAATGAATCAGAACTGTCTAACTATAAAGCATATGACATTTTCTGCCACAGCCTTCCTTGCATTGAAAAGTTCATAGAAATGGATTGTTTTTCTTTGGTATTCCTAAACCTTTGTTTGGTTGTTTCTTTGATGATGTTTTTATGGACAGGATTTCTTTGTGTAGCCCTGGCTGTCCTGGAACTAGCTTTGTAAACCAGCCTGGTCTCAAACTCATAGAGACCTCTGTCTCCCGAGTGTTGGCATTAAAGGCATGTGCCACCATTTCCCCAAGCTCCTAAACTCCTTTTAAAAAAAAATATTTCTTTTTATTAATTATAGTTTATTCACTTTGTATCCTGCTGTAGCCCCCTTCCTCCTTCATCTCCTCCCATGCCCCGTCCCCAGTCCACTGATACGGGAGGTCCTCCTCCCTTCCCCTCTGACTCTAGCTTATCGGGTCTCCTCAGGACTGGCTGCATTGTCTTCTTCTGTGGCCTGATAAGGCTGCTTCCCCATCAGGGGAAGGTGATCAAAGAGCCAGCCACTGAATTCATGTCTGAGACAGTCCCTGTTCTCATTACTAGGGAAGCCACTTGGAGGCTGAGCTGCCATGGGCTACATCTGTGCAGGGGTTCTAGGTTATCTCCATGCATGGTCCTTGGTTGTAGTATCAGTCTCAAAAAAGGCCTCTTTGCCCAGATTTTTTGGTTCTGGTATTCTTGTGGAGCTCCTGTTCCTTCCAGGTCTTTCTATCTACCCCTTCTTTCATAAGATTCCCTGCACTCTGCCCAAAGTTTGGCTCTGAGTCTCAGTATCTGCTTTGATAAAATGCTGGGTAGAGTCTTTCAGAGGCTCTATGTGGTAGGCTCCTGTCCTGTTCCCTCTTTTCTCCCTCTTCCGATGTCCGTCCCCTTTGTCTTTCTGAATGAGGATTCATCATCTTACCCAGGATCCTCCTTCTTGCTTAGCTTCTTTAGGTGTACAGATTCTAGTATGTTTATCCTATATTATATGTCTAATATCCACTTATAAGTGAGTATATACCATTTGTGTCTTTCTGCTTCTGGGATACCTCACTCAGGATGATTTTTTTCTAGATCCCACCATCTGCCTGCAAATTTCATGATTTCTTTGTTTTTAATTGCCAAGTAGTATTCTATTGTGTAAATGTACAACAATTTCTGTATCCATTCCTCAGCTGAGGAACATCTGGGTTGTTTCCAGGTTCTGGCTATTATGAATAAAGCTTCTACAAACATGGTTGAACAAGTGTCCTTGTTGTGTACTTGAGCATCTTTTGGATATATGCCTAGGAGTGGTATAGCTGGATCTTGAGGAAGCACTATTCCTAATTGTCTGAGAAAGCACCAAATTGATTTCCAAAGTGGTTGTACAAGTTTACGTTCCCACCAGTGATGGAGGAGGGTTCCCCTTTCTCCACATCCTCTCCAGCATGTATTTTCACTTGAGTTTTTGATCTTCACCATTCTGATAGGTGTAAGGTAAAATCTTGGGGTTGTTTTGATTTACATTTTCCTGATGACTAAGGATATTGAGCATTACTTTAAGTGTTTTTCTGCTTTTGGTATTCCTTTATTGAGAATTCTGTTTAGCTTTGTACCCCATTTTTTTTTATTTGATTACTTGATTTGTTGCTTTTTAACTTCTTGAGTTCTTTATATATTCCAGATATCAGCCCTCTGTCAGATGTTGGGTTGGTGAAGATCCTTTCCAAGTCTGTAGGCTGTCATTTTGTTCTGACGACAGTGTCCTTTGCTTTACAGAAGTTTTTCAGTTTCATGAGGTTTTTTTTTGTTTGTTTGTTTGTTTTTTTGGTTGGTTGGTTGATTGGTTGGTTGGTTGGTTGGTTTTGGCTTGGTTTGGTTTTCATCACTGAGACCTGGGTTCTTAAGTGCTAAACCAATAAAAGTTTCACTTCTGCAGGGTTAGTTGATTAAAGCCCTCTCCATAGCACCTTTGAACAGGCTTCTCACCTTAGAGCATGTCCTAGTCATTCCCCCTCATCTGTGTTAGCCCATTTTGTGTAACTATACTAATACCTGAGATTAGGTACTTAAAAAATGTTATTGCCAGTCATGGTGGCACAGGCCTTTACTCCCAGCACTTAGGAGGCAGAGGCAGGTGGGTTTCTGTGAGTTCAAGGCTACAAATCCAGTCCAGGACAGTCAGGACTGTTATACAGAGAACCCTTCTCTTGAAAAATCTTAAAAAAAAAAAAAAAAAAAAGTTATCTTTTCTAGAGTCTGTGAGTCCAGGATCAAAGTTTTGCCTCTGGGGAGGGCATTGTTGCTGTGTCTACACGTGCAGAAGGTGCTGGGCTGGCTTTTATGGCACAGCTTTTCTTCTGGTCATTAACCCGCCATCCAACACAGACATTAATTCCTCCATAAGCCTTCTTTAATCACCCTTTAACCAACTCTACTGCTACACCACTGGGGTCTGGTCTTCACCAGATAAATTTTATAGGATACCTTCAGGCCATTTTAGTTATCCATGTCCATTTAAGACTCGGAATAAAGGGCACTAGAAACATTGCCTAATAGATATGAATGCTTGCTCTGTACATGGGAGGATCTGAGTTCAAATCTTTACTTCCCACGTTACGAACTGAGCCCAGCTATGTATACCCAGCTTCCAGCTCAGTGAGGGGCCTTGACTCCAGGAATAAGCAGCAGGAAGGATGCCAGGTATCCTGTTGTAGCCTTGACACGGCGCTGCATCCCACATACTCATATGCCTGCACAACGCAACACATATGTAACATAACACACACAGAGAAAGAGGAACACAGAGAGATACAGTGACAGAGGCATACAGAGACAGAGCAGCGAGAGAGAGAGAATGAGAATTATTTCATTTTCCAAGAAGCTGTAATGACCTCACAGTCCCCAGTCTTCTACCTACTCCAGGCTGTCAGGTACCGCTCACCATAGATTACATGTTATTCCATGTTATGCCGCTGTAAAGTTGCACATTGCCCTCTTGTCACTTCCTCTCAGGACAGGAAGATCCGACTTTGACTGCATTGTTTTGCTAATTCTCAGTGTTCTTATAAAGTGCCCTGGCCATATCAGGTAGGCTCTGAATAAGTAATCACGGAAGGAATATTCTTAAAATGACTGAGAACCCAAGCTAAAACTTGGGCAAAGAAAAACATTAAAGATTGTCTTCTCTAAAGACCCTATGTCAATAGATGGGTCAAGTAATGGTAAAGTGAAGGAAATAAGCTATTATTTGTGAAGTCTTTTTTTTTTATAATCTGCTAGAAAATAAAGAGAACACACATGCACCCCCAGTAAAATTTGTACTAGTGATATATAGCTTATATAGTAATTTCTATAAATACATATGTATTTAGTAAGTATGAATGCCTGGGAGTAGACTATCCCAATTTTATAGGTGTTCTATAGATTGCTGAATACTCAGCAAAATGTTAAGGTCCATTTCCATTCTCCAGTTTGGCTGACCAATCTCACTGAATTAAACAGTTGCTCTGAATCTCCTTAATCCTAAAGCCATTTCCCTTCTGGAGGCATGAAAGCTTTCTTAGAAGAGAATTAGCATTTACTAAGAGCTTTTATGGTGTACTAGATACTTAGCAGAAGTGATCTCATTTAATCCTTAGACATTTGCAGAAGCCAGGAAGTCCTGACCCCAAAAGAAAGTGGATCAGGTCAAAAGCAGGTCAAGATTTTTTTTTTTTAAGAAAACAGGAAATCCTTACTAGTGAGGGGTGGATATCATAAGTAGGCAATGTCTGAGTTAATAAATATTGTTAAATTTAGTTATTTTTTTTATATGGGACCACACTAGATTAATTTATTGCTACTAAGACATTGTGCCCATTAATATGATATTTTCTACAAAGTAGAGGCTTTCTAGATAACTCAGAACACAGCTTTCCTCTTTCCATCTCCCAGCTTTGCTATATATGAAGAGCTTTCTTTAATTTGTTTTTTGACAGGAACAATATTGAACATCTGTTCTCAGAATTTCATATTTTGGGGACCAAAAGCATTACAAAAAATAAACTTTTATAGTTCAACAGATTTATCAACTTTATCCTCACCAATATATAAAGAGGTAATAGCAAAAACAACAGGAATGAAAAATAAACAGGAGAAAGGATACAGTCTTATAACAGAAGAAGGCACTTTTTAATTCTAGGTGAGAAAATGCTGTAGCCTATGAAGTATTCTCACGCTTCTTTGGACCACAAAGGTCAGGGATCAGTGTCTAGGAGTCACTGCAACTGTGTGCGGACTTTGAAGTCATACAGATCTTGCTTTAAATCTTAGCCCACTAATTCCTTTGTGTCAGAATTGAAGCAAGTTGCTTGATTTTTCTGAAGGGAGGTGCCTCATACTTTATATGAATTTGGTGCTTGACCTGTGTGTATTTCTGAAGGATATTACAAAAAACTGTGTGGAGTCAGAGAATTAGGATGACAGAAGTTGGCTGTTTTGTGATTCTCGATGATTCTAACAGTCACATTTTGAAATGAAGTCATACTGAGATACTGTGCATAAGGACATCAAATGTGTAAAATTGATAGGGGGGCAAAACTGAACCAATAATAACCAACCTTGAGGAATTATTCTGTCCCGTCAAACACAAGAGATGCCGAGTACACTGTGAAATGTCTGTAAAGAACCAAAAGAATGCAATTATAGGGTGGTTATTTTCTTAAAAAAAGTTAATAGTTAAGAAAACTATTAATTGAGAAATTTTTGTTACAAGAATAAAGTGATTTGTACAAATATGTGAAACCAAGATGTTTTGTTCAGTTTGTTTGTTTGTTTGTTTGACACACGGTTTCTCTGTATAGCCCTGGCTATCTTGGAACTTGCTCTGTGGACAAGACTGGCCTAAAACTTAGAGTAATACTGCCTCCTGAATGCTAGGATTAAAGGTGTATGCCATCAACCCCCAGCAAAACCAAGACAATTTAAAGTCAGGACTTTCAGCACATTCACTTCACAAATACAAGTGTTATATGGTTCAATCACAGATAAAAGAGGCCAGGCCTTTGGCCTCACAGAGCAAGTCCAAAGTGGATTGGGGGGAAGGCAGAGGTAAAGAGAGGAACAGAGGATGCTGTGCTGCCTCACTCTCCACTGGGGAGGAAGGACTCCCACCTGCAGTAAAGAAACAGATCCTGAGTGAAATGAGATCCATTGTAGGAAGCTGCAGAGGATGTGCTGGGGGCTGACTATGACCGAAGTATAGATAAGAGATTATAGAAAGGTATTAGTCAAAGCAAGTAAATGAGAAGGGAAGTGAGGAAATCTTATGGAAGATGATAGTTATATAAATGAGGGAGATAAAGATGGAGGCGGGAAAGAGTCAAGATATCTTTTGAAGACAACATCTGATGATACATAAGGTTTGGGGTATAAGGTGAGAAGAGACAGGATTATCTCCCAGGTTTTGACCAAGCACAGCTGGGAAAGTGATTATATTGTTTATTGAAAAGTTCCTCACCAAGAGGTGGAAGACATACTAAAGAACTTCCCAAGCAAGTATGAAGACCTGGGTGCTACACTCAGAATCCATGTGATATAGCAAAATATGATGTTCTAGTACTGGGAAGGGAGAGATAGACACAGCCCTGGAGCTTGCCAGTCAGCCACCCTAGCCTTATTCAGCAGCTCCAGTGTAATCAAGTTAATGAGAGGCCCTGTTTCAAAAAAAAAAAAAAAAAAAAAAGGAGGGGTCCAGTGCATGGCCCACATGTGCACACACAAAGATATACATACTGAGAATAGAGCGTATTTGGTGAGGAAACTAAGAGTTTGGTTTTAATCAGTCAAGTGGGAAAGCTTAGACATGGTTGTGGGTAGATATGAGAGTCTAGAGGATGAGGCACAGATGCCATTTGAACCTTGACAGTGGACTGTGTGGCCTCACAAGTAACTGTAACCAAAGGGACCTAGTGCTAAGTATGGGGTACTTCCTGTTTGGAAGGTTGACTTGTAGAAGACTCAGTTGAGAATTCTTAGAAGAACAGACTAATGGGTGCTACAGAGATGATTCACTTGTATGAGTGCTATCTGCACAAACATGAAGATCTAAGTTCAGCTTTCTACCACTCAAATTAAAAGGTGTGATCCCACAGTCCTGTAACGTCAGCACTGTGGGACACAGCGGCAGGAGGATTACTGGTGTTTACTGGATGCCAGCCCATTTCCAGATTCAGTGAGAGACCTTGGCTTAGAGGGATAGGCAGTGGTAATAGAGCAGGGCGCCTGATGTCCCGTTATGGTTTTCAGGCACACGTGTGTGTGTGTGCTGCATGCTCACACACACCCCACGCATACACACTCACAATTTAAAAAGTAGAGTGGGCACATACAATGTAGAAAAATCAAGGCGTCTGGGAAACAAAGGAAAGAGGATATTAATGCAGTTAGGTGGTGGTTGATTCTGCCAACTGCTTGGCAGGGCTCACATAAACAGAACAACAAATTGTCCATTGAATTAAGAGCAATCTTCATGGAACAGTGACAGTAAAGTCAACCAAGGAAAGAACAAATGTAGACACATCAGTGTATTAGCTGCTGTTTCTATTTCCTACAAGCTGTGGGTGTAGTAGTTAAAAAATGGGCTCCGCAGTCTTGACCTTCGATTGTAATTCTGACTGCCACGTGTGACTAGATCGCCGCATCTTTCTAGCCATAGTGTTCTCATCTTCTAGAGGTAGTATAGCGTCAAAAGGGTACTGTTGCAAGGAGAGGGCTTAAGTGAGAAATGCGACTTTTAGTGGATCAGCAGTCCAGGTTAAGGACCCAGTTAATATTAGCGCCGTCACTAATATCACATAAGCTGTGTATTTATACATGTGTATTCGTGTAACTACAACCCTCTATACAATTCATTATGTCTGAGAATAATTGGTGACATGAGATAGTAATTACATATGGATTTGCATAAAAGTTGATTACTCATCAAAGGGAGGCTAAGAAATAGGTGGAAGTTATAAATGCTCATCTGTATTACTATTTCATGGGGTATGCCAATGGAAAAGCTAAGTGACGGGGAGAATGGACAAAAAAAGAAATGGCTTCTGGGGGGTGGCAGGATGGCCAGGCAGGTAAGGGCAGTTGCCGCCAAATCTGGTGACAGTAGTCTAATCCCTAGAATCTATACGGTAGAAGAAGAGAATGGACTTCCTGGGGCTGTCCTCTGACTTTGGTACATGCACCATGGCATGAGTGCACAAAAATAAATAAATCAGTGTTACTAAAAAAAAGGAAGTATTGGGAGATTTGAGAGGACCACAGCAAATCAAAGAGGCAGAAAATCATAGGAAGAATGAGAAGCAAACTATCTCAGGCAGTACGTGGCAAACTCCCACCCACAGGAAGTAGCCACTGAGTTTGAAAACATAGTTTCATCTGCTCTTTGCTAACATGGTGTTTATACCTGGCTTTGTTTATGAGCTTAGCCGCTGATGTCTCCCCACACCCTCAATTGTATTGTGTACATTTGCCTCCTCAGTGCCTAGTATTACAAATGGCCACGGAAGGAAGGAGGCAGTACTTTGACCATGCATATTTTACTTAGATACTTAGAGAATTTTTAAACTAAGGGGGAAGGCAGTCTGTGTGTGATCAAATTAAGTTGGACACAAAGTCATTTTCTGGAAATTAGAAAGCTGAGAAAGTTGTCATGAATAGACCTGCATATTCCACATATGACAGCATCACTGTGTCCCCAAGAGGTACCCCTAAGGGTTACCAAGGAATGCTGATTGCATACCTTTAAGACACCAGTTTCTTTGTTTCTTTTTCTTTGTTTCTTTGTTTGTTTGTTTCTTTGTTTCTTTCTTTCCCCCTTTTAAATCTTCATATATTAAAACAAAATAACAACAACAACAAGCAGGTTCTTGTTATGTAGCCCAGGCTGGCCTGGAACTTGTCCTCTTCTCCTTTCTACCTCCCAGATGTTGGGCATAATAGTTGTGTAGCAGTACCCACTTAAAGCAGTTTCTTTTTCCTCCCATGTGTATGCGGTGTGCATGAATGTGTATATGCACACTCACGTGTGTGTGGGTGCATTTATGTGGGTGTGCATGTGTGTACATGAATACGGAGGCCTAAGGCTTCTGTCAGTTGTCTTCCTCATTACTTTCCATTATTGAACCTATAGCTCACCAGTATAGCTAATACAGCTAGCCTGCTTGCTCTGGGAACTCTCTTGTCTCTAGAGCTGGAATGGCAGGCGGGCTGCTACAACCACCTTCCATTTGCGTGGGCTCTGGGCACCCAACACCTGGTTCTCATACTTGCTCTGCAATTGCCTTAACTGTTGACCCATTTTTCTTAGCCCCAAGATAGCAGTTTTTAATAGCAACAATAATTATTTATGCTGACTTCAGAGGAGTTGGACAAGAGAAATGCCTGTCTCCCCTGGCACACCTTGACTTAATGATAGGAAGTAATAGGTCCACGCGAAAGTTCATTCGTTTTTATGGTTTTGGTAGCAGATGTTCATTTGAAATAAAGTCAAAGGACATCAATTGAGCATCAGAGCAGTTAGGAAATGTACCCTAAATATGCTTTCCTAGACTGGTAAGTTCACTTAACTACCGATGGAGTAAAAATCAGTGAGCTTAGCTGACTGGAGTAGAAAGAAGAGGTGACGCAGACAGAAAGGCTAATGAACGAATTGGGCAGCCCAAAGCAGGGCTGCTGTGGCCTTCCATTCTCTCTAGAAAGCCTGCATCCTAGTGATGATTGGCAGCCTGAATAACAGACATCCCTGGATTTTCCTCTTTCATATCATCTAGGGAGACTTCCTGGTGAAGAACAGCTGACATTTAAAAGACATTTGGGAGAAAAGAAAAGTCATACATAAACCGTCACAGTAGAAGTGTGGTAGGGACAATACTACTTGTCTGTGCACATGCGTTACAAAAACGGGCTACTATTTTTTTCTGAAATACTCTGCTTGATTTTTTTTGCGGTAGGCATGAGTGTACCATGCCCATTCTATAGATAAAACAATGGCTTCTATAATCAGTTACTGGGAGAGCTGAAGCTTTTAAAAAAAATTAATCACCAAACCTATCACCTTATTATGTCTACAAAAGATCATCATCAACAAAGGTGTCCATCGCCCATCAGTTTAATACAAATGTTTCCTGTGGTAGGGCAGTTTGTGGGAGTGTGGGCTCTGAACTAAACAGTCTAGGGAATAACTCCACTTCTGCTGGGTAGTTGATAAGTGATACTGTCTAGAAGATTGGTTACTCTCTCTGAATCCTGTTTTGTTTTTTCCATCTGTAATATATTTTTTAATATTAGAACCCACTTCATAGAAGCATTCTAAAGATTAAATGAACTAATACATGCTAAGCATTTCAAAAACTGCTTGGCATGTGTGCTCAATAGATAGTTGTCATTATTATCCAAAATGTACTTTTCTAGAGAACTGATACCCAAGCATCCTAAGGAAATCAAACTAACCTTTTCAGGGGAAAGACAAAAGGCTCCATCATGATGCTAACCTACAATCTTCCTTTTAACAATTCTTGTTTAATAGTGTCATTTTCCACTTTCATATCTTATAATTTTTATGGCTTCCATTCTTTGGGGACAGCATAGAAGGATAGAAAGACTTTGCGCTTAACATCAGAAGACCTGGGCTTAGATTCAAGCTCCTGTCATTCCTAGGAATTATGAACTCTGAACAACTCATTTATCTTTCTTGCCACAATGTCTTTATAGGCACAGGGAGCAGGACAGATTTGTTAATCACTAGGACTACCTGTTTCCGCCAAGTTCAGGTAGCACCAAAAGTCCCTTGGCCTCTGATCTCTGGCATTTGGTGGTTCTGAAACCTTCCTAGTCACCGAGAGACTCATCGGGGTGAAAGTATTGGGTGCACATACTATGACATACTATGCCAACGCAGTGCTGGGTCTTTACAGAACTACTGTAAAAATCAGCCTCAAACAGCACAGGTATATGTGTATGTGCCCTGATTCAGGGTCTCTCCTCCACATTGCGCTGTTTCTGCCTTCTCCCCCCTGGTTTGGGTGGATCCACCTTAACAAGGTGTAGGGGACCACAAGCGGAGAATGAGAGTGCAGTATGGATGGTGGGAAAGCATCTTATTGGTCAGTACTGGTACATCCCAAACACCAATTACTGTCACTGCCTCTGAAGCTGTTATGTTCTTCAGGATGAGTTACAAGGAAATACATGTACCCAGCCAGCGAGGATGCTGCATGGTCACCCCTGTGATGTAAAATATGAGCGTCTAGGAGAGGCTGTTTTATAATTCATCAGGTTCTGCTAGTGAGTTCTGCCGGAGTCTTAGTTATCAAGGCAAGTGTGAACCGGACAGGAGACCGGGAGAATCTAGTACCTAGGAAACGGGAAAGCCGCGCTCAGTGCCTCCTGCCTCCTCCCTGCTTTGTTCCCTAAATTTGTGCTCGGTAAGTTTCCTGGCTTGACAGCCAATTGTTGTTGAATAAGATTGGCAAATATAGCTGTAGCTTGGGATATGCATTTGCTGTCAGAAGTCTGTGTGTCAGGGTTTGAGCTTCTGACAAATTCTACAGTTTCCCTTTAATGAGCAACCTAGCTTAAAAGATGAAACAGAATCCGAAGAATCAATTATTCACCTTGATCCTTGGAAGGCTGCTTTCCGTGGTTGCTGAAGTTTCTCGGGTTTCATTCTGCCAGTTTCATTTGCTGGGTGAGCTTTGAAAAGAACAAGTCTCTTTGTCACAAAAATTGTTTTTCTTAGCTGCCAAAACGAGGTATGTGCGGAGAGGTTTATCCATCCCCACCCCCCAACTGACTCTCCCCTGAGATCCGTAAATCTTCAAACAGACTGTTCGCCTGCTTACCCGGCTCCGACCGAGCTGAACCTGTGCAAGGCGAGATTCAAATTGCAATCTTTTGTGTGAAGAGAACCGAGGGGCTGTGAATAACTGGCATTGTGGAGATTATTGTAAAACACAGTATGGTGGTCGTCTCTGCAGTTTGCTAGGCTAGAATCAGATTTGCATTTGCCGTGTCTGTTGATGATCGGGGAGAGAGAGAGAAAGAGCCCACATCATTCCCGCAGGACAGAAAGATGCAGAAAGCATGCCTGGGATCTGTGTAACTTGTGGCTGTTCGCTCGAGTTTCCTCTTCCTGAAGCTCTATTGTAGATCTCTGCATGTGTTCCATATCCAGGTTCCAGGTCCTGGCTTTACAGAACGTGTGCTAACTCCTAGCCTGTGAACTGTACAGTATCATTTCCTTGCAAGGATTTTTGTTTTCCCATATTCCTTTCTGTTGTGGGGTTTTGCCTCTGCCCAGATCTCTTGGAAACCAACAGCTTGCTGTACTTTTTTTTTTTTTTTTAAGAAGCAGATTTAACTGTAGTGTCATATGGCATATTATATATGGAGAGGAATAGCAAGGACATTTTCTCGACTGTTTCAAGTGTGTCCGGCTTGTGGACGTTTGCTTTCTTTCACCTGCAAAAAGCTACTGTCTTTGGATCCCTCCTTTTCTGGGCAAAGTGTTTACCTTGTACACTGAGTGCACCCCCTCTTTCTAGGCAGACTACAGAGCTGACAGAAATGCTCTCATTATCCTCACAGAGGGCAGTTTGCTTCAGCATCTCTCTGAAATGGGAATGCACGCCTTTTTATTTCATCAGAAAACTTGACTTCTCAGCTTCTCCCTAATAAGTGTAGTAAGTTATCGGGGCTGTCACACCGCCCATAAAGTTGTGTCACCTCTCCCAGGGTTCCTTTTGACTGCTCCGAAAGACCTGGAAAATTTGGTGTTACAGAGTATGTTTCTTTCCACAAAAACATTTCTCTCCCATACTTTTTTCCTTCCACGAATAGGCTTTCTATGTTTTTCCGTCTCTCTGAGTAAGTTCTGGTTAAAGAGCAGAGGGGCGATGTGTTGTGATTGGCACTTAGGATGTGTAATCTGAGACTTGGTTTCTAATCTACAATCGGGTATCCCAGGAGGGGTCTGTAAAATTTCTTTGTGCAGCTCAAAGCCTCTGGGCTTTCACAGTAATGATTCAGGTAGGAAAACCAGAAAATCACTGCAGATATAAATGAACATCTGTGTTTAATGGTGCAGCCAGCCCATGACATTTTATAAAGCTCAGGACACATGGCTAACGGTTCTTAAAAGCGTGAGTCTACCTTACTGCCAAGAAAAATATAGCTGTGAAGTGATATGTATTATACATTGAGTTTTATTGTGACACATTTTTAAAAATGACACGCCAGGATCCAGACTTGATTATGCAGTGTCCGTGTTTCAATTCGTTTGGCTCTATGGAGAAACAAACCCATGCGCCAATCTTAGGAAACTGAGTTTCTTCTCATCTGGTGATGGTTTTTCCATCTTTTCCACCCACAAAAGATGAGCTCTATTTATAAAAACAAAAGGCAATTTAGCATGAGTTATTCACAATTACATTTATAGCCAGAGGGGCTGGCATGCGGCTTAGCTGGCAGAGCGCTTGCTTAGCATGCTCTGGGGTTGGTCACCAGGACAGCACAACCCCAGCATGCTGAGGCACACCTGTAATTCCAATAGTTGGGAGCTGGAGGCAGGAGGTCATCCTTTGCTGCGTAGCAGGTCGAAAGTCAGCCTGAGCTGTACGATACCTGTCTCAGTGGGAGAGGGTTTTACAGCAAAATGCAAATTGTGACCAAAAAAACCAGAAAAACAAAAACAAAGAAACAGCAACAACAAAACGTTCTGAGAAGATACAGATACACATAGACAAATCATGTGTCTCAGACAATTTGTCATGAAATTGGTTTCCTGTCAAAACAATGTGTGTACAGGGTGGTTTATTCATCCCACTCCTCAACTGATTAAGAGCCAAAGTGGCTTACGTGAGTTTTTGCCTTTATGCCATACAGAATTTGCTTTTGGAAGATAGAAAAGGGGGTAAAGAATGGGGCAAGGAGACAGGGTATTGTTGATCACATCTTGGACATCCTTACGTGTGGGATGCAGGGAGAAACAGTGGGAGAGAAAAGCAGCCGGCCCCAGAAGATCCTCTATATATGGTGTGTCCTGTATTCCCCAAAATACTGGGACAGCTCTTCCCTGAGTTGCAAAATACTCACTTATATTTCAGAGTAGTAAGCCTACGAGTCCAGTGGGCTGGTTTTTTACGGGGGCTTCTGCTTAGCTTTGCATTTGACTTTCCCTGTATTAAGTGAAAAAAAACAATCACTTGAATAAAAAAGTGGTGTAAAATTGTCAGACTAAAAGCTTTTAAAGTGCCACTCTGGAACTGACAACAATTTGATCCATTACGAATAATCATTGCTTTTCTTTACATCCAGAGGCATCGATTTACTTTGGCAGGCAATTTTGGGGCCAACTGGATTAAAACCTTTTGCTGTTCATCATTTATGCCATTGGAAAACGATTGCTTGGAGGAACCATATTGAATTTCAGGTGTGCTTTCTGTGCCTATAGTTTTAAGTTGTGCTTTTAAACCCGTGGGGCTACAACCGGAAGGTGCCAGAAGAAGCCTTGCCTTACAAGCTGGCATGAAAGCAGCTATAGAATCCACAGCTCTGTGTGGCCTAATGTCTATTATTGCATCTCCTTTTCATTATTCCATTCTCCCAATACTTCCCTTTCATCATGGGTTGTGTTTGAAACAAAGACCCACCTAGAGGGAATTAGCAGTTAGGCAGCAGATCTCGTAATTATTAAAAACCTGGAGTTTTGTGGGTTTTTTTTTAATGCAATGAGAAGTATTGAACAATTAGCATAGTGATTTTTGCTTTTATTTTTGTAGTTGTTACTCTTTTTTTCACATGGTTTTCTATATGGAAAAGCAAACATTTTCTACATGTTTTAGGAAATACTCCCTGCGACCAAACCTTGTATGCTTGCTTCTCTTTTGCTACAAAATAAATATACAATACCCTTCTCTCTATGCTATTGCAAAATCAGGTCAATATTATGACTTTCATCCAGGCGTTAGCTTTTCTTCATCCCTATGTAAGTATGTGGTAGTGAATACTTAGCATATAGTGTGTCTAGATTAAAATGTCTACCCAGTCTGGAACAGAGAAATAAAATGATGACTCTGCTCTCTAATCTTGTATATACTATATTTATTTTTCTTAGAAGAGATCGTGATAAGGATGGGCAGGAAAATTAAGAAATAAAATAAAAACTCGGCCATTTCAGTTCTACCTTGATAATTCTCAATAGGGGAACTATTGAGAATCAATAGTAGTCCAGTGCTCATTTTTATTTTCTCTTTATTCTTTATGTGGAATTTAAATGTTTATAACGTGTTATTTGTATACTTAGGAAAGAAGAGGAAAAGCAGATTATATGAGTTTGGGAAATTCCTAATTTTGTGATGAGAAGAGCACTGCAAGGAGAGTCAAGTCAGATGTTTAAAATGTGCAAAATAAGTGATAAAGTGATATGTTCTGACCTGAATAATGCAGATTATTTATTTTATATAGTTTTTTGTTGTCTATTGTGAATGATTTATTAAATATGAACTAAGAATGAGAAGATCTGCTGGGTGACAATATTGCAGGGCTGGAAATATTAACCCTTGAACTCAAAGAGCTTGTAATTTGAGAGCTACCTGGCTCCGTGAGTCTGCAGTTCTATGTGAGATTCCTACCCTACTCAGGAGGGTAAAGCAGGTAAAGTTGCTTTCTGTTGCGACGAGCAAAAACCATGACTCAAACTGACTTCTCAATAAAGGGAATATTGGTGGCTATGACTTAAAGGTACAACAGTTAATCCATGTTGAAGAGGGCATATTCAATAGCTTGCAATGTTTTCAAGGTACCCATTTCTTTGAGTTTTGCCACATTTCTGGTCTTGTTACATCCAAAGACTGACTGACTTATTTTGATAGCTCTAGGATTATTCCACAAACTCGCAGACAGCTTGTTTACATGGTCCCATCCAGCCCAAAACAAAGTTTGGCAATGCTTCATAGAATTCACTTTGAATGAATGGCCTGGTTTATGTCTAGTCTCAACACAAGGAAAAATCATTTGCCTCGTTCTGAAATTTAGAATAAAGATAGCTTTCCTAGGACTTTAGACATCTCCCAATGACATTTGGCAGCTGTTGCTGTTACTTAGGGTTGATGAGGACGGCAGAGGCCGACAAAGGGTCTGAGGAATCCATAACTTGTAAAAAGTTATGGACAAATGTCCACTAGAGTAAGTACATAGACTAACATTCTGAAATCCAACCATATCCTATGATACTTAATGTCCTTAAATTGACATTCAGGGTGACTATGGGCTTTCCAGGGAATAAGATAAAGGGAAGGTTGAGATGTAGTTTGATGGCAGTGTTTGCCTAGCAGATGCAAGCCTTCAGGCTTGATTCCCAGCTATGAAAATGTAAACAAAAGAAAAAGAAAGGCTTCAAGGTTCAGAATAAAATACTTTGCACTCACAGATACCATGTAGTTGTTCCCTTACCCTGGTACTATTGCAGGAATCACCAGCCAGAAGCCATCTATCCTAAAATATAACAAATAGAAAAGCTATAGAATCAGCTTTACCAAAACCGGCTAATCGATCCCACCATAGACAAATACTTTTCCATGTTCTCTCTCTCTTTTTTCTTTTCAGTATAAATACGAGTTTGGAGTGCACTCAAAGGGAATCTTAAAATTTTTCCCCAAGTTTCCAAGTGACAGTATTTTAGATATGACCCATATCCTCTCCTTCCTCACCGCTTCAGTTTTCCTTCCCATGAAACCTGCAGAAACAGCATTCCCAATTCACACGACACCTCAAATGCACTTGCATTTGGGTGTCATGAAACTCAATGTTTTAAGACAGATGGGAGCACTCCTGACTAGAGGTGCTTGTCAGGTCACACGCATAATGTATAACACATTAAGAATGAAATACAGCAGATGAAATATTTTTATCCAAATACGAATGTTCCACATGAAATCAGACTTACTTTTGCCCTCTGCGGCTTGTACAGTTTATATAATTCCTAAATTATGCTTTTGACAATACTCATCTTCCCACTGAATAAATAAATTTGCTTTCTTGGTAAAGTCATTCTAAGTGGGCTTGGAAACAGTTTCCCACCCAAACCACCGATTCCATATTCAATTAGTTGCCTTTGGGTCATTTTCTAAGTTTCATTCTACAGAGCAGGAAGTTACAAGACTGCTGTTTGCTTTGGGAAAGGATTGTTTCCGCTTTGTTCATGATCTGCTGCTGGCTCAGTGAAGCGTCCTTCATCGCTGCAGCTTGTCTCGGTCCTGCCAATCCACCTACCTAGTGTCCATGCTTCTGGAAACTCATTTGTCTATCTAGCCTCTTCTCAAAGAATAGTCAGTGCTGGCAAGAAACAAAACCAAAGGACAGATCTTCTTGCCTTTTGCTCAGAAAATCAGCAGCCTGATGCAGGCAACAGGCCCCATCCAGATGTATCATGAGGAACCTGAAACTCTGAGGAGGATTCAGTGACCGCATGGACAGTGCTCTCCAGGATACTGTTTTCTTCTTTTCAGGTTAACCTGCAAGTGTAGCTCAAAAGGCAAGGTTGCAGAAGGGTGATCAATAACATTTGTTTGAAAGCACAACCTGTCACCTAAGCAATCCAAGGTCTGTGCGTATCTCACAATATTGCCTTGCTCCCCTGTAGTATGAACCTGGTAAAATCCGCTATGTCTTCTAGAGCTTTCTTGTTGGAGTCAAGAGACACCCAGCCACTTCTGTTGTTTCTTGGCTGAATTTCTTACCTCTGGTAAGTACCGTAGGTGTTCACAAACTGAGGGGTGGGGAGAGCTGATGAGAACCAGAGACCAGTCCTCATACTCCTGCGCTGTATAGTGCTTCTGGTTCTTAAAACAGTGAAATACTGAGCACCCTGTTTGGTAACAGCATCTCTGTTGAGCCCTCTGAGTGCCCCTCTTCCAGTCTCTTCAAACACTCCAGCCATCAGAATTTGTATAGATCTCCATGGTTAAGAAATGAAATGTTAATACAGGGTACTGCTGATCATTAAATACAGATGCATGAATTTTGCATAAGTCTGCCTTATGTTTTAAGTAGTACAGTTGTAATTGGGTATGATAATAACAATATTCAGGTGTGGAAATAATGTGTAATTGAACACGAAGATGTTTTGAAAAACTGTGTGTGTGTGTGTGTGTGTGTGTGAGTATTTGTATGTGTGCATGAAGGTGCACATTTTCAAGTGGGTGTGGATGTTTGTGTGTGTGCAGGCTAGAGACTGACATTAGGGGCTTCTCCGGATTACTCTTTACTGTATTCATTGAGGCAGAGTCTCTCAGTTACAGCCAGAATGTGTCTGTATGGACTAGTCGGCCTTCCCAGCTTGATCTGTGGGTCACTTATTTCCACCTTCTTAGTGCTGCAATTATAGGCAGGTCGCCACAACTACCTGGCATATTTGTGGGTTCTGAGCATCTGAACTCTGGTTCTTATTCTTGCAAAGCAAGCATTTTATCTTCTTAGTCCATTCCCTCCCTCACTGGCCCCTTTATGTTTTTTTTAAAAAAAGGTGATTAGGGGTTATTATTTCTCTTTCTAGAAGAACTGGCTAAAAGTGGATAGTATAGGAATAATGAATAGTGGCAGGCTTTGCAGTGTTTAGTCATTTGACAGATAATAACAAAATTTCTAATTAAAAAGTGGTGTGTGTGTGTGTGTGTGTGTGTGTGTGTGTGTGTAGGTCAGAGGACAATTTGGTAGGAGCAGTTTTTTTTTTTTTTCTATGCAGATCCCAGCTATTGAGTTCAGTTCCTCAAACTTTACAGCGGGCACCTTTATCCATCTCAGCACCCCAAATTTTCTAATGATTGTTTGTCACTTGATACACAGTGTCACTTGCTTCTCAAAGCAGCAGTACGGGGATAAAAGAGAAAATGACACTTAATCATAGCTAGAAAATGCCAAGACAGTCCGATTCCTAGTATAAGCCCCACAGTGTATTAGGTGTCAGCATGATGAATTTGAGAACGTACTTTTCAACTTGTATTGACCATGAGCACACTCTAAGAAATGTTGTCAGCTACTATCATAGTAATTTATTGAATGAGAGCTCTTGGGCCTTCAGCAATCAAGAACATCATTTTAAAATATGACTGAGTAATTTTTTTTTTTTTTTTTTTTTAGATTTTATGCTTCAGTTGCTTTACTGTGATACAAAGTACAAACTAAACTGATGACAATTTGATTATGCAATCTCTCAATATTAGTCTTCACCTGACCATTGCATCTTTCGGTATTTTATAAAAAGGAGAAGAATACTCGGCCCATAAATATTAATTCCTTACCAACCTTTGAATGAAAATGTAAAAACTCAGATTATTTCTTAATTTTTCAATAGCAAATGGAACTTTTTCAGGTCCCCTTCTAGGATGTACCTCCCATAACAAGAAACATGTACTTGCCATGATTAAAAACTAGAGAAAAAAATGCTGTGAAGGATATAGGAAACACCTCTTTTTCTACTAAAATGCCGCACAAGGGATTTCTTGAAAGCAGCAGAGGCTTGATTTCATTCATCTTTGTATGCCCAGCATCTTGTACAACCCCACCCCACTCATACTTTCAAAATAAAAAAATTCAAGTAGCAAGGAGAAAAGAGATATTGAGAATTTGAAAATACAATTCAACTAACTGTAAACATTGAAATTTACTGTATTTAAAGTCAGCCATAACTGCCAGAATTAACTCTTGGAGCTAAAGGCATTTGTGACTGTCATGCAGGTGATGGAAACCCAGTCTGATCCTCTGGGAGAGCAGTAAATGCTCTTAAAGCACTGAGCTTTCTCTAGTCCTGTAGATTTGGGTGAATTCTGAGCAGACTTTCTCATGAGTTCATGTCTTAGTTACTGTTCTACTACTGTGATGGGACATCATGACCATGGCAACTGTCATTTTAAATAAAAAACATTTAGTGGAGGGCTTGCTTATACTTTTAGAAGGCTAGTCCATTATCATCATGGCAGGGAGGCATGTATGGTGCTAAAGAAGTAGTTGAGAGCTGTATCCTAGGCACAGAGAGAGACAGACAGACAGAGTCAGAGACAGAGACTGAACTTAAGCCTGAGTCTGGGCCTGGGCCTTGGCAAAACATCAAAGACCACTCCCAGCAGCACACCTCCTCCAAGAAAGCCACACCTACTCCAACAAGGTCACACCTCCTAATCCTTCCCAAACAGTTCCCCACCTGGAAACCGAGCATTCAAACCTATGAGCTTATAAAGGTCCTTCAAATCACCATAGGTCCCCTTGCTATGGTTTTAGGAACATCCTTTGTAAGTATTTCTTTTGTACCAAAAGCAACTGTACAGTTAATAACCAGGGAGGTTTTACAGGGTGATTTTGGCCTGTGGTCTTGCTTTTGATCTAAGCTATGCCGAAGCTCTCAAGTCAAACAAAAACAGTGTCTGGTTACTGTTTGGAGAAACTTCTAATTAAAGTAAGTACTTTATGACAGCATGTAGTATTGGAAAGGATAATTTTCTTATATTCTCAATCATTTGTCAAATAACATATAGCATGAATGTTCTCTTTCTTTGTGTGTTTGTATACACATATGGTATGTGTAAATGTTCATCTATAGTCATTTATGCACATGTGTGTAGAGACCTGAGGTTGACTTTGGGCGTCTTTCTCAACCTTTCTCCATCTTGTATATTGAGGCATAATCTCTCATTAAACCCAGAGGTGGCCATTCAGGCTAGATTGGCAAGCCATCCGACTCCAAGTGTGTTCTGTTTCCATTTCCCCTGCCCTGGGATTACAGATAACTGGACACGTCTACTCAACTTTAAGTAGACTCTAGGGATTCAAACCTCAGTCTCCACAATTGCTCGGCCAGTGTTTTACTCATTGAGCTATCTCTCTATACCAGCCTGCGTGTATTAACAGTATAAACGGTATTATAGAACAATCCATCTATCTTTCAGAGTTCATAGTAACTGACTTGGGAATAATCTAGCAAAATGAGTTCATAAAAACACCCATTAAATCCCCCAGAGAACCTGTTTCACAGACCAGATTGATTTTTTCTATTTTTTTTTAATGAAATTTCTTCATCTATGAAAACATAATAAATTTCTTTAAATCTTAGAACTTTGTGAGATGTGCCTAAAACAAGCCCGAAGGGTTTTGTTTTTTTCCATGGTGTAGTTGCAAGTGCTGATAGCGAACCGCAGATGTAGGCTTTGTATACCAAAACTAATTATGGTACACAGCCAGCATAGTCTCCCCAGACAGAGCTGTCATTGACGTGGTATGTTTTCATTTCTAGATGGTCAGAGCACAGTCCAGAGTGTGTGCTTGGTATATGTCTGTTGATCTCTCTAACCTCATCCACCTTCCCCTGTCAGCTTTATGGCTGATAACCATAAGCATCCAATTTATTTGTGATGTGTAGTGCAAGTCTAGAGTTGATCAAATCACAGAGGCTGCAGAAGTATAGCTAAAGAGCCTGGCAAGATTACTGGGGAATGTAGCGATTAACTGGCCGTCTGCTTACCCTCAGCTTCACTGGAGCTCACTGAAATGTTCACAGTTCCTTCTATCACCAGGATAGTCTCTGTCTACTAGATAAATGGGTTGATCACAGTACAGCTGCAGGATTCTTTTTTTTTTTTTTTTTTTTTTTTTTTGTAAGTGTTGTTTGGGGGTTTTAATGTTGTTCGGCTAAGGGTGTTGCTTGTTTGTTTTAGACAGTCTCTCCTTGTAGCCCCACTGTCTTGGAACTCAAACTGTAGACAGTGCTAGCCTGGAATTCTGCCTCTTTTGGGCTGTCTGAAGAATATAAAAATCTATTTTTCATTAAGTAAAGTTTAAATTTGAAGGGCCACAGGTCCATTCTGCTCATTAACAGATTGCTTCTTTTGTGAGTCTTAATTGTATGGTGTAGCAAATGACCATGTATACAGAAATAAGTGTAGAGTATGCAGGGGTATCATGACATAAAGTGTTTCCTTATAGCGTTTCCAGCTAAAGAATAACAAGTACCAGTTCTTTTCACTTGTGGCCCTCTGAATTGAAATTGTATCGCTAACGGCAAGAGTATTATTTTGTAGTCAGTTAGCAAAAATGGATAATTTGGGTGAGTTTGTGTAAAGAAAAGGAGCCTGTGGGAGACAGGGCTGTGTGTGTTTGCAAATCACAATCCTGCAAGGATTAATATAACTGGCACATAGTAGGCATTCGGTGAATGAACAGTTAGTACAAGCTCAGGACTGGGGAAATATTGTAATCGTGCACTATGTTGGGCCATGGAATAGAAAAAAAAAAATCTTTGTTAGGTGTCAATTCTACTAAACTCAGCAAACAAATGCTATCTTCTAATTTCTCACAGGAACAAGGGATTAGGTGCTGAATGAACCTGGGTCATGAACTTTAAAAGCTCACAGTCTGAAAGAATGACAACGTATATGCATATTGTTTTAGCTCTAGTTTATTGTAATTTACATGATATACCAACCAAATGGTATGAGTGCAACTATTTTAGGATTAGCAAAGTATAAGGATAACCCTGTGTGTGTGTGTGTGTGTGTGTGTGTGTGTGCGCGTGTGTTTGTTTACTTCTGCTTAGTGAGGCCAGGAGCAACTTCACTGAGCATCTCCACGGTGTTTTAACAAACAAACAATACCTCAGATATAAGAAACAGACCAGCATGCAAATTAATAAACAACAAAAAAGTGGGGATGTGAGACAACAAGTCATATTCTTGGGCCCGTAAATAGTTTTTGAAATTTTTTTATATTAAAAAAAGTTCCCTTGAAATAGAGAAAAATGAAAGGAATTTGAAGTCTCTCTATTCTATCTCGTTTCACCTAAGTCCAGCTGTGCTTCACGGTCCACTACTGTGATGACAAACCTGGCCATTGCTACTCATATCAATTTCCTTATCCTTGGATATCAGCTTGAGAGCCTTCATTCTGATTTGGTTTGGTTTATTGGTTGGCTGATTTGTTTGTTGTTTGTTTGAGATAGAGTTCATTATAACTCAACTTGGCCTCAATCTGTGTAGCTAAAACTAGCCTTGTGCACCTGATCATCCTGTCTCCACCACTCACATGCTGATCACAAGTACTGGGCATTGTGCTTGCTTGCATTCAGTGGTACATATTAAAACAAGGTGCTTGCTGCCTTCGAAGGATACAGTCTACCAAATGAGAGAAGCACCAGTCCATTCTGTTTTCCTACTTTATTTCCCTGGGAGGTTGTGAAACATCTGGCAAAAAGGGCCAGATTTTCTTTCCCTCCTCCTTTTTATTTCGTTATATATCTAGAAGTAGAAAACATATAATATGGTCCATTAGAAGGAGGTTATTTATTTCTGAAAAGAAGACAATAAAACTTCCCCCACATGGATCCTAAAAGTCTTAAACAAACGAGTGCATTTTTGTGGACCAACTTCCATGCTAAAACCTTTGTATTCACGTAACAGGAATTTGAGACTATTACTTGGAAATGCCCATTTTTAGACAGATGCTAGTGACTGAGCAACTAAAGTTCAGTCTGAAAATCTGATTTGGTGGAAATGAAAATGGAATTGCTTACTAGGGAATCAGAAAATACATTAACATCAAGGCAGCACCCCGCAGCAGCACACGCCAGTCTGAATGTCATATCCTTAGACAGCTATAATAAGCATGGGTAAGACAGAGCTTGCAGATCTCCTTTAAATGACAATAATTCGATTTCAAAGGGCAAATGCATGAAAAATGCCCTTGAAAACTCACTGGACGTGCTAAGAAAAGGTTATCTAAACGCAACCAAAGGCAAAACACGGAAACTTACCTTCAGTAATTTTTTTTTCTTAAAAGATCTCCGTTTTTCCTAGTCTTTTTTCATTGCTTTGATGCATGCCCATGAGCACAGACATCTCTTACTATCATAAGGCAGGTGTGCTGAGGGAACCAAAAGGTTATCAGTACAGTCAGTTTGCCTGGGCTTGTCTCCTTGTATGTTTAGACCTGGAAAATTATTGACCACAGGCAAGCAGCATTGGAACGAGGGCATATTGTGTAGCTGAGGATATCCTTGAACTCCTGGCTCAGCCTCCTGCTGAGTGCTGGTATTATAGGCGGGTGGCACTATGTCTAGGTCTTTGCCAGGCAGTGGTGGTGCGTGACTTCAATCTCAGCACTTGAAAGGCAGAGGCAGGCAGATCTCCATGAGTTTAAGGCCAGCCTGGTCTGTAAAGCTAGTTCCAGGCCATGGTTGTTATAAAGAGAAACCCTGTCTTGAAGAACAAAAAACAAAATTTGCTACAGCTGATAGAGAACTTCAGAGCCTCCTGGCCCTGTGGATATGCAGTTACATTCTCTCAGAACGTCTACAGGACCATGGTGGTGGGGCAGGAGCCATCATTAACTTTCTTCTAGGCAGGTTGCCTAACGAGAGATAGAAATGCACATTGGCTCTGCCATCCCCTTGTCTGGGGCGCATAATGAGGTGACTATAGTTTATGCAATAATTACATTTGAGAAGATAAAAGGAAGTTGTAGGCTTCGCTGTCCCACAGTTGTTTCTCATGTATCACTTCCTTTAAGCTTGATTAAGCCCTGTGTGACATCTGGTCTACCCTTCAGGTTATCCTTGGTAGTGTCAGGTCAGCCAAGAGGTGATTTGCCCTCACAAGTACACTTGCTGTCTGTGCCCTCTACTGCTGCTGTGCTGCTGTAAGTTGCTGCTCTCTGCAGTTGTTGCCTGCTTTTCTTGGGTGTGTCTACTGAGAAGGGATTTACAGCATAACGTCAGGCCCTTCTGACTGGATGCGGTGGCCTTTTCATCATTCCGTCTCCATTTCTGAGGACAACACTTGACATAAGATGACAATGCGCACGCAGTTGAGGAAAGAAGGAAAGAAGACTTTTGGTTTTTCTGTAATGAATTCTGCCTGT
This sequence comes from Psammomys obesus, assembly GCF_907164565.1. Lineage (NCBI taxonomy): Eukaryota > Metazoa > Chordata > Mammalia > Rodentia > Muridae > Psammomys > Psammomys obesus. The sequence continues at coordinate 27,569,316 of NW_026596046.1, forward strand.
TGTCTTCCCAGTCTGATTCTCCCTTACACCCAGTAAAACCTTTTACCAGGAGCTCAGCCCCCTTGTCCTGCTTCCTCATGTGTTCTTTTCTTCAAGCACCACTTACTGCTTACACAATACATACTTGATTTTTTAGCACTTTAAGGTTCCAAAGCATTCCATTTCTCTGTCTTCTTTGGCAAGACGTTCTACTACTTGATTAATTGAGACTAAACACCTCTTGCTATAGTTAAGAACCCTGCTGGATACTGAAGACCCAGATTCTGCAGGAAACTCACATATTTCAGTTGTCATTGAAAACATGAGTGTAGATTATAAAACAATTAGGAGACATGAGCCCTTTAAAGAAAAGTAATGTACCCTTTAACCTGATACTAATTTGTTAATTCAACAAATAGTCTCTGGACATCTGCTTCATGCCACGCACAGAGCCGAGGTGAGGACTGTGAGTTTTCTGAGGTCAAGTGCAGTTCAGGTTTTTTTCCTATTTCATCCTGAACTACCCATGACTTCATTCATTCCTGCAGCTTTAACTACTACCTTTCTTCCCATGCAAGATGCAACCTACTCTACCTGCCCTCTTCTTTACAGAAAACAGGATGTGACGCTTCTGTGGTGTCCACTCTGTACCAGTTGACTTCAGCCCCCATTCCTACTCCCAAAGGGTCCAGGCACCATGACGCCTATGAAATCTCCAGCCAGACACACATTTACAATTGCTGACGCTCTCTGTGTAGTACAGTTGTGAGTATGAACATGTGTGTTGGGCATTCCTCCACACCGCTGCTTCGGATTTGGGACTGGAGAGCATTGTTTACAAGTGCAGACTGGCCTTCAGGATGACAGCCTGTGTAAACACAGACCCTTGGTGTTTATGCTGGCAACCCTGTTTTTATTCAGTGAGCTCATGCCGCAGGCCAGATGCTGAATTAAAAACCTCCTGTCTATGCCAGCTTAGCTGCGCAGAAGATTTGTAAGAGAGTTACCAATACACACGCATCGTTGCATTAGGCTAGCCTTTGTCACTGAAATGAAACTCCTACGACCGGGTAATTTCATAAAGAAAAGCTTACTTAGCTCCTTGTTCCGGAAACCCAAGAGCATAACACTGGCACCAGTTAGGCTGCTATAATTGGTTTCAGTGGGGAGAGAGGAGAGAGACTCCATCATGACACAGAAGTCAGGAAGTGACTGAGGTCCCACCACCAGAACTAATTTAAATCTCTTCAGAGCACATTCCTCTAATGACATCAAAACTTCCCACTAAGTCCTTTCTGTCTCTTTAAGGTCTTACCACCTCTGAACATTACACACCAGGACTGAACTTCTACCATTTGATCTGTGGGGACAAAGGTCACGACCAAAATAGAGCTGTCATATACACAAGAAAACTGAGGCCACAGAAACAAGTTGCCCCGATTGCAAGGTTGTTTTCGCAGGAGTCAGCATGGGAACCCAGATCTAGCTAGTTCTAAACGTGAGGTGCTTTCTGCCATACCACAGTGGAAATACACTAATTCTCAGTGTCTCTATCTTATCATTTGGAAAGTGGGGTAGATTTTGGCTCTGCCTTATAACTACAGTGCCCTTGGCAGTGAGTTATCTCAAGGACAAGACCCAGCCCTGTACCAGGACCTTGGAAGCATTAGAAATGATGTGTAGGGTTAATGAGATTACCACCCCACAAGCAAGGGTCTGACCCCTGTGACTTCTGATTCAGAGCACATGGTCAGGAAATGAGTTTCTGGCCAACCAAGACCAGGGAACCTTGCTTCAGCGATTCAGTCAGTTTGTCGCCTGTAAGCTCAGCTCTGTGCCATCCACGCAGTATATCGTCAGTGATAAGGTACATTCTTGACAGGGAATCACAGCGGGTTTAATACATATTTAATCTGCTGCTTATCTTGACAATTAATGTGTGCTTCCAATTTAAGGAGATGGTTCCAGCTGCAGTTTAGCACACCAGCAGGAGAAAGGCTGAAAACAGTGCTTAACCCCTGAGATAAAATTGGGGCAGCAGCACAGGGGATTATATCCCGCGAAGGCAGAGCCCGAGTGGGAAAAGCAAAAGCACATTGGCATGAAACGGCCCAGGGATCAACCTTCAGCCCTGACAGCTGATACCTGGAGAGGAGATTTTCTACCGCCTCATCTCTGGGAGCTTCCATTTTATAACTGTGGGGGTGGAATAACAATGCCCATTATATAGACAGCTCATTTATTCAGGTTAACAAATATTTATTAAACAGTGACCCACTTAGGAAGCCTGAGACGACAGTGGACTGTGGAGTCTGGAGCAGTGTATGAAATGGTAACAACTACAAAACCTTGTGCGAGTTGGCCACGCCTCTTTTCCCATCCTCAGCACAAGTCAGTCTGGTTGCAAGGACATGAGCTGTGACTCTGCTGACACAGGATTCTGAGACCGTATTGCTCAGGCTTCCCAGCCCTGCAGTCTAAGGGAAAACATGAGGATGCACGGTTGAGGATTGGTGCCGAGAGCCAGGGGACAGCAGCCAGAACAATCAACTCCTCCGTGCCAGGAACAGTTCTGGAAGTGCTGGGAAACTAGAAGAGGAAAATATGTTCCTCCTGGCTCACGGTTAGCTGTGGAAGATGGAAGGAGTTAATGCACTAACACACTTAGTAGAGACAGACACACAGCAGGTTTCTTAGAAATAACTATTTCCCGTCTTTAAAGTCTAGCCTAACTGGCTACAGCCCTGTCTCTCTTCTGGGAGATTTCTGATCAGAGAAAGTATTTGGGGATTACAGAGGAAAGGCTGAGGTCAGTGAATTCAGTTGGCTGTACGTACCTGACAGAGCCATGTTTCAACCTGCATTGAACTTGAATCCAGAGCATATCTTCAGAGCATATCCTCTCTCACAGGGTGATGTACGCCATCTTTAAAACACTTAGCAGCAACTCTGTGTGTTGACTCATTGCATGAACTTTAGAATACTAATGTTCTGTAGAGATATAAGTATTACCTGCTTATAGTAAGAGAAGGTGTGCATGCATCAGTGTTTACTTATGCAAATGTTCATTCACTTTGTCCTGAGAACTTGCCAGTCAGTAGCATATCTGCTTCCGGAGGAAAGTCGTTCTCCTTTGCCCCCTGTTGTGAGTCAGAAGTCATGATTCATGTAGCCTCTGCACCAAGGCAGCTCTGCAGTGCCCATCAGAGTTTGGTTGGACTGAAAGTTGTCTTGAGGGCCTGTGGTTGCATTGTCTGTATTCCAAGCTGTGAGCCACAGCAGGTGGACCTAAGCTTTGTAGCCAAACAAGTCTGGGCCTCCTAATAGAGCCATAAATGTCAAAGTGCTCTGTTGCTCTACTGCCTACTTCCTCTCCTGAAATTGACTAATGAAATTTAACTTGCTGCAGTATCAGGAGGATCCTGGCACACAGTCATTGTTCCACAAACAGTAACTCATTTACCAACTAGCAATATGTGATAGTAAGCTTCCTTAGCTGTAGCTCTAATGCTGTTCTTTCTATCGTTCTGAATAACAACTGCGTAGTTATATTTCACGTGGACATTGTATTTAACCTCTGTGATAACTATATTAAGAGTTGTATGAATAATATATGAATGGTTATAGCTTTGTGAATGGCTACATGATTAATAACCATGTTAGTCTCATTTAATCATCTGTGCCCTAAGCACAAAAAAATTTGAGTAACTTGCTCAAGGTCACTGTGCAATTTAAACGCCACATGAAGCATTTAAGTGGACACACTGCTTAGAGCCAGCAAGTCTCAAGACTCCTACACTAATGATTAATTTTTTTGTAAGAGTATGTATCTATCATTAAAATTTTGTGTTATTAAGTGCAGGAAAACATATCAAGAATATGGTGACTACAAACTTTGATAGATATATTCCTAGTAAAATAATATCAATATGTTGCTCATAAAACTTAGTACTCAGCAGGTACTTGCTATAGAGCTGTGGGTCTCATGTAGAGATAGGAAGTTATTATATATATATATATATATATATATATATATATATATATATATATATGAGAGAGAGAGAATGGAAGCAGAAAGGGAAGGTGGGAGGCAATATAGTACAATGTCATCACTTTCCGCCTGACTTCCCATCATGCTCCTCCATCAGCATCTTAGCCATTTATACATTTCAGTCCTTTCTCCTCCTCTAATATTGCCTTAATACATTTTATGTATGTCATCTTAAATGTCAGTGAGTGAACTTATCTATGTAGGCTATATTAACAATGTTAGATATTGTATCAAATATATTTCTGATAATGAGGTGGCTCTAGGTAATGCCCTGGAAGATTTGTTGAGGAAACAGGAGCCTTTTAATATAAAACATGCACACATTTGAAGATATCAGCTGTGTTTTTCAAGTTAATGATGGCCACTCAGGTATATGCTGGGGGTCTTTGTCATCACAAACAAAGATCTTTGTCTGGTCAGAAACAGAGAAAATTTTATGTGACATTTCTTATCATGTTAACTCTTTTTTACTATTAAATTTTTATTTTTATATTAATTACAGTTTATTAGCTTTGTATCCCAGCTGTAGCCCCCTCCATCATTCCCTCCCAATCTCACTCTCCCTCCCTCATCTCCTCCCATACCCCTCTCCAAGTTCACAGATAGGGAGGTCCTTCTCCCCTTCCATCTGACCCTAGCTTATCAGGTCTCATCCTAACTGGCTACATTGTCCTCCTCTGTGGCCTGGTAAGGCTATTCCCTGCTCAGGAGGAGGTGATCAAAGAGCTAGCCACTGAGTTCATGTCAGAGAATAGGGAATCACACTTGGAGACTGAACTGCCATGGGGTACATCTGAGCAGGGGTTCTAGGTTATTTCCATGCATGGTCCTTGATTAGAGTATCAATCTCAGAAAAGACCCCTGGGCCCAGATGTTTTGGTTCTGTTGCTCTCCTTATGGAGCTCCTGTCCCCTCCAGGTCTTTCTATCTACCCCTTTTTTCCTAAGATTCCCTGAACTCTGCCCAAAGTTTGGTTATGAGTCTCAGCATCTGCTTTGATAAAATGCTGGGTAGAGTCTTTCAGAGGCCCTCTGTGGTAGGCTCCTGTCCTGTTCCCTCTTTTATCCTTCTTCCAATGTCCATCCATTTGTCTTTCTGAGTGAGGACTGATCATCTTATCCAGAGTCCTCCTTCTTGCTTAGCTTCTTCGGGTGTACAGATTTTAGTATGTTTATCCTATATTTTACGGCTAATATCCACTTATAAGTGAGTATATACCATTTGTGTCTTTCTGCTTCTGGGATACCTCACTCAGGATGATTTTTTTCTAGATTCCACCATTTGCCTGAAAATTTCATGATTTCCTAGTTTTTAATTGCTGAGTAGTATTCCATTATGTAAATTGTGCCACATTTCCTCTATCCATTCCTTTGTTGAGCAACATCTGGGTTGTTTCCAGGTATCTGGCTATCCAACTTTATTCGTAAAGTTGTATCCAGCTTTACGAATAAAGCTGCTACAAACATGGTTGAACAAATGTCCTTGTTGTGTACTTGAGCATATTTTAGATATATGCTTAAGAGTGGTATAGCTGGATCTTGCGGAAGCACTATTTCTGTTTGTCTGAGAAAGCACCAAATTGATTTGTAAAGTGGTTGTACAAGTTTACATTCCCACCAGCAATTGAGGAGGGTTCTCCACATCCTCTCCAGCATGTATTGTCACTTGAAGTTTTGATCTTAGACATTCTGATGAGTGTAAGGTGAAATCTCAGGGTCGTTTTGATTTGCATCTCCCTAATGACTAAGGACATTAAACATTTCTTAGTGTTTCTCTGCCATTTGATATTCCTCTATTGAGAATACTCTGTTTAGCTCTGTACCCCATTTTTTAATTTGATTACTTGATTTGTTGCTGTTTAACTTCTTGAGTTTTTTTTTTATATATTCTAGATATTAGCCCTCTCTCAGATATAGGGTTGGTGAAGATCCTTTCCCAGTCTGTAGACTATCATTTTGTTCTGATGACAGTGTCCTTTGCTTTACAAAAGCTTTTCAGTTTCATGAGGTCCCATTTATTGATTGTTGATCTTAGAGCCTATGCTGTTGGTGTTCTATTCAGGAAGGTGTCTCCTGTGCCAATGAGTTTCTTCTAACCAATTTAGTGTGTCTGGTTTTATATTGAGGTCTTTGATCCACTTGGACCTTAGTTTTGTGCAGGGTGATACATTTTTCTACATGTAGACATCCAGTTAGACCAGCACCATTTGTTGAAGATGCCATCTTTTTCCATTGAATGGTTTTGGCTTCTTTGTAAAAAATCAAATATCTGTAGATGTTTGGATTTATTTCTAGGTCTTCTATTCAATTCCACTGATCCACCATTCTGTTTCTATCCCAGTACTATGCAGTTTTAATTGCTATTGCTCAGTAACAAAGATTGAGATTAGGGATGGAGATACCTCCAGGTGATCAGTTATTATACAGGATCATTTTGGCAATTCTGGGTTGTTGTTTTTTTTCCACATGAAGCTGAGAATTTTTCTTTCAAGTTCTGTAAAGAATTTTGTTGGTATTTTGATGGGAGTTGCATTGAATCTGTAGATTGTTTTTGGCAGGATTGCCATTTTCACTATGTTAATCCTACCAATCCATTAGCACGGGAGATCTTTCTATCATCTGGATTTTCTTCATTTTCTTTCTTCAGACATTTGAAGTTTTTTTTTGAACAGGTCTTTTACTTGCCTGGTTAGAGTCACACTAAGGTACTTTATGTTATTAGTGGCTATTGTGAAGGTTTTTGTTTCATGTTAACTCTTATTCATGTTATTTCTGAAAACACTGTGAAGCCAAAGGAAATAGCTGTGGGTGATGTGATTGGCAGGTTGTTGGTTCAGGGCCTATATAGCATCTTTCATTATAGAATATGGACATATACTGCTGCAGGCCCCCCAAAAGCTAGGTTGTAGGGTATTGACCTAACACATGGTTCATGACCCCAGAGCTAAGGAATACTGCTACAGATTTTGTTAAAAATACAAGCCTTTTTTCCTCTGTAGACAAAACTTTTTGTCTTCATTTTTTAACCGTGTATCATTTATTTGTATATTATAGTGTATCACCACAAATCAACATAGTAACTAACATTTGCATAAATATTTTATACTAGATAGTTAATATTCTTATGTTACACCTGAGGGAAAAAAAAATAAAAAGTTTATCATCAAGTTTTTTTGTTTTGTTTTGTTTTGTTTTTTTTTTTTGGTCTGGTTTTAAGGTATTTCCTTTCTTTCTCCTCCAAAACTTAGAGGTGGTTAAATATGTGGAAAGTTGGCAAATACATAAAATCCCAGAACTTTCAAAGAGAAAAGGTGTTTACTATGTTTAGAGATTGCATACCAACATTACAGAAGTTCAATGAACTGCGTGAGACTGATGTTATTATCTTTAATGTTGGACTTTTGACCGATTTTAAAAGCTGATTCCTGCTGGCATTTTTGAGTTGGAAAACAGGGTAGTCGTCAGCATCTTTTGAATGAATAGAGAGTTGCAAGTTGTCTTAACATGCTGAGACATCTGAATGTCATCAGAAAGAAGATTGTAATAGTCGTGTAAACTGATGCTGTGAAGGCAGGCGTCAAGGGGAGATGGCAGTTGAGTGAAAATGAGAGAGATTTGTAGACTAAGAGAAGGGAGTGATAGAAGACTTGACCTGCAAACACATTTATGGCTTTGTTTATGCTAATGTTTAATCTGAGATGCAGTCTGTACTTGAGGATGGCAAGTAAAAAAGCCCAGTATCGAAATAGGTATGCTGAGAGTCAAATGGCATGATATAATCCCTTAAATACCGTCAAACCAAATAAGCCACACACTAGGACGCACTTATGTAACAACACAGCTCAGACAAGTAAGTTTTGCCAGGACGCAGGGTATCGTAATACAGTGTCTGTGTGGAACTGCACGCAGAGATGGTTGGATGGGTATAAAAGAAATGGCAGTGTGCTGAGTGGATTAAAGAAAGGCTGAGGTCTGGCGCCAGACAACGGTCTGAGTAACTCCTGATCCACTTTCATTCATCCTTTCCTGTTTCCAGCTTCCTCCCCTATGAAATGAAGGTGACACTTATTCCATGGGGTTATTAGTCACAAAGGCAGTTAGATCCTCTTTGGCTTGTGGAGCTGGATGGATAAGATTGTGGGAGAATCCAAACCTATTGCTTGCTCAAAGAAGGGGTCCTGGTGGTATCTGACAGAAAGAGTCTTCTCAACGAGAGACTTGGAAGTAGAGTAAACAAAGGTGAAATACACACAGCATACAAACTCACAAAAAAGAACAAAACAAAAAGTAGGTTTGAGTATGTAGTTAGAATAGAGAGAATATTAGACTCCTGCTCACCCTCTAATTTGGTGTATACTAATGTGAGTTAGGGCTATCTATCTACCTCTTACTCTCTCTCTCTCTTCCTCTATCTATCTATCTATCTATCTATCTATCTATCTATCTATCTATCTATCTATCTATCTGTATCTATCTATCTCTTCCTCCTTCTCTTTTTCCCTTTCTCCCTCTCCCGCTCTCCCTGTCTCCTCCTCTCCTCTTCTTTTCTCTCTTTTCCTCTCTTCATTCCTCTTCTCCTCCCCTGAAAGATGTTTAAACATGGAAAGCAGTAGAATTCTGTACAATCCCGGGGCTTCCTAACAGAGAAGATTTTTTTTTTCAGCCTTTTGTTAAGGCTGAAATACAGGACACTGTGAGGAAGAAGATGGGTCACCCTGGGCAAAGGTGACTTTCACAAATCTAAAGTCATCTTTTGTTCCAAACAAGACAGTACACTGTAATCATTTAGCTAACAAAAAATATCAAAGTCAAATGGTGTCATTACAAATGCAAAATATATAGTTGCTACTAAAAATAACTATTACCATTATCTCTGAAGGAGAACAAAGACCTCACCTTTGACCTCTTTGCAGACAGTTGAATATAATTAACATGATTATGGTTGGTTGTCCTGATCATTCTGGCAGGAAATTTTTTTTTCTCCTGCCTTATCTGTAGGGGATGTACATTAGAACAGCAAAACCGTATTTTGTTCAAAACACAATGAGGTTCCAGTATGTTTGTTGGCATTCTTAGTAAGAGAACAGAAACAATAAACATGTCATTTCCACTGTGCTGGCAAGATGGCTAAGCAATTAGGTCAGTGAGGGCACTGGCTGATCAATCATAAGGACCAGAGTTCAGATCCCAGTACCCACACTGGACAACACTAAATGGCCTGTAACTCCAACTCCCAATAATCGGATAACCTGTTCTGGCCTCTGTGGGCACCTGCACACACATAAGCACATATACTCACAATACATGCATGCACACACACATATACACAAATTTTTTTTTAATATAAATTTTCAAAACACCCCTTTAAGAAGTACCTCGTTGAAAAACTTGTTGAGGACTTGGTCTGAACTGTCAATAACCAGAATGCACTCTAAGGCCGAATGATCATTAAGAGATAGTACAAGTGTTAACTTAGGAGCTGATGTTTTAGGGTATTTCCTGAGAAGTGTTTTCCAGCTCCTTCATTCCTTTATTCTTACAGTCTAGTCTTGGCATGGTCATTGTCCTTCCCTCACAGAGGTTAATTAACCTGCCCAAAGTCACACAGCAGATCCCCGTCTTTCTTTGCGGTCATGTGTTCTTTGGTATGTGTACTTATGATCAAAATCTGAGTTTATGTTCCATGGGCAGCTATTGGTGGTCTCTTGGCCTGGTATGTTTTTTGTTTTTTGTAGTGAGAAAAATGGAAGGAAAAGAAATGAGGCATACACATAAATCCATGGGCTATTATAAACCATGGTGGAACTAGAGCAGTGTTCACCGAATAGATTTATGAAATAAGCAAATAACTGGTGAGCAAAGAGTAACCCCTGGGAAAGGGGGTTCTATTTATGATGCTGTGTGTGAGCTTGGGGAAAGAGGAACCAGAACTAAGGTCTCGTTGTTCTCAGGTTGCCACCACCTATGTGGTGTCCACTAGTCTTTCACCTAGACAGTGTGCCTCACTCACGTTCTTTCTCACTTCGTCCCTAAGAATGGGCTGCATGAGCTGGGAAAACCAACCCACGAGGTCTTTTTATCTAGCTTTCCAATTGACTTTTCCTATCAGGCAATAAGCTTAGTCTTTAACACATCTTCATTGCAATTGTAGCAGTGGGAGATCCCCAGGAGAATGAGACAGACAAGTGCAGGTTTTCCAGCAAAGGGGTATGGGAATGCAGGTGAAAGAGCGATGCTTGGCAACTGAGGCTTCCTGGAGTGTCCACTAGAAGAGGAGGCATGTGTACTGGGTTTGGAGGATAAGTAGGATTGCTTAAGGCTCTCCAGGAGGCAATGCAAAGGGGGCTTTGTAGAGAGACCTGGGGGTGGGAAAATGGGACAGGTAAAAATTTACCTACTGATGAGGGCAAATGAGGATATAGTGTGTGGGGGTAGAGGGGGACTTGGAGGTCCAGCACAGCAGTCTGGGCTTGGTGACCTGCACATCACGAGCCAGAGTTGGTGTTGTGTACATCTGACCCTCAGTTCACACAGCAATATTTTGATTCACTAATGGCATCTAAAACACAACAAAATGTAGTTTTAACAGGATGCATTAGAAGATCAATGTGTTTCGTTATGGAGCAGAGGGGGAGGACAGGAGTGAAGAATTGATTTTTCTAAGAAAAAAACCAACAACAACAACAAAAACAAGTTGTTAACTTACTTGAAGTAGAAGGATAAATAAATGTCTCCTGTGAAGGGGTTCTGACCACTGGGATAACAAGGTGCCTGTGTCCTCTACTATCCGTCCTCCTTGACTTTCTCTCTCCCAGGTAATCATTGAAGAGAAAAAGTAGATGGGAAGAAATGCCAGGTTCTAGGAAGGGTGTCAGTGACCTTGCTCCCTGTACCACAAAGGAGTCTAAGAAATCTGAACGGAAGATTGATCAGGACCAGTCCAGAAAATGATAGGCAGAAAGACCCTGAGGCTCAGAGAATGTTTATTAACTGTGGAGCATCAACCAGGCCTGGCATTATAGTCCCCTGGAGTAACTTTCATTCAAGCAGACTGACCCTTTTTTGAAAGCGGTATTTCCTTGGCATGGGGTTTTTGCTGGAAATGGATTCAGTGATGACTGTCGATGAGTGTCACCCTGCTGACTTGATCAGGCTGTGTTCTGCCAGCCATCTGTTAGCGTTGCAGAGCTCCCTGAAGCAAGTGCCGTAAGCTCATCCCTGACCTGTGGTCTCAGAAGGTACAGTCAGAGGAGCAGGCTGCACTGTGACAGGCTCTTAGAACTCAGGCTGTATCTATAGATTTTCTGTAGAAATTCTCTTTCAGCCCCTTTGATGAAATGCAGGGGCTTGAATCAACACAAGTGCCCCAAATTACTACCAAATCAGTACATGTCAAAGCCATAAAAATAAACACTGTATCAGGCCAAGCTACTCAATCCTTTAGGGTCTGAATTATAGGAATGAAGCTTTAGTAGTAAAAGTGGTCATGGGATGCTAGGCCACAGTACCTGGGCACAGGGATCTATTTTGTACTTTCAGTTGATACAGACATTTTAAATTAATTTTTTAAAGGAATTGAATGATAAAAATCAAAGCTCTCAAGACTTTCCTGAGGATGTAAGTTATTGCTCCCTTTAAATTCACAGGACTGTGTGCACATACCCATAAATTCCCAGAGTTACAGAGCAATTACTGCTGAGGTCTGGGCAGAGAAATGGGATTTAACCATCTGCTCTCGAAACATGTCCCAGCTGACCCAGAATATTCACTCTGACAACCCCCCCATCACACCAAAGCAAGGCCTTTTCTGAATAAACATATTGACAGAAAGCCAGAAACAATAACTCTCCCATAATGCTCACAGTCACCACTGTGATTCTACTGAGACACCGTGGAGAAGGCTTTCAGGTTTGTGGCTGCTATCTTCACTTCTTTTCACCTTTTAACTCTCTCCATCCATTCAGCAAGCGGGTGTCGATCTGTCTAGAAGTGGAAATGCAGTAACATGGAAGTAGGTGCTAATATGCTAGTCTTCAGTGGCAAGGGACAGGGAAGGCATTCACTACAGTAGTTTAATGGCAGGTAATGGGGAAGGGAAGCATTGCATAGATGGCTGGAGCCATAGGAGGCAAATCTTACTCAGATTCTACCACGTAGCAGGTCACCTTAGGACACAGATTGCCACCCATCTCACACAGGCCCAGCACAGAACATCTGAGTGGTTGCTTGTGGTAATTTTTGTTGTTGGTGTTTATTTTGTTTATTTGTTTTTTGTTCGTGGCCAGCCTAGTCACCTCTGAGATATCATACCCATGTTCTTATCTCCAGGTGCTTCTGAATTCTAGGACCAAAGTCTTGTCCTATCAAAAATGCATTAATTAGTTTCTAGTATACCCTACCCTCTCTCTCTGTGCCCTAAGGAAAGTCTTCCATATATTCAATTATCTATTTCCAGTTCTCCAGAAATTTTTAACACTCATTACACCCAAGACCCTATGGTAGACATTTTAAAGGAATAAGTAGGAAATGTCACATACCTTTCCAGCATTTGTCCTTCAGGACATATTACTGTCAAAATACAAGACAGTACATGGCGTCATCCCGGACTGTTTGGTGAATGTGTCGCAGAAATGCCATGGCTTCACTGATCTAGAAGGCGAAGGAAGTGTTGGGAGGAAGTGGCAGTTGTTCTGGACCATAAAAATTGGTTCAGATGTCAAGACAAAATAAAAAGCATCGTTATAAGAGGCGGACAAAAGAGAGTAGCCACAAAAGAAATGTGAGTGGGCATGTAGAGAGCCTGTTCCATCACCGTACTGGGCTGCTGCAGAGTTGACCATAGGAGTTCAGATGGAGCTGAAAGCAGACCTCAACAGCCTTGCATGCCCAAGTTAAGGATTTGGCACGTTTACTATCGTTTTCTAATTCTAACCTCACTACATGGAAGAGTCTACAGTGTCTCCTTAATTTAGCTGACAATCTGTTGCATATGAAGGCAAACCTAAGAACTATCATTCTGGTGTACAACCAGTTGAATTCGTGGACTTCTATGAGTCTGATATTAGGCAATGTATTATTTGATTCATTCACTCATTCATTTTTTTATTTTTTATTTAAGATAGAATCTTCTGTTGCCCAGGCTGCTCTTAAGCTCACCAAGTAGCTAAGGATGACTTTGAGTCCCTGATCCTACTGCATTCACTTCCCAAGTGCTGAGATTATAGGCATGTGCTACTTGTGCCCGACACATTCTGAAGTTTAATATTCATCAGATAAAAATACCTCAGCCTTCACCTCTGTGCAGTCACCAACACATAAAATACATTTATTTCTTTCTGAAGACAGCTTCCCAGCGATATCCAACTTCTGATGGAAATGAAAAGTGTGGCGAATATCATATAGGATTTTATGGGAGGGCTTGTCACGAATGATAACAACCATACATTCAGCAATTCTCAGCAGTCCGACAGAATAGTCTGCTTGGATTTACAAAGAAGCTGTATTTACTTTAGTGCCCAGAACAACGCATAAAAAGAAGATGCATGCTAATTAAGAATAGTAGGTGTGGACATGGAGAGGCAAGGAGGAGTGTTGTCACTGTCATTTGAAAGACAGCCTACTTGTGACTGGGTCTCCTGTTTGTGGAGGTGACAAGAGAAGAGGACGAGTTTACTGTGCACGTTAGTGGGCTTGTTCCACTTTTTAGTTGTTGCATTTGCATATAATGTAGTTAATTCCTGGCCTCCTCTCTGTTGGTCATGCCCATAACAGAGGGGTGCATACCACCACAGTGCCTCTCCAGCAAGGTTCTGGTTCTGCCACCATCAACTTCTAATTCTCAGACTTCAGCCATATTTCTCCATGCTCACATAGGCACATTGGATAAGACCATCTACACAGAGGCCTTTGGAAGGATTAAAAGAAAGCACACCAAGAGTTCAGGGGAGTGGAGTGGTTAGTGCAATAGGAAACTCGGGAAAAATGATGCCATTAGGAAACCCACAGACAGCACACTCAGAAAGCATTCAGCTACACTTCAACTGTGCACAGCCCCTGTTCCCCTTAATCATGTCACCAAATGAATAGCTCTCAGAGCTCAGTTCTCTCCTTTCCCAAAATAGGTAGGGACAAACAAGTGTGACGTGTTGCCAGATACACACCCTCCTACACCATCTGCACCCCTGCTTTGTAGTTCCAAGCAAAGCTACAGTTTCAAACCAATCTTACATAGCACCATTTCTGAGAGCTTTTAGCATCTTGGGGTAAACTGTAATGATTCTGCATTTATATCAGGATGAATTTTTTTCCCCCTGCAATGAATTCAGATCTTGAGCAAGGCCAAATTTGGTTCAACACAAGTTGAATTTGATAATACTTGCCAACTTCAGGTGGTTTGGTGTTTTTGCTTTCTGAAATGCTGTTACTTCATAGTTTCCTGTGGCTCCCACCAGCCGTCTGGCGTGGCCATAGGTAACCAGTGTGATGTTGTTATCTCTCAGCCATTTAGGGGTAAGTTCCTCAAGTAATCAAATGCTCCAAGTGTTCCTGTCTCCCTTCCTTCCTTCCTTCCTTCCTTCCTTCCTTCCTTCCTTCCTTCCTTCCTTCCTTCCTTCCTT
>NW_026596046.1:27583970-27620886 GCF_907164565.1 Psammomys obesus
CTTCCTTCCTTCCTTCCTTCCTTCCTTCCTTCCTTCCTTCCTTCCTTTCTTTCATTTGACTCTTTTTTATACATCTTTACCATTGTTAACATCTCTGGCTACTAATAGTAAATCACCTCCCTGAAAGAATTATAACATTAAGTTATATTACGAGTATTAAGTTATCCTACGAGCTGTCAGTCCTGACTTAAAAGCAGAAAGGGGTAGGCATGTAGTGGTAGAACGTTTGCCTGGCATGGACGAGGCCTCAGGGTTGATTCCCCACCAGCTTCATAAAACAAACAAACAAAATGAATAGATAGCTAGAAAGGGACGAAGAATGTATCCAGTGATTTTCAGTTTAATGAGGAGGCTAGGCCTCATTTGGATCAAGACTCTGTGCAGCACCTTTGCCAGCTTCATTTTACTTACCCTCCCAGTACACCAGGAGCTTGTACTTGGCATCGTTTCTAGTTTAGAATGGCTAAGCAATTTGCCCCTGCTTACCCTGGCAGTATGTGCCTCCGGTGTACCTGCTAAGATTTCTTTTGGCCTCAAACTTGGTAGCTTTTTTCAATTTAATTATGTCTTAGCATTCGGTGGTATATAGTTAAATAGTATTTCCTGCCTTGTTCTATGTATTTCCAGACCAGAAGGGAAAACAAATAGAAGAAACATACAAAAATATGTGTTGTAAGTATCATCACGAATAGGTGAGGCATAGACCATGGTAAAAAAGGGCACGACTAACTCCACTTGAGAGACTGAAAAAGATTTACTATCAAAGGAGACAGGGAACTCGTCATTCAAGGGAGGGAAGGGAATAGACATAAAGGGTGGATGTTGCATGTAGCCTACCTATTATGTATAGAGAATATATTGGGTGCTGGCTGGTTGGCTGGCTGGATAAATAAATATTTGGGTAGTTTGGGGATTTTTATTTATTTATATTTATTTATTTTGAGACAGGTCTCACTATGGAGCCCAACGTGGCTTTGCACTTACTATGTGGTACCAGCTGGTCTCAACCAAAACCTTCATTACTTGCTGGGTCTGACTTGATAATTCTTACAAAGTTAAGAGAGCCCCTAAGTGCTAGGAATATCTAGAGGCCGGAAAGATAGGCTCCTATCCATGGTGGCCAAATGAATCTTGAAGGAGGAGGCTTCTTAACATTTTTAACTGAACCTGAGCTAGAAGAAAGACATTCCAGAGACATGGGTTCTGGATTCTTTTGAGCAGAAGAGTGGTTCTTACTGACTGCTCTTGGTGACTCTCTTGGTTTCACATTTGCTATGACCCTCTTGTTTCTGCCTTCCAAGTGCTGAGATCACCCCCTTTATGAGGTTCTGAGGATTAGTTCCAGGGACTACACAGGCTAAGCAAGGACTCTCCCAGCCGAGCTGCATCCTCAGCCGCATGGTTTCTGATTTTATCTGATGTAGCCTCACATATTCTCCAGCCTAATCAGCTCTTCCCTTTAGGTTTCCCTCCGCTGTAAAAACAGGGATGATGCGATCAGTTCCAGGATCAGGTTCCTGGTGTGGTGCTTGCTGCTTGCTGTACCTCTTCAATACAGGCCACTGCTCAGCTTTCTCATCTCCACTGCTGTCTTGATGATGCTTCCTTCCTATCTCATACCCTGCCTCATCTCGTACCCATGAGCCCAGCTGAGAGGGAGATTGTGTATGGCCACATCCTTTTATGAAAAGACCTTGCACTCTAAGTTAATTTTTTTTAATTTCCATATATTGTAGAAGAGTGGGCTGAGTTATTATTAGCAGAGATATAGAGAAGCCAGCCATGCAGAGTCTTTGCCTAAATATAGATAAATCACTTTTACTGGTTGAGTTCCTGAGAAAAGCATATTCAGGAGGAGATTGGCAGATGTGCAATTTATTATGGAATGATTCAGAATCAATGTTCTGCAAAAGGGAGTAGGACTGGGCAGGGGAAAAATTGAGTGTTGATGTAATCCCAAGGAACACTTCTAAGGAAAGGACCAGGGAAGTTGTGCTGGGTTGGGGTGAAGAGGTGGAGGCCATCACATCCCTCCTGCAGTAACTCACAACCTGCAGGCTGATACAGGAAGGAGGGAGCCATGGCAATGCAGCCCTCCGAAGTGAAGAGATGCTGAGGTCATTCAGCCTGGAATGGAGACCTGAAGCACCGATGCTGTATCTGAAGCAAAGATACCGTTTCTCCAAAAGATCATTTCATTTCCTCAATTTTGTTGACAATCAGATCTGGACTTTTCAAACCTAGAAGGGTGGAGGCACTGCATTAGTACCGCACTGCTGCTCTAATGAAGTTGCAGAACTGTGCAGCCCATGACAATACAAATGTCCTCTCTTTTGCAGGCCCAGAGACCAAGAGTTTGACGTCAGCCTCACTAGGCTGAAGTTAAGGTCTCAGTGGTGTTCTATTCCCTGAAGACTAGGGAGGGATCATTTCTCCGCCTTGTTTTAGCCTCTGGAGCCTGTTCAGTTTTTTGACTTTTGAGCCTTTCCTCACATCCCCACAACCTCTTGCTCCCACTGTCTCATGTCTTGTTTCGTCTTTGACTTCCCTTTCTGAATCCATTCAACTATATCTAGGACCCAGCTATAACCCCCTGTCTCGGCATCCTTGACATAATCTCACCTTCAAAATGCCTTTTATGATATTAAGCAATGTTTGTGGTTCTGTGATTAGGATACAGATATTAATTAATTCAGTGTACACAGTGCTGAAATCAAATTCTAGCACACTGACACTACTTGGCATATTTACGGAGTCATCATTAGGATGCCAGTGCTAACCTGCTCTTTCTTGTCTGCCTTTCTTCACAACATCAAGATTGCTCAGAGTAACAATTTATACTTCAGTAGTCATTAAACTCAGAAAACTTGTTCTCTCTGTTCTGGAGAAACAAAGCCCTTGTTTGCGTTCCTAGCACAAAACAAAACAAACAAAAAAAAATGGGACTCTGTAGCAAGAGTACATTAGGAAGCCTTCAAATCTAAGTGTATTGCCTCTTCCCTGTAATCCTAGCCCTCAAAAAGCTAAGGCAAGATGAAGAAGAGTTTGAGGCTAGCCTGGGCTAGGTAGAAAATCTGATATTTAGCCAAAGGCTAAGGATATAACTTATTGGTGGAGCAGTTATGTAATATGCACAAAGCCCTTGTTTCCATTTCTAGCACAGAAAACAGAACAAGTAAAAGAAATTAAATCCAATCTATAAAGATTATGAAGAAAAACAAGTAATTTTTGGAATGATAACTAAGATAGACGCTGAGAGGATGTCCTTGCATTTATCTCTTTCTTCCTTTTCTGCTCCTATGAGTGCCTCCTGTTGGCTGGACCTTGTGGAAGCCATTTTTCCCCCAGGGAACTTGTGAAATATGACTGGCATGGTTGTGTGTGTACAGGTGTTAAATAATAGAACAAGAAAAATGTAGAAGTGGAAATAAAGTGATTTAGCACACATACTTTAAATCGAAAACCCAAATCTCAAAATATCCCTCAAGGGCCAAAGTTCTGTAAATATGTGATTGTTATTCCTATGCCCTCCTTTTAATATTGCCCCAATATATAGCCATTCCTTGTCAGCACACTTATTTCTTCTGTCTGTGTTTTCCTACATCCCGGGTTAAAAATGATGATGCTCTCCATTTGCGTGACTTCAAGATTCCTCTCCTAACCGAGCCTTGGAATTCTTAGCCATTTCCATTCCAGCAGCCTGAACAAATAAGACCTAGGAGAAGCTGGAAGATGTCTTGAAATGTTACGTTCACCACTGATTAGACCAGAGAGCAGAACTAGAAAACAAAACGCCCAATGGGAAAAGCCCTGGCTCCTTGGTAGATTTTGATCAAATGCTAACTCTCACACTGTGCTTCCTGGGTATACAGGCTAGTTCTTTAAATATCCCACTCAGTCCCACTTCCATCCAGTCAACGCTGTGCCTGGCCTATAATCCAAGTGATTACCAGGCCCAAGAGACTATCCAAATTGGATTTTAATTTCATCATAATCTTCAGGAGCACACTGAGTTCAATTCATTATGGTCCTAAATGGAGATGCAAGGGGAACTTTCCTTTCACAAGCTCCTCCTCTCCTTCCCCCTTCCCCTTTCTCTTATCTCCACTCAGATTTTTGGTTATATACATTCTTTACTTGTTAATATGGATGGATTTTTATCTCTGTCAAAAGCTGTAAAGAAAGTTTCAGAGGGACACACTGGAGGCTCCTGTTTCTCTCAGCCGTACCTCCCCCTGTACTGACATCCTATAACTACAGTATCAAACACAGGCAGTCATCACAGCCCTCCAGGAGGAAGCTTCATTTCACAAACTTAAGAGATGACCTTGTGAATAAAACAGCAAATTGCAGGCACTGTAGTCCCTTCAATGTTCCCAAGTCCTCCACTAACACAGGGGTTCCATTAGCAAGTTTCTCTAGCAGCCAAGAGTTCCTACTACCTCCGTTTCATTTAGTAATTCAGAAGCCAAAAGCCTCATTAGAGAATGCTGTTTTCCATTTTCTCTGACATTGACAAAGAGTTGTACTGTCAAAAGATGACTCAGTCCCTTTTGCTCAGCACTTCCTCTCGATGAAAATAAATTTCTTCTGCTCAGAGACAGAAGAGGCAGAGACCTTGGTTCCTACATGATGGTCCCTCACTTTCATGTGCTCTCATCACCCCTGTACCTAGTCTCCTTTGCCCACCCACAGCTCCCTAATCTTCTCCAGTTAAGTCTAGCTGTCACCTCCTCTCCAATGCCACCTCCTCCTTACCTTGCACATTCACACGGTTGCCTCTGCCGTGTACTCTCTGTGCTGGCACGGCGCCCTGTTTTTAGCCTAACCTTTTCTGTCCTGTGTTCCCTAAAAACCAGTAAGTTCTTTGAAGTCAGAAATTAAGTAGTGTAAGATTTATTTATTTCTGGGATTTATTTCTGTTTCTAGCACATTTAAAGCAGGTGAATAGATGGATTCAAGGGCCAATTCCACCTTTCTGAAAAGGAAGGGAAGCTCTAGTTAGAACACAGTGAAGTCTTTGAAAAGAAATAAATCCCAGCTTATCCCCTCTTGAGGCTACCTGTACCTTTTGCAGTTGTTGCCAAGCTTGATAATATAGAATACATACTAATGGCAGAGTTGAGGTCTCGACAATATAGACTGATGACATGGAACCACTAAGATTAAAGGTAATAAGAGTTTAACATGAATTTTGAATTTTCTTCTTAAATGTGATAGTTTAAGAACCTGATTATCTGTTCCCTTCTAAAATTCCACCCATAATAACAAGTAAAGAACTTAAATAGGCAAAAGTCTAAGTTCAGAAAAGATTGGGGTGAGTACGATACACACAAAAAATGTGAGGAAAATTTGGGAAGCTTCGGGAGCTGGGCAGCACTGGCATGGCTAGAAGGTGGCATGGCAGTGCTGACCACACAGAGAAGCCCAAGTGCCTGCAGGAACATGAGGCTTGTGAGAACTACAAAATCCTGGTATAGAAGGCCGGGGGCATCTGAAGAAAGCAGTAAGCAGTGGCTAAAAATACAAATATTTGTTAGATTCCTTATAAGGAATAACCAGCCCCCACCCCCAATCCCTTCTCAACCTGCCATTCATTCCCACCTCCAGCCAGTCAGTGTTTCCACTTTGGGAACTGAACCAGGGGTCACCGCACAAAGGGACGTCACACCTGGAGTGAAATAGTGCATAGGGAACAGCGGTGCTATGAAAGGTATGTAGTGAGTTACATAAGCACACAGCCCCGCCCGCCATTTCTCCTTTTTTGTAACCCAACAACCAGACTTCTCGTCTGAAATAAATGCTATTCAGAAATGCTAGAGAAGCTAACCTAAGCATACAAACAGATACCTTAATATGTAGGCTTGTCCAAATGAGCATGTCTCCAGACTCTGGACGTGGGGCAAGGGACTAGAGACAAGCCTAATGAGTGATCCTTTCCCAGGCACACAAAGCTGCCAATTCACATCTTAGTATCTCATTCTCTTTTTCTTTTCTTTCTTTTTCCTCTTCCTCCTCCTTTCTCTTTCCTTCCCTCCCTCCCTCCTTCCTTCCTTCCTTCCTTCCTTCCTTCCTTCCTTCCTTCCTTTCTATTAGGGACTGGAGAATCTAGGTCCTCATATTTGATGGACAAAGCACTCTACCATTAAGCCATAATCCCAGCCCAAGCAGCTCATTTATAATTTGGTTATGTAAGCAAGGAACACCAGACATCTGAGGATAGTCTTCCAACAAAACAGAATCAAAAAGAATTCCAAGAAGCCAAAGACAATGCAGGGACTTAAGGGAAGCTTCATATTCCCAGGATCTGCTATGCAGAAAACAATTAATGAAGAAGGAGCTGGATCTGTTACGTATGGACTGTCAGGAAAGAAAGAGCTCCCGAGCATTTAAGCGTTTCAGAGCATTTAAGGGTCACGTCTGAGGACATCTCCATGTAAGAAGATTCCTGGATCCCTTCAGCTTGTTCATATCTGTGATCACAGCAGACATCCCCTGCCCCTCCAGGAGTGAGCGGAAGAGTTTCTAATCAGAAATGAGTGAGATAGCCTGAGCCATCAGCATCTGAGGGTAGGATGGAAATAGTCAACAACAACAGAAAAAAAAATTAAAGAATGAAGTGATCAGTGACAGGAGAGGAAGCTGTGACGCAGTTCTTTGTGAACTGTCTGAAGGGCCCCAGATGCAGGCTGTAGAAGAGAAGAGGGTATGCGTCACTTCAAGACAGGAGAAGTCACCTCCTGCTCCACTCTCTTTTTCTGTTCTTTAAAAGCTCTATTAAATAAGGAGAGATGACTTATGCTAGATAGGAAATAAGACAAGGGGTTCAGATAAAAGCTAAAAATGGGAAATTTAACAGTTTGAAAAAAAAAAGAAATACTAATGTGTTGTTGAAAATTGGTTTTTGAGCCAGGTGTTTGGTGGCACACACTTACAACACAGCACTGGAAGGCAGAGGTAGGTTGATCTCTAAGTTCGAGGCCAGCCTGATCTAAAGAGTGAGTTCCAGGACAGATTGGGCTACAAAGAGAAACCCTTTCTTGAGAAAACAAGTAAACAAACAAAAAGGAAAATTTAAAAAAGAAATTAGATTTTGTCTGAAAGAGTTACTTTTATACTATAGTTTATCCAGTTCCCAATAGGGAACTAGCTATAGTTCCCTGTTGAGCAGAACAGGGAAGGGAGGTTTGGTTTGGTTTGACTGGTTTTGTTGTTGTTGTAGATCTATTAATATACTCTAAAAGAGGGTAATCACTGCCAGACTGCATTAAAAAGAGAGTTTTGTGTATTGATCTATAGAATCCAAGTTACCAGTGGCTTAAATACGGAGTTGCAAAGTGCTCTGATCCATGCTTCGGGGCAGGAGGCGCGGGCACATTCACATGGTAGTCTTACAGATGCTTTCTTTCCTGTCCCAGGCTAGTGGAAACAAATTGCCAGCAAGAAAACAACATAAGCTGGGACTGAGCTAAAAGAGCCTCTAGAGTTGAGCTTTAGTCATCCTGCATCTTCTGAACTTGTAGCTTTTCATCGTAGACACTGCAAATGATTGACAGTGGCCTGTGACTCACCTCTCTGATCCTCACCCGCATGCTTTCAGATTGGCTCCAATTATAGGAGCTCCTCCTACACCCGCAAAGGCAACCTGCTCAGGATTCCTTTCTAAATTATTAATCAAGAGAAAAGACATCTGCCTGATTCAGTTCTACAGGGATCAGTTTCCCCTAGCATATTAATTTTAAATGCTTGTAAATAAAAGGACACTTTAATATCTACTTACTTTTATTATTACCTCATTTCTCCCCATGGATTTAGAGATAGAATAATCAATTGGTAAGTGTTTTATTCATCCCTAACTGTCACTGTGGGACAACTTGTGAACCTGTCCTTAAGGCCAGAGACCTCTTGTTTCCTTAGTTCTTCAGTTGCTAAGGATGCATCTCTCATGCATTGTCATTGTAACTATGAAAGCTTGACACAACACCCCTGAGTTGTAATGACATTGTCCCCTTAAATTGAGGTGTCTTAACTGTATTGTTTTTATTTGTTCTACGTTATTATTTTTGTTCTCTCCAAGTGGCATCTCCTTTCTATTCCTAGTCACTTAGCCAAATTCCAAGCCTAAGTGAATACAGGAACCCTGTATTGTTCTTTCTAGGTCATATAGAGCTAATAAGAAGGTCCCCTATTTGTAACTCCCTTATTCTAACCATTCTTCTCCATCGCCACCAGACTTACTTTCTTTTAACCTGGACCTTCAAAAGACATGCCTACATTGCCTCTGTGTTTCTATTCACTGTCTAGTCTTTCGGTCACACACCTGACAGTTCAATGACAAATGTCATACTCTTTTGAAAGACACTCAGCAAAGATATTATGTAATATCTTTGTTTCAGAATTTAAATTCTAAGTATGTCACATTGGGAAGAGAAAAGTATAGTATTACATTAGAACATTTCAATTTTTTCTTAAGTGGCAATTTCACATTCACACGTACCTAGAAAAAAAAATCACTTCATTGAAGATCTTTTGTCAACAATAAAACTAACCATTTCACAAGAAAGAGTTTGCTGAAATATTTTTTTCTAAGACACAGAAATAACTAAACTAAGCATGACATACTTACAGTGAATTGTTCTGAAGAGGTTTGATTTAGTTATCTGTGTGTCTAGAGGCTATGGGTAAATTTTCATTATGAGATTTTTTTTTCTGGTTGTATACTATAAAATACTGGAAATATTAAGATAATAGAAATATATGTAGCATCTAAAAGACAAACAAGTTAATCTTAGGATCTGAGGAAAAGACTGATGATTATAAGATTCAGAAATCATTATGTCACAAAAGAGACTAAGGGTAAATTCACTCAATGCAGGCTCTGGCAATTTTTCCCTTCATTAGTTGAAAATTAAAAAAAAAATCAATGTAAGAACTATGCAGGAATTGGATGTAATTGTTCCATTCTCAACATGTTCAAGATGACTCAGTCACTTTGTTATTAGGATGAGAATGGGCAGGTACAACAGCATCCTTACTTCATCAGTTCCTGAAGACGCTGCAACCACCAACCATGCACGTTGCATATTAAATTAGTCCTCATTGATAGCTGTACATTTGCTGAGCACTGTGAGGAAAGAGCCTCAGTTTTATAAGAAGGAATTAAAGAAGGAAGGATTACCATAGCTTGATGAGGTATCTGAGGAAGGATGGTTGAAGACAAGTTGGCAGAGATGGGAGCTATTTTTACAAAATGATAGATGGAGTATCCTTAGTAAATGTCAAAACATCGATGTTTTGAAGAGCTCTTGGGAGAGGTCTTTTGATAGTTTGAATGAGAATGGTGCCTTAGGCTCACTGAATGCTTGCTTTACAGTTGGTGGCACTGTTTGGGAAGGATTAGGAGGTGTGACCGTATTGGAGAAGGTGTGTCACTCAAGGTGTCACGTTTCAGTGTAAGCAGCAGATCACTACTGTATCTATGTTATAGATAAGGACTACTAAACTGTAGGCGAACTTCCCAGTGTCACCTGGTTTTTGTTTTTTATCTTTTTTCCTTTATATTTATCAGGAAATTACTCAGCTCCTGGGGCCCCATTATGGCAGACATGACTTCTATCACACTTACTGTCCAGACCGCCTGTTTTGGCAGGTGCTACTTTCTTTCTTTCTTTCTTTCTTTCTTTCTTTCTTTCTTTCTTTCTTTCTTTCTTTCTTTCTTTCTTTTCATACAGACAAGAAAACTAAGTTTTATCTAGATGGCAAAACATGAATCAGTAGTAAATTTGATTTTCAAACTCAAGCCAGTTTTAACATCGAGCCCACTTTTAACAACAACAAAAATCTGTGCCAAACGGTATTCCCAATTACTAGGACAAATAGAGTTTACAAATTCTAGGAAGTTTTGTGCAAATTCTGTTTTCTAAGAAGGCTACTAATTTGCCTTTCCAGCATTATTAAGCAGAACTTGTATTTATTCAAGATGAAACCCGTTGGATCTGGCGGTCAGAGCTAACACCTGCTTTGTAGGAAAGAATTGCCTGGGGACGCAGACTGTAGTTTGCCTAGAAAACTTACCTCCCTTCACACACTAAGGAATTCCTGAGTAGTGCCTGAAAACTCTTTAAAGTTCTCCAGTTTCCCTGAGAAAAGTTATTCTAGTCAAAATAAATGAACCCAGTTCTGTTTGGAAATGACAGGGGTTGGCAAGAGTGGAGCTGTAAGACACAATCTCAGTTCAGCTTGTTATTGAAATTTATTCTAAAATGTTAATCCATTCAATAATAGGCAAGTTGGGGGATTAGTTTTCTTTTCCTGAAGACTTCATTCAGCTCATCAAATTCAATAAACATATTAGCATTTTAAAAGTCATAACTGGGTGCCACACCCTGTGTCCAGAGTTAGAGAAAAGAGGGACTTCCTTCCAGCCCATGTGGTATCCGTAACTGAAATGCTCAGTACTAGAGACATAAAGAGATGTATACATTCTCTGATTGTCTGGAACTTCTGATTAAAACTGAATTCTGATAAACTTGGTTTGTAATCTCTTTGTATCTGTCTCTCTCTGTTTCTGTCACTTCTCCTATCTCTGTATCTCTAACACACACACACACACACACACACACACACACACACACACACACACGGAGATGGGGCAAGGCAGTGGAAAATTCCGTGTCTTCCTTTCAACTCAGAGTCAGGTTAGCAGCCTGAAGGATAAGCTAATTTGAGGGTTGAAGAGGCATAATCTTTATGCAGAAAAAGCCAGCGTGGGAAGATCCACATTCAAAGCCCTGCCAGTGGCCATGGGTCAGCTCTTGACAGCATTCAGAAATTCAAGTGTATGGCTAAGAAGGAAGCCAACATCCTGAAGTAGTTCACCAACACAGCACCCCTCCAGGCAATACTATAGTGAAGTGTCTGGAATGAGAAGCCCTAACAGTACTTCTCTAGGCTAACAGAACCTGGCTGGTCCCCTTCTGTGCCTATCAGGCTTTGAAGTTCCCAGCCAACTAAGAAAATAAGAGGTGGTGAAATGAAGGATGTTGGATGTGTTCTGAGCTCCAGTAAATAAAATGAATTTTATGTCATATAAAAAGGATTTTGGCAATGTATTACTTCTTGAATGTGAAGTACAGTCAGTGTTCTATGGACAACTCCCTTGTATAGAACTATTTAAGACTGTAGTGTAGAGAGAAGGAGTGTGAGAAGGGGAAGAGGAGAGGGGGAGAGAGCACACAGTAATATATTTCAGATTTTTTCTAGCCTAAATGATTCATTATCATATATTGATTCCAAGACTCACGTTCATGTCTGTGCAAAAGTACATGTCAGTTATGGGATCAGAATGAGCCTTTGTTCACTTGCTGCTGGTGCCTTTAAAAATCAATACTGCTTAGAATAATGAAAAAGAGTACAGCATGTCAGATACTCAGAATTAGTGTGTAGGAGCAGCAGTGGTCTCCTCATTTCCCAAATGAGGAAACAGTATCTCTAAGCAGATGGGAGATTTTCCTACCCTCTCAGAGCCAGAACTCCAGAAACTCTGCCTCCAGGGTACAGCTTTGAAATTCTAGTTTCTCTTTCCACGTTGTAAATAACCAGCAGCTTTTCATAGGCATGTCACTTGCCCCAGTTTGTCTCCAGGAGCTTGGACCCGACTGTGTGAGTTTATTCCAGGCAGAGAAGACCTTATATATAAGTAGTTACCATCAAAAAAGTACTCATTACTCCATGCAAAGAATGGGAGCTTACATGGAAGCTGCTCTTTCACAATTCACAGGAAAATGAAACTTAGAAGTAGCCTTGAATAATAGCTCACTCAGGATGATCTTTTCCAGATCCCACCATTTACCTGCGAATTTCATGATTTCCTTGTTTTTCATTGCTGAGTAATATTCCATTGTGTAGATGTACCACAATTTCTGTATCCATTCCTCCACTGAGGGGCATCTGGGCTGTTTCTGGCTTCTGGCTATTACGAATAAGGCTGCTACAAACATGGTTGAGCAAATGTCCTTATTGTGTACTTGAGACTCTTTTGGGTATATGCCTAGGAGTGGTATGGCTGGATCTTGAGGAAGTGCTATTCCTAGTTGTCTGAGAAAGCACCAGATTGCTTTCCAGAGTGGTTGTACGAGTTTACATTTCCACCAGCAGTGGAAGAGGGTTCCCCTTTCTCCACAACCTCTCCAGCATGTGTTGTCTCTTGAGTTTTTGATCTTGGCCATTCTGACTGGTGTAAGGTGAAATCTTAGGGTCATTTTGATTTGCATTTTTCTGATGGCTAATGAGGTTGAGCATTTCTTTAAGTGTTTCTCTGCCATTCAATATTCCTCTATTGAGAATTCTCTGTTTAGAAAGCCACACACGGTATATAACATAGGATAAACCTACTAAAACCTGTACACATAAAGAAACTAATCAAGAGGGAGGACTCTTGCTAAAATGCTCAATTCCTATCCAGAAGGGCAAAGAGGATAGACATCAGAAGAAGGAGAAAAGAGGGAACAAGTCAGGAGCCTGACACAGAGGACCTCTGAAAGGCTCTGCCCTGCAGACTATCAATGCAGATGCTGAGACTTATGGGCAACCTTTGGGCAGAGTGCAGGGAATCTTAGGAAAGAAGTGGGAAGCAGTAAGATCTGGAGAGGACAGGAACTCCACAAGGAGAGCAACAGAACCAAAAAAATCTGAGCACAGGGGTCTTTCCTGAGCCTGATACTCCAACCAAGGCCTAGGCATGGAGATAACCTAAGACCTCTGCACAGATGTAGCCCATGGCAGTTCAGTATCCAAGTGGGTTCCATTGTAATAGGAACAGGGACTATTTCTGACATGAACTGATTGGCTTTAATTACCCCCCCCTGAGGGGGAAGCAGCATTACCAGGCCACAGAAGAGGATAATGCAGCTACTCCTGATGAGACCTAATTGCCTAGGATCAGAAGGAAGGAAAAGACCTACCCTATCAGTGGACTTGGGGAGGGGCATGCATGCAGAGGGTGGAGAAAGGGAGAGATGGGGATGGGAGGAAGTAGGGAACCACAGGGGGATACAAAGTGAAAAAAGTGTAATTAATAAAGAATTTAAAAAAAAATAGCCTTGAGGTGAGGACCCATTCAGTGGTTTCCGTACCCTAGCAGGTAGTGTTTATTTGTGGTCTGTAATCAATGCTGAAGAAATGCTGAGGAATTAATGAAAGAAAGATGTCCCCCCCCCAACCACAAATGAAAGCATTTACAGTTGCTCACGGTGTCACACCTATGGAACAGTGATCTGTGATTGTGCCTAGAAGCTACTAAACTGTTAGTGGTGCATCCTTCCTGTGCGTCATCCTGGGTCCGGATGACAACAGCAGGCATGTCTAAGCGAATACTATCGTGACCCCAGTAGAATGCACAGGACTGACATTTATCCCAGCCTCACCAGGAGGGGCATTTAAAGCTCAGGTCCTTTCTGTAGAAGCTTCTCTCTGGTCTTCCCGTGTAGAACCCTCAGGCACATCACAGGGGGCTCTTCAAAGTACCTTGTGTGAAGTGCTGATATGGATAACTCAGCAGGAAAGCAGTCTCTGTTCCTTGGATGTACAGAATCCGGTATGCAGCTCAATGGCTTTATCAGTCGCTCTCTAAGCTGTGTCTACACTCACAAAGAATAAACAGGTAAAGGATGTCACTGTCAGCATCAGTGCCGCTAAGGACTGGGTGTGCATTTGTTCTGACAGGACCCACCGTGGGAATAACATTTAAGCGGTTTTACATCAAATTTCATTTTGATTCTCTAAATCATTTTGAAAAGTAAACCCCAAAAGGTACAGGTAAATGGCTGAATCTTAGTAATTTCTTGAGGCCTCATAAATAGCATGATTAATCCTGAAAGCTGGCCTCCTCACCTAGAGTTCTTATCTGCTCTCTGTTTCCTCTGGTAGCTGACAGTTGTTAAGACTGCTATAAGAAGTCAAGACTGTGAAGGGAGGTGCTCCCCCCACCCAAACCCCTGCCCAGCTCGCTTGGGAGGTGCTCATTCTTTATACTGAGGTGCTCTCCTTCTCTCAGAAGACACTGCCCGAGTCAAGCATGCAGGCCTCTGGGCATAGTAAACACTGGTAGAGTAAGCAGAATATGCCTCCTTTGTATTCAGTGTTTTCTTGTTCACCCTTGATAAACTGCAAAGGAAATTGCAGCATGGCAGACCCCCCCTCCAGCTGTGTAATGTGTGCTGTTCATACCTTCTCACCACTCCACCTGAGTGTCCCTCAGTGTTGAGATAATCCTGACAGATGAGGCCACCAATACAACAGAAAACGGCAGTAGCCCTGGAATTGGACACAGTCCTTCTGGGCTTCAAATGACTGTGGGTTGGCAGGAGGATCTTGTGGGTCATTTAATGTTCACCAAGATGGGACCAAGAATCCCAAACTGTGGCCACCTTTGGTTTATTCTGACTTGGCCTGGTAGATATGCTTTATATGGGAGGGAGATGCTAAATCAGAGGGTTTAGAAATGGACACAAGTTTCCATTCTACTTGATAATACTCAAAGAGCTTATGATGTTTGCAAATAATGAACAAGAATAAGTTATAAATTACACATAAAAACAAGAAATGACAAGAGCCATTACCAGGAGCCGATCATTCTGATCCATGAGCTCTCTGGAGATCTTCCCAACATATCTTGAAATAGGCACTATCATTATTGTCATTTTGCTTTTAAGAAAATTGAGTCAGGAAAGGTTAATAACTTTCCCAGTGATGTGTAGCTGCTACACAGCTAGGCTAAGATGTTGATACCATCTACATATTCCAAATCTTAAGCTCTCTCATATTATCATCCATCATGTCAAAATCAGGAAAAAGCCTAAACTACCAAATGAGTGATTGTTTAGTAAAGTTCAGTTTAAGTTTAGTAAAATTTAGTTTAGTAAAATTAGGTTAGTAAAATTCTGTGCATTGCCCCCTTCCAGTCAATACTGATTCACTTGATGGCAGTGGCATGATGGGAATGGCCCAGGTTGAACCTGAAACCTTCCCAGTCTCTGCATGTGCTTTAGGAACAAATCTTCCCTCCAAATGAGCACCACCGATGTTACCTCTGCTAAGGGCATTATCCCCTTCATTTGGAGCTCCATAGGTTTGCTCATTTAATTTAATGTTTTTAGTTGGCTTACAAAATAATGGGTTTTGGCTTGGCACTTTTATACACCATCATTATTGTTTTCTGTTTACAGCTTCTTCTTGCTCCTCCTGCTCCTTCTGGTTCCCTTCTTCCCTCTGGACAGTCTTTCCTTTGCTTTCATGTATAGTTGGGTTTAGATGTCTAAGAATATAGGGGATAGCCCCAGCACTCAGTAGAGGTGGGTGGATCTCTGTGATTTCGAGGCCAGCCTGGTCTACAAAGTGAGTCCAGGACACCCAAGGCTACACAGAGAAACCCTGTATTAAAAAAAATTTTTTTTGGGGGGGAGGACCACAAAGATATCTGGGTTTCTCCTGCGTAGAGGACAAGAGTTCACTGAAGCCAGTGTTTCCTGACAGCCCTCTGAACATTCCACTTAGGAGTTAGTTTTATGTGCTCTCTTGAAAGTTGCGAAGACGTAGAAGTATGAAGTAATTTATAATTTCAGCACTCATTGGCTGCCTTTTGCAAGTGAGACAGTGCAGGGTAAAGTGTTGCTTTCTTTCTTCTTTTTTTAAGGCTTCCCATATCATGTTTTCTTTTTTTTTTTCTTTTTTTATTATTATTATTATCATTAGTTATATTTTATTAAAGTTATATTATATTATATTGTATCCCAGCTGTATCCCACTCCCTTATTCCCTCTCAATCCCACCCTTCCTCCCTCAGCTTCTCCCTGCCCCTTTCCAAATCCAAGGATTGGGGAGGACCTCTTCCCCTTTTGTCTGGCCCTGTTTTATCAGGTATCTTCAGGACTGGCTGCAAAGTCCTCCTCTGTGGCCTAGCAGGACTGCTCCTCCCTTGGGGGGTGGGAAGGTCAAAGAGCCTGCCCTTGAGTTCCTGTCAGAAATAGTCCCTGTTCCCCTTACTATGGGAAATCAATTGTTACTGAGCTACCACGGGCTACATCTGAGCAGGGGTTCTAGGTTATATCCATACATGGTCCTTGGTTGGAGAAACAGTTTCAGAAAAAAACCCTGTGCCCAGATATATTTGGTCCTTGTGGAGCTCCTATCCTTTCCACGTCATACTAACTCCTCTTCTGCCAAAGGTTTGGTTTTGAGTCTTAGTATCTGTTTTGAAACGCTGCTTGGTAGGGTCTTTCAGATGCCTTCTGCGGTAGACTCCTGTCATATGTCCAATGCACATCCCATTTGCGTTTCTAAGTGAGGATTGATCATTTTACCCCGTGTCTGCTTTCTTGTTTATCTTCTTTAGGTGTGTAGATTTCATTATGTTCATCATATCTTGTAGGTCTATATAAGTGAGTATATACCGTGTTTGTCTTTCTCCTTCTGGAATACTTCACTCAGAATGATCTTTTCTAGATCCCACCAGAAAGCAGATCCTTGCTCTCTTGCTGTAGCATCCAACCTTAGCATTATCATGCTGAACATCCCTGTAGGTCACATTCTGGAACCAAATTCATTCCTGTTCTGTCTTGCTCCAAGCCAGATGTTGTAAAGATTAGCATGTTTTTAAAAATCTCAGTTGAATGTTCTCATGAGGTTTAAAATCAAGAGTGTTAGCAATTTGGCTGAAAAGAATACCCCAAAGGGCAGAGTAGGGGCAGGAGGGAAGCATTTAAGGAAGAAACTATGTTGCTAAGTTGAGAGTATATTAGTTGTTCATATTTTAGCTTTTTGAATGGATTTTCATCACTTTGATAAAAAGTAAAGATTGGCATCTCACAGCCTGCAGAGATGTGTACTTCTAAAATATTTCTAAATATAAGGTTGTTTATCTCTATGAATCTGTAAACATACAACTTCCCCACTCCCACCCCATTTGTATCTGTCAACCTACTGTTTGTGCCTTGGCTAAGTTATGTGGACCGGTAAGTGCCCCTGAATACAAGTTTTGTGATTGAGATGAGCATCAAAACGCTACATCAAGAGTAGGATAGACGCTAGGTAAGGCGGCAATATAAGTTATGGGCCACAGAGAACGTAACTGATGAGCTACACAGCAATGCAAATGAACTTTATTGTTACCACAAATATCCTGTCACAATACATGATATAGTAGCACGAGCCTAATGAGAGCCTATGAGTCTATTGATGGTCGTAATTATGTGTAGGTAAAGTGTCAGAATTGTTTCCGACAAATGGCATGACTGAGTTGAAGAGAACAAACATTGCCTAGAAGGCAGTAAAGATGTCAGAGCGGTTTGCAGGTGCAGGCAATTTGACAACAGCAACAAAAAACTAGTCTGCATCTTGAGTCCTTGCGTTTGGAAAAGGAGAGAGACATATTCTACCTTCTTTCTTCTGCAAAATAATATTAAGAATCGGTGATTTCTTTACTTGCAGCTATTTCACAACCGTGTTTATCTAATGACTCGGCCCATTCCTCATTCAGCAATCAGCACTTCAGGGGAGGTGTAATATGCACCTTTTATGAACTCTCTCTCTCTCAACTAACAGATTCCACGTCATGAACAGGGAATTCCTACATAGGGAATTCCTACAAGGTGACATGGGCTCTTCCTAAGGGGCTCAGCCTAGTGGACACAGGTAACCACCTAAATAATTGTGAGATGGCGTGATGGTGCCAATATGGGTCACTGGACAGATAGGGGGAGGTGCTGACTGTGAGCTGCTGTGAGAATATGCTTGGCAGAATTTTGCTCTTTCAAGTCCTCATGGTTGTGAAGCATGGTCCTATGTCTCCATGAGGCTGAGTGACACCCAGGGTTGACACTTATCTTCAGAGAGTAGTCCTACGAGGCGGGTCTGAAAAGACTGTAAGTTCCCACTTTATGTCCCCAAACACGTGAGTGGTTGTTTTCTCTGCAGGATGAAAACGCATGCTTATAATCCTAGCGCTCAGAAGGCTAAGGCAGGGGCAACACCAGTTCAAGGCATATTGTGCTCTGCATACACAGTGATTCCCATGGCTGCCTGAATTACATAACAAGACCTATTTTTAAAACATAAAAACAAAGCGCTAGTGAGGGTTGTACAATTGTTATGTAAAGTATTGACCAGTACCTCTAATTGTGGTGCCATACTGATTCATTCCATAATGTACACACATGCAGCAAGACACTTATTTATAAAATGAAGAGCAGCACAGACCTAAAGACATGAGGCTAGTTAAAAAAACTATTACATTTAAATAAGCTAGTTATATTTAGTATAAATATAAAATGCTATTAAGAAATATCATAGTCACAGACTTGGCAGAAAGCGGTTAGCCATCCATGCCACACTATTTAAAAAAGAGAAAATCATTTTAGCACAATACATAGTTCAGTCCATGCTCACACGCATACCCACAAGCATTTCCAGCTCACACCTCCCTCCCCTGATGAGCTTTGGGGAAGGACATCTGTGAGGAAGAAGGCAGAGGACTGCCGTTCTCCGCTCTGTGTTTATATAGTCGAGGTGACTTTTATGATATCTGTAGGCTTTGTTTTATGACCTACAAAGAAGAGGCCCACAAAGCACCACATGCCATGGGTACAATGTGGTCCATTATAAATGTTAGTTGATTCTTCTAGGTAGCAGAGAAATACAGCTTCCTCAAGATGGTATAAATCTGCTGATAATATCACACCAAGGCTCATAAGTGTTTTCCCTTGGAATGAAATGCAGTGTTTTGGAGCAAAGTCAATAGATTTTAGATGAACTATGTGATTAAATCTATATTTGGCTTATTTAATTATTTAAGGATGAATTATTAACAGAAAGTCTGCCAAGTATTGGTAATTCTAGGCTGTACTTCAGCACTGGAAATTACTAACCAACTATTATGGGCTTTTTAAGTCTTCAGAGTACAAACTTTTGTGTTTCACGTTCAAAACTTAGCATTTTGTTAGCTATTGCCAGGTCTTTTAGGGAAAGCCATATTCTCGCAGCTATCAATACATGCTACATGATCTGAAATTAAAGTTGGCTTCATGGAACCTCTTAATTATAAAGAACTTTAAACACAAGGCTGCAGAGATGGCTCAGTACTTAAGAGCATTTGCTGCATTCCCAGAAAACCCCAGCATGCACTCATACATAGTTACACACACACACACACACACACACACACACACACACCAAATAAATAAAAATAAAATGAATCCTTTAAAAATAATTTGAAACATTTTTAGGTAAGTTGACTTTTTTTTACTACATTAATTTAGTTATCCTTATTTTCATAAAAAGTTGTAAATAATTTGAACTGAAAATCAAATTATTTTTCAATGTGCTGGTGAAAAACTGGAGGGGTGGCACACTCCATTAATGCCAGCATTCAGGAGGCAGAGGCCGGCCTGGACTAGCAAGTTCCAAGTTTGCCAAGGCTACATGAAAGTTCTCTTTCTGTCTCTGTCTCTCTTTGTCTCTCTCTCTCTGTGTGTGTCTCTCTCATACACACGCACACACACACACACATACACTCAAGTAGAAATGAAAATGAGAAAATATGATTGAAATGAATAGATTTTGTCTATTTCACTATCCTAGTTATAATGACATGCCATAGTTTTGAGAAAGGAGGGAAACCAAGTTAAGGATTGTATGGAATCTTAAACGTCTCACAAGTTAGGAATGTCATGGCTCTATATCCTCTGGGTAATTTTTGGAAAGTAACTGATCTCTCCTTTTCTTTCTGTGAATTTGTGAGTAAAAAGTACTAGTAAGCAGACCTGCTGTTCTGATGTTGAACATCAACCTGGTACTTGATAGAGGAATGAAAACATTCAGGTCGATAGCTTGTCTATATAGCATGTCTAACTCTCAGAAGGCACAAAACCAAACTTACCCTTTTTTTCCCCCCTATTCCCAGATTACGCTCGATTTGAGGCCAAAATCCATGACCTACGAGAGCAGATGATGAACCACAGCATGAGCTCCGGGTCTGGGTCCCTTCGAACCAATCAGAAACGCTCCCTGTATGTCAGGTAGGCACCGGCACATTCCTCACTCAGATATACTGGTCCTGAGCTATTGCGACACAAACGCCAAGCCTGGGTTCCAGTTAGCCCATGTTTGTCTGGGTACTTCTGTTCAAAGGCCTTGCATTTAACCATTTTGAAGTAATTTTTGAAATGTTATCAGGCTAAAACTCTTCTCCAGTTTTATCTTTTGGGAAAAAAAGGGGGGGGTTGTTGCTGTGTTGCTTAAGTTGGCAAATTCTAGAACTTTCTTGGTGCTGGGGCACCCAACTCTCAAGTTATTCCCTAAAAATATTGAAACATATTAAAGTATGACATGGGTTACATTCATGGCAAAGCTTGAATGCATAGACTGAAGCTCTGGACATTTGCTTGCATTCAGTCTTGGAAGAAAATATTCCTTATTCCCAACTCTTCTGAGATTGAGTGCATTAGCTCTCATTCATTTATTAGAAATCAGCTATTCTGTCAAAGAGTTATGTGTATTGGTTGTTTTTCTGAAAGCTTTGCTGGAAATACTTTCTTCAGTAGAATCTGAATACCCGTTGTTTCTTGGACCATAACACTTCATGATTTCCTGGCTTATTGAAACTCATTAATTAGCCCACTGTGGTGACTTACACCACATCTCAGTACTTAGGAGATTGAGACCACCACAAGTTTAAGACCAACCTGGAGACAGAGTAAGTTCCAGGCTAGCCTTGGTAAGGAATGAGTGAATTCACAATGCCCGTCAGCATTTTTTTCTGCCTGGAATTCTCTTGAGGGAGCTATGTAGGCTCCACTTACTAGTTCTGGCTCCTGTATTACATCTAACTTTTATGTGTGTGTGTGTGTGTGTGTGTGTGTGTGTGTGTGTGTGTGTACGCATGCGCGCACACACGCACATGTTCTTCTACCATGTGTGTTCTGGAGACTGACTATGATCTTCAGGCTAGGATGTAAGCTCCTTTATTCACTGAGCTATTTTGCCAACAGAGGACATTTAGTAAGTAATACAAATCGTAGCAGCTGAGAGGAAGTGCGGTCCCTTACATGGTCAGAATAACTGTATGCACTATTTGGAGGAACCAGCTTCTCACTGTTTGGATGCCCATTGACAGCTCTTGCCCAGGATCTGACTGACAGCTAAGGCCACATCTTCTCACCCAAATTTCACTTTTTTTTTCCAGCAAGAATCCCATGATACATATACTAAATTATGCATTGAGTTGGACTTGTCTGAATTCCAAATGTAAAGTTAACTTTAACTTTCCTATGTATTAGACATGCCAAGAAGAAAATAGAAGACCAATTTCAGAATATGGCAGGTTCTCTGGGGCCTTAATTTGCTGGATGCTGTAGCCATCATAGAATGCCAGCTTATTCTGGGGAGTTTCTATTCCTCAGGATTCTTGAGGCTTAAAAATACATGATTGATGATGGATAGAGGATATAGACAGATAAATAGAAAAGTAGGTAGATAGATAGATGATAGATTATATAGATTATAAATATGTAGATGATAGATATATAAATAGTAGATAGATAGATCTACATGACTGTTAATCTTTCATAGTTGACCAACTGTGCTCTAGATTGTTTTGTAGTATCTTATTGTCCATGGAAGGAAATGTGGAGAACTACCTTAGAAAATGTCTCATAATGGCATCTCAAGTGAGATGTAAATTAAGCCAATTTGTATCTATTCTCTTTTCCATACTTGTGTTGTGTCACTAGTTTTTAATGATAAAAATTATTTTGAAAAATCTTGAAATGTCTTACTCTGGGATAGAAAATAGGAAAAAAATAGTTTGGCTAATAGTACCCAGACAAATTAGTCAACTGAATGGCCTTATAGACTCAAACAACAAGGAAAAATCATCAAAATTAATGTGATTAAAAATGAACTACATGAAAAAATCGTTTATGCAGTAAAATTATTGGTGAAGATGGGTTAAAAGTTTACGTTGTTGAAAATTTAATGAAGGTCTGTGATACATAAAATCAAAAGACATTTGAAAGTATTATTGATTAGAACCAAGTTTTCATCCTGATAAATGGTAAACAAAAATGAAACCTGCAGGAAAATTGGAAACCTAAACTGAGAGAAAATTTTAAAAGAAGCATTTTTTTTTATGAACAAAGAGGACAAATGTTTTGTTTCTCACT
Source organism: Psammomys obesus (assembly GCF_907164565.1). Lineage (NCBI taxonomy): Eukaryota > Metazoa > Chordata > Mammalia > Rodentia > Muridae > Psammomys > Psammomys obesus. The sequence goes on from NW_026596046.1 coordinate 27,606,185, forward strand.
GTTTTGCAAAGCCAGCGCCTAACAGCTGCCAACATAGCACTTCGTGAAATTAAGACAGTACTGTCCCTCATCTGACACCCGCAACACTTTCCTGCGCTCCCAGGAGTTTCCATGAGAAGGCACACTAAGACTTTTGACCAAAATCCAGTGGTGGATATGGGCAAGTTACCGTATTATGTGAGGTTTACGACATTGTTGTCCTGAGTTATGGAATTCTTATAATCACTAGGTAGGGTCTCACCACGTATCTGTGGCTGGCCTGGAACTTGTTCTGTGAACCAGGCTGACCTCGAACTAACACCTGACTCTGGAGTGCTGGGATTAAAGTGTGGTTTGTCTCCAGACCCAACTTCATAAACACTTTTTGCCATAGATGATCCTAAGAATTCTAAGCATTGGAGCTTAACCCCTAGTCAAGTAGCTACTACTGGGATTATTACATATATGTGCATTGCACGTATGTGTAATATCTGCACCCATTAGGAAGTGGGGGAGTCATAAGTAGCACTATAGAGAATGGTTTCTTTCAATCCATATTGCTAAAAGTTATTTGAAGTCTTCTATCCTGTGCTAATTTAAGACAAGCTTCCTGGAGCCAGTTACTTCCCACAGCTTTATTATGGCGTGGAGGGGTGGCATGTTCACTCCTCAATGGATTTCACATATGTCTCATATGCTTGCTTACTCATTAATTCATCCGGCTCAGAGGGTCACACGGTGTCATCTTGATCAGCCAACCATCCCCGTAACAGGCAGTGACGTGGGCGCATTGTACAAATGAAATCGATTGGCACTCATAATACTATACGTGTATGATTAAGATGTGTTTGAGCTGTTTGACTTTTATGTTTGCTACATTATGAAAACCTATAGTTATAGAATCTTAACAACAAATAATGTTGGCTGGAGATACAGTCCAACAGTTCAGTTCTTATGTAGCTGGTGGGAGAGCCTGGATTCCAACCTAGTATCACGAAAAGAAAGAAACTGATGTGTTAAGGACACAAATCCAGCAATTTCAGAGTACTGGACAGGTACTTTATTAGTTCCCTAGTAGATGCACTTAATCCCCAGAGCTGCTGTAATGTAGGATTTGTTGCATGTCATCAAGGCTTTCCATATGGGCAAAAGTAGCAAGTGTGTGCCTAGGTGGAGTGACCACGAATTTATTTGTTCAAAGACATTCTCCCCTCCTGCCCATCAGCCAGTAAAAAGCTCGTTTTCAAAGAACATTGCTTTCCCTGCTGCTGAGAGAACTGAAGTCAGAGATGGAGGGTTTTAAGTTTCCATAGAGGCACAGATGTCCAGCAAAGAAGCTTCCTCAAAATGAGTAAAAGCACCCAGATCGCTGGGTGAAGGCAGGAGGCCAGATAGAGACACAAAGACATAGATCCATTGCTTGGGAGTGAAAGGTCACATTAAACAAAATTTCAGCCTATGTTCATTTGTTAATGAAGAAGAATATTGAGACTTGCAGCAAGTATCCTCTTTGTTATGAACTAGGATTTAAGAATCAATGCTCTGAGGACCACCCTTGACTCACATAGTCCTGAGGCATCATTTACATATCTGTTCTGCTCCTAAACCTGAAAAAGGCACAGGAACTCAGCAGAAAATGTTTCTTCCCTGTAGGAAACTCACTACCTAGTGTGAGCCAGGAACAACAGGTAAATGTATTGGGATATTGTAGCCAGAGAAACCTCCAAAATTTTGACTGCTTCTTAATGCGCAATATTTGAGTTGCTATTTCAAACACTTTTTTAAGATTTTGACCCAAGGAATAAATGGCATTCATCCTTTCTCAAAGCCCTATAAATAGAAACATGCATAAAGATTAAAAAACTTCGACATTACTTAGTACTGTGGGTTGTATACATAATTATAATACATAATACAATATAATACATAATTATATACATAATTGTTTATGTATAGCACGAACTTCATTATTTTCCGTTCTGTGTGATCAGTCTCTCTGTGCTGAGTGATGGTTACAACTGATTGACTTGATTTAATAACTCATCAGTGCATCATGATTCATGGCTTACAGATACACAGAAGAGTTCCAGGTCAATAACTTGGTACCCAGTCAGGCAGAAAAAAGCACTTTCCCTGCATTAGCAATGCAGTATCCAGGGATCCCAGATGCTTGCAGGTGTAGCCCAGGTGGAAGGGGATTACGACTGACATGAGGGGAGACGTACAAGTAGAGGGAAATGCCTGTCATGAGGCTTCCTTCAATCAAATGCTCTTTTTTTTTCCCAGTTATTATTCTATGAAATTATCTTAGCCCTACAGTAGGGGTATGGTTCCTTTTTTAGAGTTAAGAAAGACATTCTTCCAAATGATTCTCTTGAGATTCCCCAGCTAGACTAGGCATGGGCACAGACATTCAGGTTCTATTTGTGAGATGCTGTAGAGTAATATTTAGGGACACAGTTATTGGATTCTGCCAAACACAGGTACTTTTGTAGTATGACCTTGCTACTCACTAGTTCTGTGATCATAGAGAAATCAGAGCTATCTCTGTTGGCTTAGTTTCTTTGTCTGTGAAAAAAAAAAAATAGTACCATGAGTAGGATATGATGAAGTGGGTATGGTCGCTTAATAAAATACTGAATTCAAATACTTTGTACATGAAAAGATAGTGACAAATCTTGGTTGCTGATCATCATTGGTTACAAAGGCTGTCTGTCCAGAAAAGGGCAGAGACCATAGAATTGACTGTGAGCAGGCATTTCACACCCTTTCTTTCATTGCTTTCTTCTAACAGAGAAAGGAGGACAAAGTTTCCCGGTGGCTGAAATGCCTTTCTGTCTTCTGTACCATGGTGCATGAAAAAAGGCCCATAGTTCGTGGCTCCAGAATGCCATGCTTTGTCAACTTCCTAGTTAGACTTAACCCAGAGAAGCCTGAAAAGAGTTCAGCAGAAGCCACAAACTCTAGTCACTACATTCATACCAACTAGCCTTCTCACAGATAACAGCACTGCCACACTCATGACTTCTTCTTCTGCCCCTCTGCTTTTCTTGTGTCTTCGGCCTCCTCCTCAATTCCGTTTTGAACCTGAAAGACTATTTCTCTCATAATTGCTTTTTATTGTGCTGAAAGGATTTTCTTTATAAGAAAGATTTTTTTATTTATAATAATCTTATAATAAAATAAATATAATCTTATAATAAATAATAATAAAATAATCTTATAATAAAATAAATTTTTTTATTTATAAAAATGTTATAATCTTTGTAAGATTTTTTTTTATTGTGCTGAAAGGATTTTCTTTTATGGTCTGTGTATAATATGACCAATGGACTGAAGGTGGTCCCCTGCCTAATTCTTTCCAAACAATGTATATAAGGTGACTGGCTTACCTGCTGTGATAAAGTACCCTGACTTAAAGTGCTTAAAGGCAACCTCAGGGAGGAAGGGTTTATTTTGAATCACAATCTTAAAATACAGTTCATTATTGTTTCAAGAACCTAACATGATGGTCACATTACACACAGAGCCTGAAAACAAAGAGTGATGAATGTTCTTATTTACCCACCTTTCTTCTTTTTCTATGCCACCCAGGACCCTAGACTATGGGATAATGCTGTTTACAATCAATAAACTCAAACTGGACAATCCCTAACAGGCATGCCCAGAGACTAACCTAATGATAATCACTCACATGCATGCTCAGAGGCTTGTCTCCCTGATGGTTCTGGACCCTGTCAAGTTGACAGTGTTAACCATTACACATCCAGTCATTTGTGGATTTTTCTAGTCAATAAGCATATTGCTTGCATTTGCCTACAGTGTGCCTTAACATCCTTAATAGATGTTAAGAATGCAGAGATGAATAAGAGCCATAGGCTCTTTCTCTCAAACATGCATAGTCCAAATTTGTTAGTAGTTTATCAGTTATGTAGAACATTATTCTAAGGATCATTTCCTGATAACTAATATGTCACATGCCTTACAATTACAATCCTATTTAAATAGATCTGGAGGAAAGTTGTCCACGTGGACATACCATTGAATAGCCTACAAATTTTAGTTAGTGTCTTTATTTTGTCAAGTTAGAAGTTTTCTTAATAAATATTTATTAAATGAATGCCCTCTGCATCTATCTCTCCTATGCAAATACAGCCAAAGTATCTGAACGAACTGGTAGCAATTAATTACCAAGTGGGGACAGCAAGTGCTTAAAGTCCATCTGTATCCTCAAGGCACAAGCACTGCCCGCCAACACTGCAATTCCAGGAAAGATAGGCCAGTACCAGGACTACAGCCTGCTTCATTTGTCCCCCAAACTCTGACTCTCTTTTAAATAGAACCTAATTAATAATTAGACACAGACCCACAGACTTGTAAGAGAGAAAGTCTGGGGTAAGGCCAAGGTTGACCTTTCTATCCCAGGAGACAAAGCCTGGGTGTTCCATTAGTGGCTAGTTTGAGAAAACAAATATCACCCAGAACACTTTGCTTCGATGGGCTTTTATTTGGGGGAAAGATTATTTTTATATCATTAATTATGGTGAGACAGGAATACTATAGCCCAGCTTTCCTTCACATAGGGAGAAGATTTTTGTATACTAGGCATTTTCCTCTGAATCACAGCATAGACTTCTATTCCTATTTCGTGGATCCACTGGTCAGTAACCAAGTCATGGCGGGGAAGAGAGTTGTACAGCAACCAGCCTGGAACCTCTTTTCAGGGGCACAGCCATTCCAACCTCATCTGGTGATGCCTTTTTACCAAAAGACAGATGGCAAGGCATTGACTTCCGTGTACTCGGATACAGGGCAGAAGCTTTTCTCCCTTCTTCCAGCCTTTCCACCACTCTCCTCAGAGAAGGTGTAGGCAATGGAGTGCAAACTGCTACTGACTACTTGGCATACATTAGCTGACAGTTATGTTGACCCTCATTCCTTGACTTGCATATTCTTAGTTAAGAACATCATTTACAGACTGTGAAATTGATTTAATTGTAATATAGTATGATGCAGCAGAGTAGGAAATTAAGGGCACTGAATTTAGAGTTAGTTTTCTCTCTTAAAATCTTCCGGGTGGGAGCTAAAGAGATGGCTGAGTTAGTACAATAGTTGCCCTACAAGCATGAAGACCTCTGTTCACATCTGCAGCACCCATATGAGATGCACAGAGATGGGAGGATCCTTGCTGATGCCTGGCCGGATAGCTAGTCTAGCTCTTTGATGAACTCCCAGCACAGCGAGAGAAAACATCTCAAAAAGGGTAGAGAGTTATTGAATATGGCACCAAATGGCAACCTCTGGTTTCCACCCCCACGCACAAGTACACACACAAAAGCACATACATACCACATGTGCACTGCAGAAATGGCCGTGTGTGTGTGTGTGTGTGTGTGTGTGTGTGTGTGTGTGCGCGCGCGCGCGCACTCAAGGCACACACGTGCGTGCACACACGCACACACATACACACCCCTACCTTCTAGGGGAGGTGGTATGATATGACCAGATATCTGTTAACAGTTTATCAGGATGAAATAGAACTTATTGACTGGGGAGTGCAGAGGAGAGGTAGAAAGTACATGACAAAATGAAATGGCAGCTTGGGCTGCAGTAATGAAGGACCCAGGAATTCATGTGCTAGAGGCCCATTGTTGATCTCTTTTAAACCTCACCACAGTACTGTGCCACAGGTGTAATTCTTTTCCCCATTCTAAGAGAGCGAGAGAGAGAGAGAGAGCGAGAGAGAGAGAAACTTTCAAGGGAATCTGAAGGCCAAAGCAGTTTACAAACAGCCGAGACAAGGCACTGCTTTGCCCTGTTATATCTTTGTTTATACTGTCGTGCCATCAAGTTGAAGCCAGCCCTGTAGGAGCAGCGCTAGCATTCGAGGTAATGAAACTTGTGTTTCTTTCTTGTTATATTTTGACTTTCCCATGAAAGGCATTCTAGGACAAAATTTGTAGCTTATTGTGCTGGCTAGTTCTATGTCATCCTGACACAAGCTAGAGTTATCTGAGAGGAGGGACCTGAGCTGAGAAAATACCTCCATTAGACTGGGTTATAGGCGGGAAAGCCTGTAGGGCATTTCCTTAGTTAGTGATGGGGGAAGGGGCAGCCCATTGTGGGTGGGAATATATCCCTGAGCTGATGGACCTGGGTTCTATAAGGAAGCAGGCTGAGCATGTCATGAGGAGCAAGCCAGTAAGCAGCACCCTTTCATGGCCTCTGCATCAACTCCTGTCTTAAGGTTGCCACCCAGTTTGAGTTTCTGCCTTGGATTCCCCCAATGGGATATGTCCCTCCCCAGTTGCTTTTGATCATGGTGCTTCATCACAGCAATATTACACTAACTCTAATTAAGACACTTATTAATTGTAAATTTCTCTTTTAAGACAGAGTCTCATATACCCTGGTATGGCCTTGAACTCAGTATATAGTTGAAGGCCACCTTCGCCTTTTTATCTTCTCAAGAGATGGGATTTTAGGAGTCTAACATTGTGTCCAGTTGATGTTGTGCTATGAGTTGAGCCTAGGGTCTTCGTGTATGCTACATGAGTACTCTCCAAATTGAGGTGCACCCACAGCCCTCAGCTGCAATCTTGACTGTCTTATTTGTAATATGGACATGCTATCGCTTACAGGACCCTTAGGATTACTTTGAACCATGTCTTAGAGGAAACTCATCCTATGGGACTTGTTAAGAAAGAAGAAAGTTCCCTTGTCTCTGTCTGTGCTTAGAATGTGCTTCCTTTAATGGAGAATAAATTTTGATTCTCCATTTATACTCCGAGACTCATTAGTATTATGCGCACTCTTGCAGCCATTTACATTTTTAATTGCATCCTTAATTGTGGAACAAAAGTCTTTGTATTCTAGCAGCCAATTTTAAGCCAGAAATAGAAAGGAGGAGGATTCTGGGGGATTTGGTTTTTGTTGTTGTTGTTTTTGTTTATGTTTTTTTTTTTTTTACCTTGCCTGAAATTGCCACTATTTTAAGAGTTTTTATTTTTAGATTTCCATAGGAAAGGGGAAACAGTCTCATGATGACCTTTCCAAATGGTCATCACATTTTTCCTTTTCCCTGTGGCACATCCAGACTTCAGATCTCATTGTTATTGATGGCTGGCCTGTCATTTATTCATTCATTGATTCCTCCAACCAAAGCTTTTCTGAGCCATTAACCAGCCACCTCATTCTTGGCTCAGGTGTTAAAAAGGTATTTTTTTCCTGCCCCTGAGAAAGAAGCTCAAGTCATTCTACCTTTCTAGATTTTGCTTCTTGGTTCTTACCCCATAATAATCACATTACTAGAAATGTCATATCTCCTGAGGAAATGCTTGGGTTTATGACCAAAGTATATCAGTTCTGTCTAGAAAAGGGTGACAGGTGTGTACAAGGAGCACCAAATTCTCACAAGAGAACGGGTGAGAGATGGGCACGGAGAAACAGAATGCTTCCTCTCCTTAACTCAGGAAGCAAATACACAATTTGTCTTTTTATAAAATTAGTATTATATTTGTTCTTCAACAATATCCACATGTATATGATGCTTTCTGATTCCCATCCCTTCCCCATCTTGCTCAGATTCATGATTTCTAGTCTTGGTTTGTCACTTAGTTTAGTTTTACCAGGACAATCTGTATAAGCATTGAATGGAGCTGTCCACTGGACCCAGATGGGGTCACCAGTGGGCACACAGATGAAAGCAGTGACTTTCATCTCTTCCTTACTCTATCTATCAGTAATAAATAGCTTGGCAGTGAATTATAGAACCCTTCCTCCATATGTGCTAAGTGTTGACAAGCCCTTTCGTGTATGTACTCAGTGTAGGCATCCATAGCTGCTGTGGATTTACAATTGTAATGGTTATTCCTTTTCCAGAAGTTGGCATTTCTTAGCCCTCCTTTCTGTATTTTCCAGCTCTTACCTTCTTTCTATCTCCTTCTCTGAAATGTTCCCTGCTCCTTAGAAGGCATGGTACACATGTCCTTTTTAGGACTGAGTACTCATTCACCACTTACTCTCAGCACATTGAGCAGGCATGAGTCTCTGAACTCATCACAACTTACTGGAAAGAGAAGCTTCTCTACATAAGACTGAGAGTAGCATTTTATGAAAACATAACTATTAAGGAGGCAGTCTGACACTTTGCCAATTTAGTTAAACAACACTGTGGGTTTTTGACCAGTGTCTTAGTTAAGTGTTCTATTGCTGTAAAGAGACATCATGACCACGGCTACTCTTTCTTATAAAGGAAAATATTTCATTAGGGATGGCTCAGAAGTTTATGGTTCAGAGGTTTAGTCCATTGTCATCATGATGGGAAGCATGGTGGCACAAAGGCAAACATGGTGCTGAAGAAGGGGTCAAGATTCCACATCTGGATTGGCAGGCAGCAGGAAGAGACAGTGACAATGGGCCTGGCTTGAGACTCTGAAAGCACAAAGCCCACCCTCCTGTGACACACTTTCTCCAACAAGGCCACAACTCCTAATATTGCCACTCCCTGGAAAACAAACATTTAAATCTATGAGTTCATTCCTATTCAAGCCACCACAACCAGGATAACACTACTTGGCATGAATTCATCTCTTTGGACCAAGCCTCAAAGCCAGTCAGAGAGCAGTTGGTGATCCCTGTAATACCATTGCCACTATTGTACAGCAGACCCAGCTGTGAACCATACAAACTACAAAACAGTCCTGTGAAGGAGCTCAGTTATCAGGCTCAGCAGCAGACATTTTTAATTGCTAAGCCATCTCTTTGGCCCACTGAATGAGGTTTTTTAGTGCAGTGAACATAGTGATTAATCAGAATGTGGTAGTAAGAAAACAATCAAGGGCGCAGGGGTGCTGAGTTAGTGATGAGCACTCGTTGCTCTTATAGAAGACATATGTTAGAATTCCATCGTATACATAGTAGCTTACAACCATATGTACCTCTAATCCCACAGAATCGCATATCCTCTTTTGACCACCTCAGGCATAGGCACACACATGGTATATAGCGATACATTTAAGTTAAACACTCATACATGAAATAATTATAATAAAAATTATATATGTATCACATCACACCACATAGACACACACACATATCACACACATGCATGCATTCGTATACCCCAAAGAGAGGACAATCAATCAGCATATACTCTTCAGTGCCCCTCGCACCACATACACTGCTCACCCCATATCTTTACCTGCTTTTTTCTTGTCTGTGGCTCCTCTGACCCTCTTCTGTTTGACTCTGGCATCCTTAAAGACAGTCAATTTAGTCTACATCTTTATAGTGTAACACATGGAAACTGCCGAGTCATTTTATGTCCTTGGCACTTAAAGCAAACAAGTTAACTTCACATAAAATCTTACTTGATTGCCTTATAGCTTGCAGATGTCAGAAAAGATCACTGGGGCAAGAAAAGTGATCCAGAGGGTAAGAACACATGCTCCTCTTGCAGAGGACCTAGGTTTAGTTTCCAGCACCCATGCTGGATGGCTCTTTCAGGGCACTCCCTTTTCCTGGTCTCTGAAGGCATCTGATTGGCAAGGTGCACATACATACAGTCGTGCACACACATGCTATACATACACATACAATACATAGACATCTATAAAATACATACAGACAATAGATCTTAAAAGATCCGTGCTCCACTAATCCAATGAATAAACCTTGGCCCACTGTCTCAGATTATGTCTTTTAAAGCACAATTAACCAATAGAGCTGTGTTTATCACTGGTTATGACATCTTTTTTCCCCTTTTATTATAAGTCAGTAAGTACAGTAAAAGTTATAAATACTTACAAATGCAATAATAATAAAATACAGCTACGAATTTGCCTGCTGTATACCAGATAGGTTCTGAAGTACTTTGGGTGGATTACTCACTATTCACAGAACTGTCATGAAATGAGTGCCGTAGTGAAGAAAAAGTGAGGTCAGATGCGAGCTGAAATTAGAACCTGCGCCTGCCGTCCTGTGTCCCTATTTACTATGCCATATGGCTCTAATGAACAGCTTTCACATGGTTATTTTTATTTAATACAGCATGTCTACAGATGGGTGTTGTTTTCCACACCTTTACAGATGAAAAAACAAAATGGGTAGTTCAGAATACCAAGATCTCTATTCTTTTCTCCAAAACCACGGGTGCTTTTTAATCTGTGCCTTGTGTTTTGCATATTGTCCTGTCACAAACTGCATGAGTTTGGGGACTTTAACTTTTTGGCTTGTTGTTTGTTTTGTTTTGATTTTGCAACATGTTCTCACTGTGTAGCACAGAGTACTCAAATTCTCAATCCTCTGGATTCAGGGTCCTGAGTAGATTGCAGATATGTGTCGCCATGCCCAGCCTGTAGTACTTGAGTTGATATTATTGTTGTTGTAGCAGTATTTGTATGGGTATTCTACCTACAGTTATGTCAGTGTACCATCGTGCTCACGGGGGCCAGAAGAGGGCATTGGATCCCTTGGAACTATAGATTCAGAAGGTTGTGAGCCACCATATTAGTTCTGGGAATCAAACCTACGTCTACTGGATGAGCAGCCAGTACTCTTAACTACTAAACCATTTGTCCAGGCCATAGTACGTAAGTTTTAAATTTTTATTTATTAATAAGTCTTTGACAACTTCATGCATACGTAATGCACTTTGCTCGTTTACAGGCACCATTAGTCTCTTCCGTCCTCTCTCAGTTCCCACATCTTCTGTGTAGCTCATGAGGGACCCATGCATCATTTAAGGTTGAAGAGGCTGCTGAGCATTACACAGTCACTTCACATCATGTACCCTAGCTGATGAACTCGTCATCAAAGTCCTCATTCCCACATATTCTCAGCTCCAGCCAGCCAAGGCTCCTGAGCTTCCTTTGTCACCCAGAGTCTGAAGTCAGGACATACACCTCACAACAAAAGGTGCAGTTAATATGCCTTTCACACATAGCTCCCTGTGGGTGGCAGGGCATGCAACCTGGCTTTGTAGTTACCTCATCATTAGTGAGGCCCCATCGAAAATGAAAAAAGACAGTGAAAGCTCAGGAAGACGGGGCCTGTGTAGTGCAGCTCACACACCTATGGAAATACTGACACCCGGTGTGTTCTTGTCAGCGTGCAGTACAACAGGTGCCGATGGCAAAGACCCAAGACTGGGAACACTTTCAAAGATTCCAGCTTTGCCATTTGCCCAAAAGTGTGCTTTGTATGAATCACCCATAAGCCTCTTTATGATTTGTAGCAATACTATCTCCCAGCGCTTAGTCCTTGAAAGTCTTTAAATCTCCACCTTCCCGGAGCTTTCGACAGCACTTTGAGTCATCTGCTTCCACTGAGGTAAAGCTTCCAAACTTTAATTGGCATCATTATCTCACATTCATCTCACAACTGCAGTACGAGTCAATCTTTCCATTCTCTTCCTCCTCCCACCTCGCCACCACCGCCACCTTTGTCTTAAGCCTGAAGTTTTTATGAAAATGGTTCAGGGGACTTTGAGAGTTGCTTGTGCCAGTTGGGTGTCCAGTGTTTTTGCCCTGGCTTCTCCTCCGTACAGTCTTAAGTACAGATTTCTCTGACCTGAAACATTAGAGTTAATATCAGGCACCTGGCATTGGGCCAGCAGCTCCATCAAGTAAGAAAACCTAAAAATAATAGGCCAATAACAATGCATGCTTTAATTGAATCTTTTTTTATCAAGGCTAGTATTTTAAAGAAGAAAAGGTGTTTTTGATGCAGAGAACGAAAAAAAAAATGTTATTTGAACATCAGGAAAGGTCCTCAATTTTATATTTATATTTTTAAAACCTTACTAGATGAAACTTCACATTTTTTCCTGGAAATTTTTAATTCTCCCTGACAGTATCTCTTGATATTGTATTAACAAATAACAAATGGTGACAGAAAATTAGTTGGTTTATATAATTTTCAAAAGTTGTAAGACAGTAGCTATTTGACTTTAAAGAATGAAGTCCACAGATTCTTTCAAAAATACACTAGAAGGTTATAAAAAGTAAGAATTTCAGTATATGGAAATATGAGATCAAAGAAGTCAGACTATCACATCTTTAGACAAACTATTCAACTATTCAAATTAGAGTTCCCCACTCCTCAGTGAAAATGTGTACTTTTTTTGTGGTTCCTGGGCCAGCCTCAGAAGAAATTTTCTATTCCCCCCTTTTCCACCTTGTCTGTATGCACTTGAGGCATGGTCTTTCCTGCTCAGTATGGAATCACAGGCAGCTGAGATTGGACTCCAGGGATGTATCCTGACCTCTGGGAGCAATTATCCGGGTTGGTCCAGCCTGGATGGATGGTTAACGTTCATAAAATGGACTGGAAAGGGGGAGGATGCAAAACAATGGCTACTTCCCATTTCCCTCAAGTATGTGTGCCCATTTACAAGGCAGAAAAGCCGAATGAGGAAGGAGACTGCACCGTTCGTAAAGCAATGCAATACTTTCCCTTTTTTATTTTTATTTTTTAGTGCAGCTCTTCTACAGTAAATGAATATCAGCTCGGGTTTCTGATCCCAGTCATGTACTTGTCAGAGTGGGCATCACACATCACTGTTGTTTAAGCTGTGTAGTTAGAAACACCAAGAAAGATTGGAAAGAGGCCACCAGGCTGAGATTTGCATTTAGAACTTTGATGTCAGGTTTTCTTCAGTCCTCCCAACAGGAGGACCACTTCCGGTAGTTGTAATTTGTCTCAAAGTCAAAGTGTCAAGAGGCCAAATGTCTGCTGGGCTACCCCTGTTCCTGGGGATGACTACTCCCTCTTGGGATGCTGTAGCCCCAACGATGTAATAAACATCAGCAATGAGGGGAGTCTTGGGGCTTCAGAGTTTTCTGAGTCCCTCGGCTGGCTTCAGTGTGTTAGTCCGTAAGCATCATGGCGGGAGAGCATGGCGGCACACAGGCAGGCATTGCCACTGCCGTAGCTGAGAGCTTACACGTTGAAACAACAATCACAAAGGGTGGGAAGAGCGAGGGGGAGAGGGAGAGCACATTAAACGGAGAACATTCACATTTTTATACCCAAAATCTTATTGAGCACTTAGAAATTAAGGTAAACATTATAATGGCTAGGTTGTTCAGTTCTGAATCCTTTGGTTCTAAAAAAGCTGTAAAATCCTTGGGAGGCCATTTGTTTTCATGATTCGTTTGGGTCAGCCTAGCTCTTTTGAATTTTCTTATTCTTTATATTACATTCCCTTTCTTTTGCAAATGAGACTGTGCTGATGAGGCCTATGTCAACTTGACACAAATCATCAGAGAGAATCATCAGAGAGGAGGGAGTCTCAATTTAAAAAAAAAAAATGCCTTCATAAGATAGGACTGTAGGCAAGTGTGTAGGCTATTTTCTTAATTTGTGGTTGGTGTGGGAGGGCCTGGCCCATTATGTGTGAGGCCACCCCTGGGCTGGTAGTCCTGGGTTCTATAAAAAAGACAGGCTGAGCAGGCTATGTGGAGCAAGCCAGTGAGCAGCACTCCTCCATGGCCTCTGCATCAGCGCCTGCCTCCACGTTCCTGCCCTGCTTGAAATTCTGTTCAGTGCTGTTAGTTCGGTGATGACTACACTGTTGAAGTGTACACTGAGCAAACTCTTTCCTCCTCAACTTGTTTTTGGTCTGGTTTTTCGTTATAGCAATAGCAGCCCTCACTAACACACATGCCCAGACCTTTACTCTGTAGTAACCTGATACATTGCAGTGATGTTTTTTGAAAGTTAAATGAATTTTCCATCATCAAAATAATAACGATACATGGTTGGTAAAATTAATTGATTGTTATTTGGCCAGGGTCCCTCAATATAGATAGACTTTCTCTGTGCAGATAAGATTTTCTACCTAAGTGTGTCGGACCGGCACTCCTTCTGACTTTTCATATGAGGATAACTATTCCTAAGAATACCTAAAATTTCTAAAACTTCTTTCCCCCTACCCTTTCTGTTTTGAAGGGCTGCAGCCATAGTCTTTCCACTTGCACATTACATCGAACCTCTCATTTCACAGCTAATGAAACCAGAGTTAGGGTTCTTACAGAAGAACCCACACAGCAAAGGAAAAGGAGAAAGTGAGACAAACTCAGCTTTATCTGTGCTGAGATTCTACTCTTAGCCTTAATTTTCAGGCTTACTTGTTCTTGGGTTTATCTAATTTCATACCTGTGTGGTCATGAGTTGTGTTAGTTATTGAATGTGCAGTTTCCTCAGAGGTGGTCTATAGCAGATAACTGAACATGGAGTTATGCTGGCTTGAGTGGAAGTTCTACGACATTTGACCTATGATTTGACCACCCTGCCGTGACCATGCATCCTCAGCAAAGAGGTATAAGGTTTCCTGCTGAGGTGCTGTGCACAGGAGACTGGACTAGAAAACTATTTGATTGACAACCACTAAGGTACAGTGGACAGGGAACGAATCTGAGTTTTACCAGCCTTGGTGACTGTTAATTATAAAGTACTATGCGGAATAGTATAGTACGTTATACTTCTATCAGGGATAAAAAGATGAATCCCATATCCCCTCCAAGATCCAGCTGTAGCTGTTATTCTTAACACTGAGCCAGACTGTCCTGAGATCTGATAGTATGACACACCTATAAAATTAAACTCTACATCCCCTCAAATATCAAGTCACCTAGCCACTCACTGTTAGTCCAGGACATAGTGGGATAGGCAATAGATAGATAGATAGATAGATAGATAGATAGATAGATAGATAGATA
>NW_026596046.1:27620896-27623407 GCF_907164565.1 Psammomys obesus
ATAGATAGATAGATAGATAGATAGATAGATAGATAGATAGATAGATAGATAGATAGATAAAAGCTTGGAGGCTAGAGCAGAAATAATATGTTCATAGAAATCCTAGCCCTGTAAAGAACCACTAGTTCATGGCCTCTTTCCATAAAAGCAAAACAAAACAACAGCAAACAAACAAACAAACAAAACAAAGAATAACAATAAAATGGAAATCAATCCTGACTCAGCTACTGAGTTTTCTTTTTCTGCAATTCGTTTTGTTTTTGTTTTTTGGTTTTGTTTTTTTGTTTTTCTTTTTCTTCTGGGCCTCTACTTTGTCTAAGGATAAAAATAATAAATACACAACTGTAGGCTTATGACAAATTTTGCAAATCACTGTATTTATAAAAAAAAAATCGGTGAAGACAGAAATTTGGTAGGTTTTTCCCCCCAATGTTAATATTACCTTGATATCAAAATTTAACAAGGCTATTATAAGAAAGAAAATTAAAGTTCACTACACTCCAGATCTCTCTTTAAAAATTTAACATAAGAAACCAAAGTAAAACATTAGGCCAATTAATGAAAGTAATATATAGAAAAATAATAATTACAAGAATATGTGATTGCATTAGCTATCCCATCCCTAATCCTGAGATGTGTTGAACCCAGAATTCTAAAGCAAATGCTCTACCACTGAGCTAAACACCCAGCCCTAAAGGTACTGTTAACATTAGAAAACCACAGCTTTAACACCCTGAGGCAGAGTCACATGATCTAGATATTACAGAAGAAATTCAGTAAGACATAAGCCCTGCCTGTGGTAAACTGTTCTTTATCAAAAGTCAACTCTCTGGAATTTATTTCACATGTTTCGTTCAAACGTGTTATCTTCTCTTGAGTAATAACCGACTCCCTTGATCTAAAGGGCGGGTATCTCAAGCTGAGAATAGTTTGTGTGGTACTGAATGATCTTCCCCATCCTCACCCAAAATATAGCTCTTGCTATACTTTTTAAAGCCACAGAGCCAGCCATGTTATACCAAGGAAGACAGAAGGACTTCTTAAAATACTGGACTCTGTACAGATCAATATAGACATGCCACTCAGCGCTTTCAGAACTTAATCCTCTGCTCCAAGTCTCAATCTGTCTTTCACAGGGTCTCCCACATGCCTGAACAGACAGTAGCTCCAAAAACACTTGCTAAGTTCACCAGAGGACATCTGCTTGCCTTTGTTTTTCTCTCGTGTTTGTTTGTTTGTGTTTTCGTTTCATTAAAGATTTCCGCAGGTCCCTGCTCATGACATCTTGAAAATATGTTAAGAAAAGATTCTTGTAAAAACAAACTCTCTAGCTTCCATTTCACAGTTTGCCTCTGATATTTTGTTCATTTTGGAAATTATTATTGTTATTGTACATACCAGACATTGAGATAGATCTGAGGTTTTCAAGAGAAAGCGTTTGGTATTTGCTTTAAGTACAACTCGGGTAGAGTGTGCAGGGTGACCAAAAATGCAAAGATGGGCGCTAAAGATAAGACTCAGCAGTCAAGAGCATTTGCTGTAGTTGTTCTTGCAAAAAAAAAAAAAAGAAAAAGAAAAAGAAAAAGAAAAAAAATGAGTTCTGTTCCCCACACCCACCTTCCATGGCTCACAACTGCCTGTACCATCAGGTGCAGGGCATCTTCTGGCCTCGTCTGGCCTCTATGAGCACCTGCTTACATCTGGTTATATATAGACCAACACACACACACATACACACACACACACACCCCAAACAAGAATCCACAAGGATGCCCACATCTACGTCACTACCCTACACAGAGTTTGGATAATGCTGTTATCATGGAGAAAGGAGCCACTATCAGGATAAGTCATATTCCTAACTTCGCCCCTGCCTTCTGCATTCCTTACTGCTTTTCTCTCCTGATGATGTCCCAACAGAAGCTCTAATCCTTTTCCGTTAAGTGTGTCTTCTTGTTTATCTCAGTGTATCCACCTTGGCTACATATTAGAATGAACTTGAGTGCTCTTCAGACATTAGGATTTTGCAATGCTCTCCTGGTGGTTCCAATGCACAGGCAAGTTGGAAAAAAAAAAAAACTATTCTTATTCTTTTCCCTTCTTTCCCTATCCTCTGTCTATACTTCTTTCACATTTTGGTTCTTCCTTTTATGCAGTAGTTTAGAAAATCTTGGCATTCGCTATTGGAAGTCTAGTGCAAACTTGCAGCTAGTGGCAAAGCTGACTCCTGGCACGACTCAATTTTGACAACGTCAGCAGTAGATGATCCAGAAAACAACCTTGAGCCTGATGGTCTAGGTGATTGGTTAAAAATACAGTTTTCAAGGCATATACCTATGAAAGAGAGGTGAAGAGCTGTAAAGATTCTTCAGGAACCAGAGTTCTGACATTCATAAATATGTTGATTAAAAGTTCTTGAATTATATGAACTCCCTTTGAAAATCTCCAGAACGTAAAAGGACCCGTGTGTGTGTGTGTGTGTGTGTGTGTGTGTGTGTGTGTGTGTGTGTG